>NW_027480433.1:11200213-11800320 GCF_051401765.1 Calliopsis andreniformis
TAGAAGTCTACGCCAGAACCATAAAATGCAAAAAAAATACAACAGTGTTTCCATCATATAGCAGGAATAATTGCGACCAGTTTGAAAGTGATGGACAATTCTACGTTCCGGGCAACCTAGTCTTCACTCTAGGGCGTTGCGCCACCAGATTGAATAGTTAGGGCCTTAGAAGTCTACGCCAGAACCATAAAATGCAAAAAAAATACAACAGTGTTTCCATCATATAGCAGGAATAATTGCGACCAGTTTGAAAGTGATGACCAATTCTACGTTCCGGGCAACCCGGGCTTCACTCTAGGGCGTCGCTCCACCAGATCGAATAGTTAGTGCCTTAGAAGTCAACGCCAGAAGCATAAAATACAATATAAATACAACAGCTTTTCCATCGTATAAAACGAATAATTGCAACCAGTGTGAAAGTTATGGCCATTTCTACGTTCCGGGCAACCTAGGCTTCACTCTATGGCGTTCTTCCACCACATCGAATAGCTACGGCCTCAGAAGTCAACGCCTGAAGTATAAAATACAATAAAAATACAACAGTCTTTCCATCCTATAACAGGAATAATTGCAACCCGTGTGCAAGTGATGGTCATTTCTACGTTCCAGGCAACCTAGGCTTCACTCTAGGGCGTTGTTCCGCCAGATCGAATAGTTAGGGCCTAAGAAGTCAACGCCAGAAGCATAAAATACAATATATATGTAACATTTTTTCCATCGTAGAAAACGAATAATAGCAACCAGTGTGAAAGTTATGGTCATTTCTACGTTCCGAGCAACCTAGGCTTCACCCTAGGGCGTTGCTCCCACAGATTGAATAGTTAGGGCCTTAGAAGTCTACGCCAGAACCATAAAATGCAAAAAAAATACAACAGTGTTTCCATCATATAGCAGGAATAATTGCGACCAGTTTGAAAGTGATGGACAATTCTACGTTCCGGGCAACCTAGTCTTCACTCTAGGGCGTTGCTCCACCAGATCGAATAGTTAGTGCCTTAGAAGTCAACGCCAGAAGCATAAAATACAATATAAATACAACAGCTTTTCCATCGTATAAAACGAATAATTGCAACCAGTATGAAACTTATGGTCATTTCTACTTTCCGAGCAACCTAGGCTTCACCCTAGGGCGTTGCTCCAACAGACTCAATAGTTAGGAACTTAGGAGTAAACGCCCGAACCATAAAATGCAAAAAAAATACAACGGTGTTTCCATCATATAACAGGAATAATTGCAACCAGTTTGAAAGTGATGAGCAATTCTACGTTCCGGGCAACCTAGGCTTCACTCTAGGGCGTTGCTCCACCAGATCGAATAGTTAGTGCCTTAGAAGTCAACGCCAGAAGCATAAAATACAATATAAATACAACAGTTTTTCCATCGTATAAAACGAATAATTGCAACCAGTATGAAACTGATGGTCATTTCTACTTTCCGAGGAACCTAGGCTTCACCCTAGGTCGTTGCTCCGACAGATTGAATAGTTAGGGCCTTAGAAGTCAACGCCCGAAGCATGAAATGCAATAAAAATACAACAGTGTTTCCATAATATAACAGGAATAATTGCAACCAATTTGGAAAGTGATGGCCAATTCTACGTTCCGGGCAACCTACGCTTCACTCTAGGGCGTTGCTCCACCAGATCGAATAGTTAGTGCCTTAGAAGTCAACGGCAGAAGCATAAAATACAATATAAATACAACAGCTTTTCCATCGTGTAAAACGAATAATTGCAACCAGTATGAAACTTATGGTCATTTCTACTTTCCGAGCAACCTAGGCTTCACCCTAGGGCGTTGCTCTCACAGATTGAATAGTTAGGGCCTTAGAAGTCTAAGCCAGAACCATAAAATGCAAAAAAAATACAACAGTGTTTCCATCATATAACAGGAGTAATGGCGACCAGTTTGAAAGTGATGGACAATTCTACGTTCCGGGCAACCTATTCTTCACTCTAGGGCGTTGCTCCACCAGATCGAATAGTTAGTGCCTTAGAAGTCAACGCCAGAAGCTTAAAATACAATATAAATACAACAGCTTTTCCATCGTATAAAACGAATAATTGCAACGAGTGTGAAACTTATGGTCATTTCTACTTTCCGAGCAAGCTAGGATTCACCCTAGGGCGTTGCTCCAACAGATTGAATAGTTAGGGCCTTAGAAGTCAGCGCCCGAAGCATAAAATGCAATAAAAATACAACAGTGTTTCCATCATATAACAGGAATAATTGCAACCAGTTTGAAAGTGATGACCAATTCTACGTTCCGGGCAACCTAGGCTTCACTCTAGGGCGTCGCTCCACCAGATCGAATAGTTAGTGCCTTAGAAGTCAACGCCAGAAGCATAAAATACAATATAAATACAACAGTTTTTCCATCGTATAAAACGAATAATTGCAACCAGTATGAAACTGATGGTCATTTCTACTTTCCGAGGAACCTAGGCTTCACCCTAGGGCGTTGCTCCAACAGATTGAATAGTCAGGGCCAAAGAAGTCAGCGCCCGAAGCATAAAATGCAATAAAAATACAACAGTGTTTCCATCGTATTAAACGAATAATTGCAACCAGTATGAAACTTATGGTCATTTCTGCTTTCCGAGCAAGCTAGGCTTCACCCTAGGGCGTTGATCCAACAGATTCAATAGTTAGGACCTTAGGAGTGAACGCCCGAACCATAAAATGCAAAAAAAATACAACGGTGTTTCCATCATATAACAGAATTAATTGCAACCAGTTTGAAAGTGATGGCCAATTCTACGTTCCGGGCAACCTAGGCTTCTCTCTAGGGCGTTGCTCCACCAGATCGAATAGATAGTGCCTTAGAAGTCAACGCCAGAAGCATAAAATACAATATAAATACAACAGTTTTTCCATCGTATAAAACGAATAATTGCAACCAGTATGTAACTTATGGTCATTTCTGCTTTCCGAGCAAGCTAGGCTTCACCCTAGGGCGTTGCTCCGACAGCTTCAATAGTTAGGACCTTAGGAGTGAACACCCGAACCATAAAATGCAAAAAAAATACAACGGTGTTTCCATCATATAACAGGAATAATTGCAACCAGTTTGAAAGTGATGGCCAATTCTACGTTCCGGGCAACCTAGGCTTCTCTCTAGGGCGTTGCTCTACCAGATCGAATAGATGGTGCCTCAGAAGTCAACGCCAGAAGCATAAAATACAATATAAATACAACAGTTTTTCCATCGTATAAAACGAATAATTGCAACCAGTTTGAAAGTGATGGTCATTTCTACTTTCCGAGCAACCTAGGCTTCACCCTAGGTCGTTGCTCCGACAGATTGAATAGTTAGGGCCTTAGAAGTCAACGCCCGAAGCATAAAATGCAATAAAAATACAACAGTGTTTCCATAATATAACAGGAATAATTGCAACCAATTTGGAAAGTGATGGCCAATTCTACGTTCCGGGCAACCTACGCTTCACTCTAGGGCGTTGCTCCACCAGATCGAATAGTTAGTGCCTTAGAAGTCAACGGCAGAAGCATAAAATACAATATAAATACAACAGCTTTTCCATCGTGTAAAACGAATAATTGCAACCAGTATGAAACTTATGGTCATTTCTACTTTCCGAGCAACCTAGGCTTCACCCTAGGGCGTTGCTCCCACAGATTGAATAGTTAGGGCCTTAGAAGTCTAAGCCAGAACCATAAAATGCAAAAAAAATACAACAGTGTTTCCATCATATAACAGGAGTAATTGCGACCAGTTTGAAAGTGATGGACAATTCTACGTTCCGGGCAACCTATTCTTCACTCTAGGGCGTTGCTCCACCAGATCGAATAGTTAGTGCCTTAGAAGTCAACGCCAGAAGCTTAAAATACAATATAAATACAACAGCTTTTCCATCGTATAAAACGAATAATTGCAACGAGTATGAAACTTATGGTCATTTCTACTTTCCGAGCAAGCTAGGATTCACCCTAGGGCGTTGCTCCAACAGATTGAATAGTTAGGGCCTTAGAAGTCAGCGCCCGAAGCATAAAATGCAATAAAAATACAACAGTGTTTCCATCATATAACAGGAATAATTGCAACCAGTTTGAAAGTGATGACCAATTCTACGTTCCGTGCAACCTAGGCTTCACTCTAGGGCGTCGCTCCACCAGATCGAATAGTTAGTGCCTTAGAAGTCAACGCCAGAAGCATAAAATACAATATAAATAAAACAGTTTTTCCATAGTATAAAACGAATAATTGCAACCAGTATGAAACTGATGGTCATTTCTACTTTCCGAGGAACCTAGGCTTCACCCTAGGGCGTTGCTCCAACAGATTGAATAGTCAGGGCCTTAGAAGTCAACGACCGAAGCATAAAATGCAATAAAAATACAACAGTGTTTCCATCGTATAAAACGAATAATTGCAACCAGTATGAAACTTATGGTCATTTCTGCTTTCCGAGCAAGCTAGGCTTCACCCTAGGGCGTTGCTCCGACAGCTTCAATAGTTAGGACCTTAGGAGTGAACACCCGAACCATAAAATGCAAAAAAAATACAACGGTGTTTCCATCATATAACAGGAATAATTGCAACCAGTTTGAAAGTGATGGCCAATTCTACGTTCCGGGCAACCTAGGCTTCTCTCTAGGTCGTTGCTCCGACAGATTGAATAGTTAGGGCCTTAGAAGTCAACGCCCGAAGCATAAAATGCAATAAAAATACAACAGTGTTTCCATAATATAACAGGAATAATTGCAACCAATTTGGAAAGTGATGGCCAATTCTACGTTCCGGGCAACCTACGCTTCACTCTAGGGCGTTGCTCCACCAGATCGAATAGTTAGTGCCTTAGAAGTCAACGGCAGAAGCATAAAATACAATATAAATACAACAGCTTTTCCATCGTGTAAAACGAATAATTGCAACCAGTATGAAACTTATGGCCATTTCTACTTTCCGAGCAACCTAGGCTTCACCCTAGGGCGTTGCTCCCACAGATTGAATAGTTAGGGCCTTAGAAGTCTAAGCCAGAACCATAAAATGCAAAAAAAATACAACAGTGTTTCCATCATATAACAGGAGTAATTGCGACCAGTTTGAAAGTGATGGACAATTCTACGTTCCGGGCAACCTATTCTTCACTATAGGGCGTTGCTCCAGCAGATCGAATAGTTAGTGCCTTAGAAGTCAACGCCAGAAGCATAAAATACAATATAAATACAACAGCTTTTCCATCGTATAAAACGAATAATTGCAACGAGTATGAAACTTATGGTCATTTCTACTCTCCGAGCAACCTAGGCTTCACCCTAGGGCGTTGCTCCAACAGATTGAATAGTTAGGGCCTTAGAAGTCAACGCCCGAACCATAAAGTGCAAAAAAAAATACAACAGTGTTTCCATCATATAACAGGAATAATTGCAACCAGTTTGAAAGTGATGGCCAATTCTACGTTCCGGGCAACCTACGTTTCACTCCAGGGCGTTGCTCCACCAGACCGAATAGTTACGGCCTAAGAAGTCAACGTAAGAAGCATAAAATACGATATAAATACAACAGCTTTTCCATCGTATAAAACGAATAATTGCAACCAGTGTGAAAGTAATGGTCATTTCTACGTTCCGAGCATCCTAGGCGTCACTCTAGGGCGTTGCTCCACCACATCTAATAGCTACGGCCTTAGAAGTCAACGCCAGAGGCATAAAGTACAATATAAATACAACAGCGTTTCCATCGTATAAAACGGATAATTGCAACCAGTGTGAAAGTTATGGTCATTTCTACATTCCGAGCAACCTAGGATCCACTCTAAGGCGTTGCTCCACCAGATCGAATAGTTAGGTCCTTAGAAGTAAACGCCTGAAGCATAAAATACGATATAAATACAACAGCGTTTGCATCGTATAAAACGAATAATTGCAACCGGTGTGAAAGTTATGGTCATTTCTACATTCCGAGCAACCTAGGATTCACTCTAGGGCGTTGCTCCACCAGATCGAATAGTTAGGTCCTTAGAAGTAAACGCCAGAAGCATAAAATACGATATAAATACAACAGCTTTTCCATCGTATAAAAGGAATAATTGCAAACAGTGTGAAGGTAATGGTCATTTCTACGTTCCGGGCAAGCTAGGCTTCACCCTAGGCCGTTGTTCCACCAGATCGAATAGTTAGGGCCTAAGAAGTGAACGCCAGAAGCATAAAATGCAATAAAAATACAACAGTCTTTCCAATGTATAACAGGATTAATTGCAACCAGTTTGAAAGTGATGGTCATTTCTCCTTTCCGTGCAACCTAGGCTTCACTCTAGGGCGTTGCTCCACTAGATCGAATAGCTAGGGCCTTAGAAGTCAACGCCAGAAGCATAAAATACAATATAAATACAACAGTTTTTCCATAGTATAAAACGAATAATTGCAACCAGTGTGAAACTGATGGTCATTTCTACTTTCCGAGGAACCTAGGCTTCACCCTAGGGCGTTGCTCCAACAGATTGAATAGTTAGGGCCTTAGAAGTCAACGCCCGAAGCATAAAATGCAATAAAAATACAACAGTGTTTCCATCGTATTAAACGAATAATTGCAACCAGTATGAAACTTATGGTCATTTCTGCTTTCCGAGCAAGCTAGGCTTCACCCTAGGGCGTTGCTCCAACAGATTCAATAGTTAGGACTTTAGGAGTGAACGCCCGAACCATAAAATGCAAAAAAAATACAACGGTGTTTCCATCATATAACAGGAATAATTGCAACCAGTTTGAAAGTGATGGCCAATTCTCCGTTCCGCGCAACCTAGGTTTCACTTCAGGGCGTTGCTCCACCAGACCGAATAGTTACGGCCTAAGAAGTCAACGTAAGAAGCATAAAATACGATACAAATACAACAGCTTTTCCATCGTATAAAACGAATAATTGCAACCAGTGTGAAAGTAATGGTCATTTCTACGTTCCGAGCATCCTGGGCGTCACTCTAGGGCGTTGCTCCACCACATCTAATAGCTACGGCCTTAGAAGTCAACGCCAGAGGCATGAAGTACAATATAAATACAACAGCGTTTCCATCGTATAAAACGGATAATTGCAACCAGTGTGAAAGTTATGGTCATTTCTACATTCCGAGCAACCTAGGATCCACTCTAAGGCGTTGCTCCACCAGATCGAA
The DNA here is from genome assembly GCF_051401765.1 of Calliopsis andreniformis. Lineage (NCBI taxonomy): Eukaryota > Metazoa > Arthropoda > Insecta > Hymenoptera > Andrenidae > Calliopsis > Calliopsis andreniformis. The sequence goes on from NW_027480433.1 coordinate 11,207,344, forward strand.
TAGTTAGGTCCTTAGAAGTAAACGCCTGAAGCATAAAATACGATATAAATACAACAGCGTTTGCATCGTATAAAAGGAATAATTGCAACCGGTGTGAAAGTTATGGTCATTTCTACATTCCGAGCAACCTAGGATTCACTCTAGGGCGTTGCTCCACCAGATCGAATAGTTAGGTCCTTAGAAGTAAACGCCAGAAGCATAAAATACGATATAAATACAACAGCTTTTCCATCATATAACAGGAATAATTGCAACCAGTTTGAAAGTGATGGCCAATTCTACGTTCCGGGCAACCAAGGCTTCTCTCTAGGGCGTTGCTCCACCAGATCGAATAGATAGTGCCTTAGAAGTCAACGCCCGAAATATAAAATGCAAAAAAAATACAACAGTGTTTCCATCATATAACAGCAATAATTGCAACCAGTTTGAAAGTGATGGCCAATTCTACGTTCCGGGCAACCTAGGTTTCACTCCAGGGCGTTGCTCCACCCGACCGAATAGTTACGGCCGAAGAAGTCAACGCTAGAAGCATAAAATACGATATAAATACAACAGCTTTTCCATCGTATAAAGCGAATAATTCCAACCAGTATGAAACTTATGGTCATTTCTACTTTCCGAGCAACCTAGGCTTCACCCTAGGGCGTTGCTCCACCATATCGAATAGTTAGGTCCTTAGAAGTAAACGCCAGAAGCATAAAATACAATATAAATACATCAGTTTTTCCATCGTATAAAACGAATAATTGCAACCAGTTTGAAGGTGATGGCCAATTCTACCTTCCGGGCAACCTAGGCTTCACTCTAGGGCGTTGCTCCACCACATCTAATAGCTACGGCCTTAGAAGTCAACGCCAGAGGCATAAAATACAATATAAATACAACAGGTTTTCCATCGTGTAAAACGAATAATTCCAACCAGTATGAAACTTATGGTCATTTCTACTTTCCGAGCACCCTAGGCGTCTCTGTAGGGCGTTGCTCCACCACATCTAATAGCTACGGCCGTAGAAGTCAACGCCAGAGGCATAAAATACAATATAAATACAACAGCTTTTCCATCGTATAAAGCGAATAATTCCAACCAGTATGAAACTTATGGTCATTTCTACTTTCCGAGCAACCTAGGCTTCACCCTAGGGCGTGGCTCCAACAGATTGAATAGTTAGGGCCTTAGAAGTCAACGCCCGAAATATAAAATGCACAAAAAATACAACAGTGTTTCCATCATATAACAGCAATAATTGCAACCAGTTTGAAAGTGATGGCCAATTCTACGTTCCGGGCAACCTAGGTTTCACTCCAGGGCGTTGCTCCACCCGACCGAATAGCTACGGCCGAAGAAGTCAACGCCAGAAGCATAAAATACGATATAAATACAACAGCTTTTCCATCGTATAAAACGAATAATTGCAACCAGTGTGAAAGTAATGGTCGTTTCTACGCTCCGAGCACCCTAGGCGTCTCTCTTGGGCGTTGCTCCACCACATCTAATAGCTACGGCCTTAGAAGTCAACGCCAGAGGCATAAAATACAATATAAATACAACAGCTTTTCCATCGTATAAAGCGAATAATTCCAACCAGTATGAAACTTATGGTCATTTCTACTTTCCGAGCAACCTAGGCTTCACCCTAGGGCGTTGCTCCACCAGATCGAATAGTTAGGTACTTAGAAGTAAACGCCAGAAGCATCAAATACAATATAAATACATCAGTTTTTCCATCGTATAAAACGTATAATTGCAACCAGTTTGAAGGTGATGGCCAATTCTACTTTCCGGGCAACCTAGGCTTCACTCTAGGGCGTTGCTCCACCACATCTAATAGCTACGGCCTTAGGAGTCAACGCCAGAGGCATAAAATACAATATAAATACAACAGGTTTTCCATCGTGTAAAACGAATAATTCCAACCAGTATGAAACTTATGGTCATTTCTACTTTCCGAGCAACCTAGGCTTCACCCTAGGGCGTTGCTCAACGGATTGAATAGTTAGGGCATTAGAAGTCAACGCCCGAACCATAAAATGCAAAAAAAATACAAGAGTGTTTCCATCATATAACAGGAATAATTGCAACCAATTTGGAAAGTGATGGCCAATTCTACGTTCCGGGCAACCTAGGCTTCACTCTAGGGCGTTGCTCCACCAGGTCGAATAGTTGGTGCCTTAGAAGTCAACGCCAGAAGCAAAAAATACAATATAAATACAACAGGTTTCCATCGTATAAAACGAATAATTGCAACCAGTATGAAACTTATGGTCATTTCTACTTTCCGAGCAACCTAGGCTTCACGCTAGGGCGTTGCTCCCACAGGTTGAATAGTTAGGGCCTTAGAAGTCTACGCCCGAACCATAAAATGCAAAAAAAATACAACAGTGTCTCCAGCATATAACAGGAATAATTGCGACCAGTTTGAAAGTGATGGACAATTCTACGTTCCGGGCAACCTAGACTTCACTCTAGGGCGTTGCTCCAACAGATCGAATAGTTAGTGCCTTAGAAGTCAACGCCAGAAGCATAAAATACAATATAAATACAACAGCTTTTCCATCGTATAAAACGAATAATAGCAACCAGTATGAAACTTATGGTCATTTCTACTTTCCGAGCAACCTAGGCTTCACCCTAGGGCGTTGCTCCAACAGATTGAATAGTTAGGGCCTTAGAAGTCAACGCCCGAACCATAAAATGCAAAAAAAATACAGCAGTGTTTCCATCATATAACAGGTATAATTGCAACCAGTTTGAAATTGATGGCGCATTCTACGTTCCGGGCAACCTAGGCTTCACTCTATTGCGCTGCTCCACCAGATCGAATAGTTAGTGCCTTAGAAGTCAACGCCAGAAGCATAAAATACAATATAAATACAACAGTTTGTCCATCGTATAAAACGAATAATTGCAACCCGTATGAAACTTATGGTCATTTCTACTTTCCGAGCAGCCTAGGCATCACCGTAGGGCGTTGCTCCAACAGATTGAATAGTTAGGGCCTCACAAGTCAACGCCCGAGCCATAAAATGCAAAAAAAATACAGCAGTGTTTCCATCATATAACAGGTATAATTGCAACCAGTTTGAAATGGATGGTCATTTCTACATTCCGAGCAACCTAGGATTCACTCTAAGGCGTTGCTCCACCAGATCGAATAGTTAGGTTCTTAGAAGTAAACGCCAGAAGCATAAAATACGATATAAATACAACAGTTTTTCCAATGTATAGCAGGATTAATTGCAACCAGTTTGAAAGTGATGGTCATTTCTCCTTTCCGGGCAACCTAGGCTTCACTCTAGGGCGTTGCTCCACTAGATCGAATAGCTAGGGCCTTAGAAGTCAACGCCAGAAGCATAAAATACAATATAAATACAACAGTTTTTCCATCGTATAAAACGAATAATTGCAACCAGTATGAAACTGATGGTCATTTCTACTTTCCGAGCAACCTAGGCTTCACCCTAGGGCGTTGCTCCAACAGATTGAATAGTTAGGGCCTTAGAAGTCAACGCCCGAAGCATAAAATGCAATAAAAATACAACAGTGTTTCCATCGTATAAGACGAATAATTGCAACCGGTATGAAACTTATGGTCATTTCTACTTTCCGAGCAAGCTAGGCTTGACCCTAGGGCGTTGCTCCAACAGATTCAATAGTTAGTACCTTAGAAGTGAACGCCCGAAACATAAAATGCAAAAAAAATACAACAGTGTTTCCATCATATAACAGGAATAATTGCAACCAGTTTGATAGTGATAGCCAATTCTACGTTCCGGGCAACCTAGGCTTCTCTCTAGGGCGTTGCTCGACCAGGTCGAATAGATAGTGCCTTAGAAGTCAACGCCAGAAGCATAAAATACAATATAAATACAACAGTTTTTCCATGGTATAAAACGAATAATTGCTACCAGTGTAAAAGTTATGGTCATTTCTGTTTTCCGAGCAAGCTAGGCTTCACCCTAGGGCGTTGCTCCAACAGATTCAATAGTTAGGACCTTAGGAGTGAACGCCCGAACCATAAAATGCAAAAAAAATACAACGGTGTTTCCATCATATAACAGGAATAATTGCAACCAGTTTGAAAGTGATGGCCAATTCTACGTTCCGGGCAACCTAGGCTTCTCTCTTGGGCGTTGCTCAACCAGATCGAATAGATAGTGCCTTAGAAGTCAACGCCAGAAGCATAAAATACAATATAAATACAACAGTTTTTCCATCGTATAAAACGAACAATTGCTACCAGTTTGAAAGTGATGGCCAATTCTACCTTCCGGGCAACCTAGGCTTCACTCAAGGGCGTTGCTCCACCAGATCGAATAGTTAGTGCCTTAGAAGTGAACGCCAGAAGCATAAAATACAATATGAATACAACAGTTTTTCCATCGTATAAAACGAATAATTGCAACCAGTATGAAACTTATGGTCATTTCTACTTTCCGAGCAACCTAGGCTTCACCCTAGGGCGTTGCTCCAACTGATTGAATAGTTAGGGCCTTAGAAGTCAACGCCCGAAGCATAAAATGCAAAAAAAATACTACAGTGTTTCCATCATATACCAGCAATAATTGCAACCAGTTTGAAAGTGATGGCCAATTCTACGTTCCGGCCAACCTAGCTTTCACTCCAGGGCTTTGCTCCACCATACCGAATAGTTACGGCCGATGAAGTCAACGCCAGAAGCATAAAATACGATATAAATACAACAGCTTTTCCTTCGTATAAAACGAATAATTGCAACCAGCGTGAAAGTAATGGTCATTTCTACGCTCCGAGCACCCTAGGCGTCTCTCTAGGGCGTTGCTCCACCACATCTAATAGCTACGGCCTTTGAAGTCAACGCCGGAGGCATAAAATACAATATAAATGCAACAGCTTTTCCATCGTATAAAACGAATAATTCCATCAGTATGAAACTTATGGTCATTTCTACTTTCCGAGCAAGCTAGGCTTCACCCTAGGGCGTTGCTCCAACAGATTGAATAGTTAGGGCCTTAGAAGTCAACGGCCGAACCATAAAATGCAAAAAAAATACAACAGTGTTTCCATCATATAACAGGAATAATTGCAACCAGTTTGAAAGTGATGGCCAATTCTACGTTCCGGGCAACCTAGATTTCACTCCAGGGCGTTGCTCCACCAGACCGAATAGTTACGGCCTAAGAAGTCAACGCCAGAAGCATAAAATACGATATAAATACAACAGCTTTTCCATCGTATAAAACGAATAATTGCAACCAGTGTGAAAGTAATGGTCATTTCTACGTTCCGAGCACCCTAGGCGTCACTCTAGGGCGTTGCTCCACCACATCTAATAGCTACGGCCTTAGTAGTCAACGCCAGAGGCATAAAGTTCAATATAAATACAACAGCGTCTCCATCGTATAAAACGAATAATTGCAACCAGTGTGAAAGTTATGGTCATTTCTACATTCCGAGCAACCTAGGATCCACTCTAAGGCGTTGCTCCAAAACATCGAATAGTTAGGTCCTTAGAAGTAAACGCCAGAAGCATAAAGTACGATATAAATACAACAGCGTTTGCATCGTATAAAACGAATAATTGCAACCGGTGTGAAAGTTATGGTCATTTATACATTCCGAGCAACCTAGGATTCACTCTAGGGCGTTGCTCCACCAGATCGAATAGTTAAGTCCTTAGAAGTAACCGCCAGAAGCATAAAATACAATATAAATACAACAGTTTTTCCATCGTATAAAACGAATAATTGCAATCAGTTTGAAAGTGATGGCCAATTCTACCTTCCGGGCAACCTAGGCTTCACTCAAGGGCGTTGCTCCACCAGATCGAATAGTTAGTGCCTTAGAAGTGAGCGCCAGAAGCATAAAATACAATATCAATACAACCGTTTTTCCATCGTATAAAACGAATAATTGCAACCAGTATGAAACTTATGGTCATTTCTACTTTCCGAGCACCCTAGGCGTCTCTCTAGGGCGTTGCTCCACCACATCTAATAGCTACGGCCGTAGAAGTCAACGCCAGAGGCATAAAATACAATATAAATACAACAGCTTTTCCATCGTATAAAGCGAATAATTCCAACCAGTATGAAACTTATGGTCATTTCTACTTTCCGAGCAACCTAGGCTTCACGCTAGGGCGTTGCTCCAACGGATTGAATAGTTAGGGCCTTAGAAGTCAACGCCCGAAATATAAAATGCAAAAAAAATACAACAGTGTTTCCATCATATAACAGCAATAAGTGCAACCAGTTTGAAAGTGATGGCCAATTCTACGTTCCGGGCAACCTAGGTTTCACTCCAGGGCGTTGCTCCACCCGACCGAATGGTTACAGCCGAAGAAGTCATCGCCAGAAGCATAAAATACGATATAAATACAACAGCTTTTCCATCGTATAAAACGAATAATTGCAACCAGTGTGAAAGTAATGGTCGTTTCTACGCTCCGAGCACCCTAGGCGTCTCTCTTGGGCGTTGCTCCACCACATCTAATAGCTACGGCCTTAGAAGTCAACACCAGAGGCATAAAATACAATATAAATACAACAGCTTTTCCATCGTATAAAGCGAATAATTCCAACCAGTATGAAACTTATGGTCATTTCTACTTTCCGAGCAACCTAGGCTTCACCCTAGGGCGTTGCTCCACCAGATCGAATAGTTAGGTCCTTAGAAGTAAACGCCAGAAGCATAAAATACAATATAAATACATCAGTTTTTCCATCGTATAAAACGAATAATTGCAACCAGTTTGAGGGTGATGGCCAATTCTACCTTCCGGGCAACCTAGGCTTCACTCTAGGGCGTTCCTCCACCACATCTAGTAGCTACGGCCTTAGAAGTCAACGCCAGAGGCATAAAATACAATATAAATACAACAGGTTTTCCATCGTGTAAAACGAATAATTCCAACCAGTATGAAACTTATGGTCATTTCTACTTTCCGAGCAACCTAGGCTTCACCCTAGGGCGTTGCTCAACGGATTGAATAGTTAGGGCCTTAGAAGTCAACGCCCGAACCATAAAATGCAAAAAAAATACAAGAGTGTTTCCATCATATAACAGGAATAATTGCAACCAATTTGGAAAGTGATGGCCAATTCTACGTTCCGGGCAACCTAGGCTTCACTCTAGGGCGTTGCTCCACCAGGTCGAATAGTTGGTGCCTTAGAAGTCAACGCCAGAAGCAAAAAATACAATATAAATACAACAGGTTTCCATCGTATAAAACGAATAATTGCAACCAGTATGAAACTTATGGTCATTTCTACTTTCCGAGCAACCTAGGCTTCACGCTAGGGCGTTGCTCCCACAGGTTGAATAGTTAGGGCCTTAGAAGTCTACGCCCGAACCATAAAATGCAAAAAAAATACAACAGTGTCTCCAGCATATAACAGGAATAATTGCGACCAGTTTGAAAGTGATGGACAATTCTACGTTCCGGGCAACCTAGGCTTCACTCTAGGGCGTTGCTCCAACAGATCGAATAGTTAGTGCCTTAGAAGTCAACGCCAGAAGCATAAAATACAATATAAATACAACAGCTTTTCCATCGTATAAAACGAATAATAGCAACCAGTATGAAACTTATGGTCATTTCTACTTTCCGAGCAACCTAGGCTTCACCCTAGGGCGTTGCTCCAACAGATTGAATAGTTAGGGCCTTAGAAGTCAACGCCCGAACCATAAAATGCAAAAAAAATACAGCAGTGTTTCCATCATATAACAGGTATAATTGCAACCAGTTTGAAATTGATGGCGCATTCTACGTTCCGGGCAACCTAGGCTTCACTCTATTGCGCTGCTCCACCAGATCGAATAGTTAGTGCCTTAGAAGTCAACGCCAGAAGCATAAAATACAATATAAATACAACAGTTTGTCCATCGTATAAAACGAAAAATTGCAACCCGTATGAAACTTATGGTCATTTCTACTTTCCGAGCAACCTAGGCATCACCGTAGGGCGTTGCTCCAACAGATTGAATAGTTAGGGCCTCACAAGTCAACGCCCGAGCCATAAAATGCAAAAAAAATACAGCAGTGTTTCCATCATATAACAGGTATAATTGCAACCAGTTTGAAATGGATGGCCAATTCTACGTTCCGGGCAACCTAGGCTTCACTCTATTGCGTTGCTCCACCAGATCGAATAGTTAGTGCCTTAGAAGTCAACGCCAGAATCATAAAATACAATATAAATACAACAGCTTTTCCATCGTCTAAAACGAATAATTGCAAAAAGTGTGAAAGTAATGGTCACTTCTACGTTCCGAGCACCCTAGGCGTCACTCTAGGGCGTCGCTCCACCACATCTAATAGCTACGGCCTTAGAAGTCAACGCCAGAGGCATAAAGTACAATATAAATACAACAGCGTTTGCATCGTATAAAACGAATAATAGAAACCAGTGTGAAAGTTATGGTCATTTCTACATTCCGAGCAACCTAGGATTCACTCTAAGGCGTTGCTCCACCAGATCGAATAGTTAGGTTCTTAGAAGTAAACGCCAGAAGCATAAAATACGATATAAATACAACAGTTTTTCCAATGTATAGCAGGATTAATTGCAACCAGTTTGAAAGTGATGGTCATTTCTCCTTTCCGGGCAACCTAGGCTTCACTCTAGGGCGTTGCTCCACTAGATCGAATAGCTAGGGCCTTAGAAGTCAACGCCAGAAGCATAAAATACAATATAAATACAACAGTTTTTCCATCGTATAAAACGAATAATTGCAACCAGTATGAAACTGATGGTCATTTCTACTTTCCGAGCAACCTAGGCTTCACCCTAGGGCGTTGCTCCAACAGATTGAATAGTTAGGGCCTTAGAAGTCAACGCCCGAAGCATAAAATGCAATAAAAATACAACAGTGTTTCCATCGTATAAGACGAATAATTGCAACCGGTATGAAACTTATGGTCATTTCTACTTTCCGAGCAAGCTAGGCTTGACCCTAGGGCGTTGCTCCAACAGATTCAATAGTTAGTACCTTAGAAGTGAACGCCCGAAACATAAAATGCAAAAAAAATACAACAGTGTTTCCATCATATAACAGGAATAATTGCAACCAGTTTGATAGTGATAGCCAATTCTACGTTTCGGGCAACCTAGGCTTCTCTCTAGGGCGTTGCTCGACCAGGTCGAATAGATAGTGCCTTAGAAGTCAACGCCAGAAGCATAAAATACAATATAAATACAACAGTTTTTCCATGGTATAAAACGAATAATTGCTACCAGTGTAAAAGTTATGGTCATTTCTGTTTTCCGAGCAAGCTAGGCTTCACCCTAGGGCGTTGCTCCAACAGATTCAATAGTTAGGACCTTAGGAGTGAACGCCCGAACCATAAAATGCAAAAAAAATACAACGGTGTTTCCATCATATAACAGGAATAATTGCAACCAGTTTGAAAGTGATGGCCAATTCTACGTTCCGGGCAACCTAGGCTTCTCTCTTGGGCGTTGCTCAACCAGATCGAATAGATAGTGCCTTAGAAGTCAACGCCAGAAGCATAAAATACAATATAAATACAACAGTTTTTCCATCGTATAAAACGAACAATTGCTACCAGTTTGAAAGTGATGGCCAATTCTACCTTCCGGGCAACCTAGGCTTCACTCAAGGGCGTTGCTCCACCAGATCGAATAGTTAGTGCCTTAGAAGTGAACGCCAGAAGCATAAAATACAATATGAATACAACAGTTTTTCCATCGTATAAAACGAATAATTGCAACCAGTATGAAACTTATGGTCATTTCTACTTTCCGAGCAACCTAGGCTTCACCCTAGGGCGTTGCTCCAACTGATTGAATAGTTAGGGCCTTAGAAGTCAACGCCCGAAGCATAAAATGCAAAAAAAATACTACAGTGTTTCCATCATATACCAGCAATAATTGCAACCAGTTTGAAAGTGATGGCCAATTCTACGTTCCGGCCAACCTAGCTTTCCTTCCGGGGTTTGCTCCACCATACCGAATAGTTACGGCCGATGAAGTCAACGCCAGAAGCATAAAATACGATATAAATACAACAGCTTTTCCTTCGTATAAAACGAATAATTGCAACCAGCGTGAAAGTAATGGTCATTTCTACGCTCCGAGCACCCTAGGCGTCTCTCTAGGGCGTTGCTCCACCACATCTAATAGCTACGGCCTTTGAAGTCAACGCCGGAGGCATAAAATACAATATAAATGCAACAGCTTTTCCATCGTATAAAACGAATAATTCCATCAGTATGAAACTTATGGTCATTTCTACTTTCCGAGCAAGCTAGGCTTCACCCTAGGGCGTTGCTCCACTAGATCGAATAGCTAGGGCCTTAGAAGTCAACGCCAGAAGCATAAAATACAATATAAATACAACAGATTTTCCATAGTATAAAACGAATAATTGCAACCAGTGTGAAACTGATGGTCATTTCTACTTTCCGAGGAACCTAGGCTTCACCCTAGGGCGTTGCTCCAACAGATTGAATAGTTAGGGCCTTAGAAGTCAACGCCCGAAGCATAAAATGCAATAAAAATACAACAGTGTTTCCATCGTATTAAACGAATAATTGCAACCAGTATGAAACTTATGGTCATTTCTGCTTTCCGAGCAAGCTAGGCTTCACCCTAGGGCGTTGCTCCAACAGATTCAATAGTTATGACTTTAGGAGTGAACGCCCGAACCATAAAATGCAAAAAAAATACAATGGTGTTTCCATCATATAACAGGAATAATTGCAACCAGTTTGAAAGTGATGGCCAATTCTACGTTCCGGGCAACCAAGGCTTCTCTCTAGGGCGTTGCTCCACCAGATCGAATAGATAGTGCCTTAGAAGTCAACGCCCGAAATATAAAATGCAAAAAAAATACAACAGTGTTTCCATCATATAACAGCAATAATTGCAACCAGTTTGAAAGTGATGGCCAATTCTACGTTCCGGGCAACCTAGGTTTCACTCCAGGGCGTTGCTCCACCCGACCGGATAGTTACGGCCGAAGAAGTCAACGCTAGAAGCATAAAATACGATATAAATACAACAGCTTTTCCATCGTATAAAGCGAATAATTCCAACCAGTATGAAACTTATGGTCATTTCTACTTTCCGAGCAACCTAGGCTTCACCCTAGGGCGTTGCTCCACCATATCGAATAGTTAGGTCCTTAGAAGTAAACGCCAGAAGCATAAAATACAATATAAATACATCAGTTTTTCCATCGTGTAAAACGAATAATTGCAACCAGTTTGAAGGTGATGGCCAATTCTACCTTCCGGGCAACCTAGGCTTCACTCTAGGGCGTTGCTCCACCACATCTAATAGCAACGGCCTTAGAAGTCAACGCCAGAGGCATAAAATACAATATAAATACAACAGGTTTTCCATCGTGTAAAACGAATAATTCCAACCAGTATGAAACTTATGGTCATTTCTACTTTCCGAGCACCCTAGGCGTCTCTGTAGGGCGTTGCTCCACCACATCTAATAGCTACGGCCGTAGAAGTCAACGCCAGAGGCATAAAATACAATATAAATACAACAGCTTTTCCATCGTATAAAGCGAATAATTCCAACCAGTATGAAACTTATGGTCATTTCTACTTTCCGAGCAACCTAGGCTTCACCCTAGGGCGTGGCTCCAACAGATTGAATAGTTAGGGCCTTAGAAGTCAACGCCCGAAATATAAAATGCAAAAAAAATACAACAGTGTTTCCATCATATAACAGCAATAATTGCAACCAGTTTGAAAGTGATGGCCAATTCTACGTTCCGGGCAACCTAGGTTTCACTCCAGGGCGTTGCTCCACCCGACCGAATAGTTACGGCCGAAGAAGTCAACGCCAGAAGCATAAAATACGATATAAATACAACAGCTTTTCCATCGTATAAAACGAATAATTGCAACCAGTGTGAAAGTAATGGTCGTTTCTACGCTCCGAGCACCCTAGGCGTCTCTCTTGGGAGTTGCTCCACCACATCTAATAGCTACGGCCTTAGAAGTCAACGCCAGAGGCATAAAATACAATATAAATACAACAGCTTTTCCATCGTATAAAGCGAATAATTCCAACCAGTATGAAACTTATGGTCATTTCTACTTTCCGAGCAACCTAGGCTTCACCCTAGGGCGTTGCTCCACCAGATCGAATAGTTAGGTACTTAGAAGTAAACGCCAGAAGCATCAAATACAATATAAATACATCAGTTTTTCCATCGTATAAAACGTATAATTGCAACCAGTTTGAAGGTGATGGCCAATTCTACTTTCCGGGCAACCTAGGCTTCACTCTAGGGCGTTGCTCCACCACATCTAATAGCTACGGCCTTAGGAGTCAACGCCAGAGGCATAAAATACAATATAAATACAACAGGTTTTCCATCGTGTAAAACGAATAATTCCAACCAGTATGAAACTTATGGTCATTTCTACTTTCCGAGCAACCTAGGCTTCACCCTAGGGCGTTGCTCAACGGATTGAATAGTTAGGGCCTTAGAAGTCAACGCCCGAACCATAAAATGCAAAAAAAATACAAGAGTGTTTCCATCATATAACAGGAATAATTGCAACCAATTTGGAAAGTGATGGCCAATTCTACGTTCCGGGCAACCTAGGCTTCACTCTAGGGCGTTGCTCCACCAGGTCGAATAGTTGGTGCCTTAGAAGTCAACGCCAGAAGCAAAAAATACAATATAAATACAACAGGTTTCCATCGTATAAAACGAATAATTGCAACCAGTATGAAACTTATGGTCATTTCTACTTTCCGAGCAACCTAGGCTTCACGCTAGGGCGTTGCTCCCACAGGTTGAATAGTTAGGGCCTTAGAAGTCTACGCCCGAACCATAAAATGCAAAAAAAATACAACAGTGTCTCCAGCATATAACAGGAATAATTGCGACCAGTTTGAAAGTGATGGACAATTCTACGTTCCGGGCAACCTAGGCTTCACTCTAGGGCGTTGCTCCAACAGATCGAATAGTTAGTGCCTTAGAAGTCAACGCCAGAAGCATAAAATACAATATAAATACAACAGCTTTTCCATCGTATAAAACGAATAATAGCAACCAGTATGAAACTTATGGTCATTTCTACTTTCCGAGCAACCTAGGCTTCACCCTAGGGCGTTGCTCCAACAGATTGAATAGTTAGGGCCTTAGAAGTCAACGCCCGAACCATAAAATGCAAAAAAAATACAGCAGTGTTTCCATCATATAACAGGTATAATTGCAACCAGTTTGAAATTGATGGCGCATTCTACGTTCCGGGCAACCTAGGCTTCACTCTATTGCGCTGCTCCACCAGATCGAATAGTTAGTGCCTTAGAAGTCAACGCCAGAAGCATAAAATACAATATAAATACAACAGTTTGTCCATCGTATAAAACGAATAATTGCAACCCGTATGAAACTTATGGTCATTTCTACTTTCCGAGCAACCTAGGCATCACCGTAGGGCGTTGCTCCAACAGATTGAATAGTTAGGGCCTCACAAGTCAACGCCCGAGCCATAAAATGCAAAAAAAATACAGCAGTGTTTCCATCATATAACAGGTATAATTGCAACCAGTTTGAAATGGATGGCCAATTCTACGTTCCGGGCAACCTAGGCTTCACTCTATTGCGTTGCTCCACCAGATCGAATAGTTAGTGCCTTAGAAGTCAACGCCAGAATCATAAAATACAATATAAATACAACAGCTTTTCCATCGTCTAAAACGAATAATTGCAAAAAGTGTGAAAGTAATGGTCACTTCTACGTTCCGAGCACCCTAGGCGTCACTCTAGGGCGTCGCTCCACCACATCTAATAGCTACGGCCTTAGAAGTCAACGCCAGAGGCATAAAGTACAATATAAATACAACAGCGTTTGCATCGTATAAAACGAATAATAGAAACCAGTGTGAAAGTTATGGTCATTTCTACATTCCGAGCAACCTAGGATTCACTCTAAGGCGTTGCTCCACCAGATCGAATAGTTAGGTTCTTAGAAGTAAACGCCAGAAGCATAAAATACGATATAAATACAACAGTCTTTCCAATGTATAGCAGGATTAATTGCAACCAGTTTGAAAGTGATGGTCATTTCTCCTTTCCGGGCAACCTAGGCTTCACTCTAGGGCGTTGCTCCACTAGATCGAATAGCTAGGGCCTTAGAAGTCAACGCCAGAAGCATAAAATACAATATAAATACAACAGTTTTTCCATCGTATAAAACGAATAATTGCAACCAGTATGAAACTGATGGTCATTTCTACTTTCCGAGCAACCTAGGCTTCACCCTAGGGCGTTGCTCCAACAGATTGAATAGTTAGGGCCTTAGAAGTCAACGCCCGAAGCATAAAATGCAATAAAAATACAACAGTGTTTCCATCGTATAAGACGAATAATTGCAACCGGTATGAAACTTATGGTCATTTCTACTTTCCGAGCAAGCTAGGCTTGACCCTAGGGCGTTACTCCAACAGATTCAATAGTTAGTACCTTAGAAGTGAACGCCCGAAACATAAAATGCAAAAAAAATACAACAGTGTTTCCATCATATAACAGGAATAATTGCAACCAGTTTGATAGTGATAGCCAATTCTACGTTCCGGGCAACCTAGGCTTCTCTCTAGGGCGTTGCTCGACCAGGTCGAATAGATAGTGCCTTAGAAGTCAACGCCAGAAGCATAAAATACAATATAAATACAACAGTTTTTCCATGGTAGAAAACGAATAATTGCTACCAGTGTAAAAGTTATGGTCATTTCTGTTTTCCGAGCAAGCTAGGCTTCACCCTAGGGCGTTGCTCCAACAGATTCAATAGTTAGGACCTTAGGAGTGAACGCCCGAACCATAAAATGCAAAAAAAATACAACGGTGTTTCCATCATATAACAGGAATAATTGCAACCAGTTTGAAAGTGATGGCCAATTCTACGTTCCGGGCAACCTAGGCTTCTCTCTTGGGCGTTGCTCAACCAGATCGAATAGATAGTGCCTTAGAAGTCAACGCCAGAAGCATAAAATACAATATAAATACAACAGTTTTTCCATCGTATAAAACGAACAATTGCTACCAGTTTGAAAGTGATGGCCAATTCTACCTTCCGGGCAACCTAGGCTTCACTCAAGGGCGTTGCTCCACCAGATCGAATAGTTAGTGCCTTAGAAGTGAACGCCAGAAGCATAAAATACAATATGAATACAACAGTTTTTCCATCGTATAAAACGAATAATTGCAACCAGTATGAAACTTATGGTCATTTCTACTTTCCGAGCAACCTAGGCTTCACCCTAGGGCGTTGCTCCAACTGATTGAATAGTTAGGGCCTTAGAAGTCAACGCCCGAAGCATAAAATGCAAAAAAAATACTACAGTGTTTCCATCATATACCAGCAATAATTGCAACCAGTTTGAAAGTGATGGCCAATTCTACGTTCCGGCCAACCTAGCTTTCACTCCAGGGCTTTGCTCCACCATACCGAATAGTTACGGCCGATGAAGTCAACGCCAGAAGCATAAAATACGATATAAATACAACAGCTTTTCCTTCGTATAAAACGAATAATTGCAACCAGCGTGAAAGTAATGGTCATTTCTACGCTCCGAGCACCCTAGGCGTCTCTCTAGGGCGTTGCTCCACCACATCTAATAGCTACGGCCTTTGAAGTCAACGCCGGAGGCATAAAATACAATATAAATGCAACAGCTTTTCCATCGTATAAAACGAATAATTCCATCAGTATGAAACTTATGGTCATTTCTACTTTCCGAGCAAGCTAGGCTTCACCCTAGGGCGTTGCTCCAACAGATTGAATAGTTAGGGCCTTAGAAGTCAACGGCCGAACCATAAAATGCAAAAAAAATACAACAGTGTTTCCATCATATAACAGGAATAATTGCAACCAGTTTGAAAGTGATGGCCAATTCTACGTTCCGGGCAACCTAGATTTCACTCCAGGGCGTTGCTCCACCAGACCGAATAGTTACGGCCTAAGAAGTCAACGCCAGAAGCATAAAATACGATATAAATACAACAGCTTTTCCATCGTATAAAACGAATAATTGCAACCAGTGTGAAAGTAATGGTCATTTCTACGTTCCGAGCACCCTAGGCGTCACTCTAGGGCGTTGCTCCACCACATCTAATAGCTACTGCCTTAGTAGTCAACGCCAGAGGCATAAAGTTCAATATAAATACAACAGCGTCTCCATCGTATAAAACGAATAATTGCAACCAGTGTGAAAGTTATGGTCATTTCTACATTCCGAGCAACCTAGGATCCACTCTAAGGCGTTGCTCCAAAACATCGAATAGTTAGGTCCTTAGAAGTAAACGCCAGAAGCATAAAGTACGTTATAAATACAACAGCGTTTGCATCGTATAAAACGAATAATTGCAACCGGTGTGAAAGTTATGGTCATTTCTACATTCCGAGCAACCTAGGATTCACTCTAGGGCGTTGCTCCACCAGATCGAATAGTTAAGTCCTTAGAAGTAAACGCCAGAAGCATAAAATACAATATAAATACAACAGTTTTTCCATCGTATAAAACGAATAATTGCAATCAGTTTGAAAGTGATGGCCAATTCTACCTTCCGGGCAACCTAGGCTTCACTCAAGGGCGTTGCTCCACCAGATCGAATAGTTAGTGCCTTAGAAGTGAGCGCCAGAAGCATAAAATACAATATCAATACAACCGTTTTTCCATCGTATAAAACGAATAATTGCAACCAGTATGAAACTTATGGTCATTTCTACTTTCCGAGCACCCTAGGCGTCTCTCTAGGGCGTTGCTCCACCACATCTAATAGCTACGGCCGTAGAAGTCAACGCCAGAGGCATAAAATACAATATAAATACAACAGCTTTTCCATCGTATAAAGCGAATAATTCCAACCAGTATGAAACTTATGGTCATTTCTACTTTCCGAGCAACCTAGGCTTCACCCTAGGGCGTTGCTCCAACGGATTGAATAGTTAGGGCCTTAGAAGTCAACGCCCGAAATATAAAATGCAAAAAAAATACAACAGTGTTTCCATCATATAACAGCAATAAGTGCAACCAGTTTGAAAGTGATGGCCAATTCTACGTTCCGGGCAACCTAGGTTTCACTCCAGGGCGTTGCTCCACCCGACCGAATGCTTACAGCCGAAGAAGTCATCGCCAGAAGCATAAAATACGATATAAATACAACAGCTTTTCCATCGTATAAAACGAATAATTGCAACCAGTGTGAAAGTAATGGTCGTTTCTACGCTCCGAGCACCCTAGGCGTCTCTCTTGGGCGTTGCTCCACCACATCTAATAGCTACGGCCTTAGAAGTCAACACCAGAGGCATAAAATACAATATAAATACAACAGCTTTTCCATCGTATAAAGCGAATAATTCCAACCAGTATGAAACTTATGGTCATTTCTACTTTCCGAGCAACCTAGGCTTCACCCTAGGGAGTTGCTCCACCAGATCGAATAGTTAGGTCCTTAGAAGTAAACGCCAGAAGCATAAAATACAATATAAATACATCAGTTTTTCCATCTTATAAAACGAATAATTGCAACCAGTTTGAGGGTGATGGCCAATTCTACCTTCCGGGCAACCTAGGCTTCACTCTAGGGCGTTCCTCCACCACATCTAATAGCTACGGCCTTAGAAGTCAACGCCAGAGGCATAAAATACAATATAAATACAACAGGTTTTCCATCGTGTAAAACGAATAATTCCAACCAGTATGAAACTTATGGTCATTTCTACTTTCCGAGCAACCTAGGCTTCACCCTAGGGCGTTGCTCAACGGATTGAATAGTTAGGGCCTTAGAAGTCAACGCCCGAACCATAAAATGCAAAAAAAATACAAGAGTGTTTCCATCATATAACAGGAATAATTGCAACCAATTTGGAAAGTGATGGCCAATTCTACGTTCCGGGCAACCTAGGCTTCACTCTAGGGCGTTGCTCCACCAGGTCGAATAGTTGGTGCCTTAGAAGTCAACGCCAGAAGCAAAAAATACAATATAAATACAACAGGTTTCCATCGTATAAAACGAATAATTGCAACCAGTATGAAACTTATGGTCATTTCTACTTTCCGAGCAACCTAGGCTTCACGCTAGGGCGTTGCTCCCACAGGTTGAATAGTTAGGGCCTTAGAAGTCTACGCCCGAACCATAAAATGCAAAAAAAATACAACAGTGTTTCCAGCATATAACAGGAATAATTGCGACCAGTTTGAAAGTGATGGACAATTCTACGTTCCGGGCAACCTAGGCTTCACTCTAGGGCGTTGCTCCAACAGATCGAATAGTTAGTGCCTTAGAAGTCAACGCCAGAAGCATAAAATACAATATAAATACAACAGCTTTTCCATCGTATAAAACGAATAATTGCAACCAGTATGAAACTTATGGTCATTTCTACTTTCCGAGCAACCTAGGCTTCACCCTAGGGCGTTGCTCCAACAGATTGAATAGTTAGGGCCTTAGAAGCCAACGCCCAAACCATAAAATGCAAAAAAAATACAGCAGTGTTTCCATCATATAACAGGTATAATTGCAACCAGTTTGAAATTGATGGCGCATTCTACGTTCCGGGCAACCTAGGCTTCACTCTATTGCGCTGCTCCAGCAGATCGAATAGTTAGTGCCTTAGAAGTCAACGCCAGAAGCATAAAATACAATATAAATGCAACAGTTTGTCCATCGTATAAAACGAATAATTGCAACCCGTATGAAACTTATGGTCATTTCTACTTTCCGAGCAACCTAGGCTTCACCCTAGGGCGTTGCTCCAACAGATTGAATAGTTAGGGCCTCAGAAGTCAAGGCCCGAGCCATAAAATGCAAAAAAAATACAGCAGTGTTTCCATCATATAACAGGTATAATTGCAACCAGTTTGAAATGGATGGCCAATTCTACGTTCCGGGCAACCTAGGCTTCACTCTATTGCGTTGCTCCACCAGATCGAATAGTTAGTGCCTTAGAAGTCAACGCCAGAAGCATAAAATACAATATAAATACAACAGCTTTTCCATCGTATAAAACGAATAATTGCAAAAAGTGTGAAAGTAATGGTCACTTCTACGTTCCGAGCACCCTAGGCGTCACTCTAGGGCGTCGCTCCACCACATCTAATAGCTACGGCCTTAGAAGTCAACGCCAGAGGCATAAAGTACAATATAAATACAACAGCGTTTGCATCGGATAAAACGAATAATAGAAACCAGTGTGAAAGTTATGGTCATTTCTACATTCCGAGCAACCTAGGATTCACTCTAGGGCGTTGCAACACCAGATCGAATAGTTAGGTTCTTAGAAGTAAACGCCAGAAGCATAAAATACGATATAAATACAACAGCTTTTACATCGTATAAAAGGAATAATTGCAAACAGTGTGAAGGTAATGGTCATTTCTACGTTCCGGGCAAGCTAGGCTTCACCCTAGGCCGTTGTTCCACCAGATCGAATAGTTAGGGCCTAAGAAGTGAACGCCAGAAGCATAAAATACAATAAAAATACAACAGTTTTTCCAATGTATAGCAGGATTAATTGCAACCAGTTTGAAAGTGATGGTCATTTCTCCTTTCCGGGCAACCTAGGCTTCACTCTAGGGCGTTGCTCCACTAGATCGAATAGCTAGGGCCTTAGAAGTCAACGCCAGAAGCATAAAATACAATATAAATACAACAGTTTTTCCATCGTATAAAACGAATAATTGCAACCAGTATGAAACTGATGGTCATTTCTAGTTTCCGAGCAACCTAGGCTTCACTCTAGGGCGTTGCTCCAACAGATTGAATAGTTAGGGCCTTAGAAGTCAACGCCCGAAGCATAAAATGCAATAAAAATACAACAGTGTTTCCATCGTATAAAACGAATAATTGCAACCGGTATGAAACTTATGGTCATTTCTACTTTCCGAGCAAGCTAGGCTTGACCCTAGGGCGTTGCTCCAACAGATTCAATAGCTAGTACCTTAGAAGTGAACGTCCGAAACATAAAATGCAAAAAAAATACAACAGTGTTTCCATCATATAACAGGAATAATTGCAACCAGTTTGATAGTGATAGCCAATTCTACGTTCCGGGCAACCTAGGCTTCTCTCTAGGGCGTTGCTCGACCAGGTCGAATAGATAGTGCCTTAGAAGTCAACGCCAGAAGCATAAAATACAATATAAATACAACAGTTTTTCCATCGTATAAAACGAATAATTGCAACCAGTATGTAACTTATGGTCATTTCTACATTCCGAGCAAGCTAGGCTTCACCCTAGGGCGTTGCTCCAACAGATTGAATAGTTAGGGCCTTAGAAGTCAACGCCCGAAGCATAAAATGCAATAAAAATACAACAGTGTTTCCATCATATAACAGGAATAATTGCAACCAGTTTGAAAGTGATGACCAATTCTACGTTCCGGGAAACCTAGGCTTCACTCTAGGGCGTTGCTCCACCAGATCGAATAGATAGTGCCTTAGAAGTCAACGCCAGAAGCATAAAATACAATATAAATACAACAGTTTTTCCATCGTATAAAACGAATAATTGCCACCAGTTTGAAAGTGATGGCCAATTCTACCTTCCGGGAAACCTAGGCTTCACTCTAGGGCGTTGCTCCACCAGATCGAATAGTTAGTGCCTTAGAAGTGAACGCCAGAAGCATAAAATACAATATGAATACAAAAGTTTTTCCATCGTATAAAACGAATAATTGCAACCAGTATGAAACTTATGGTCATTTCTGCTTTCCGAGCAAGCTAGGCTTCACCCTAGGGCCTTGCTCCAACAGATTGAATAGTTAGGGCCTTAGAAGTCAACGCCCGAACCATAAAATGCAAAAAAAATACAACAGTGTTTCCATCATATATCAGGAATAACTGCAACCAGTTTGAAAGTGATGGCCAATTCCACGTTCCGGGCAACCTAGGTTTCACTCCATGGCATTGCTCCACCAGACCGAATAGTTACGGCTTAAGAAGTCAACGCCAGAAGCATTAAATACGATATAAGTACAACAGCTTTTCCATCGTATAAAACGAATAATTGCAACCAGTATGAAACTTATGGTCATTTCTACTTTCCGAGCAAGCTAGGCTTCACCCTAGGGCGTTGCTCCAACAGATTGAATAGTTAGGGCCTTAGAAGTCAACGCCCGAAGCATAAAATGCAATAAAAATACAACAGTGTTTCCATCATATAACAGGAATAATTGCAACCAGTTTGAAAGTGATGACCAATTCTACGTTCCGGGCAACCTAGGCTTCACTCTAGGGCGTCGCTCCACCAGATCGAATAGTTAGTGCCTTAGAAGTCAACGCCAGAAGCATAAAATACAATATAAATACAACAGCTTTTCCATCGTATAAAACGAATAATTGCAACCAGTTTGAAAGTGATGGCCAATTCTACCTTCCGGGCAACCTAGGCTTCACTCTAGGGCGTTGCTCCACCAGATCGAATAGTTTGTGCCTTAGAAGTGAACGCCAGAAGCATAAAATACAATATGAATACAACAGTTTTTCCATCGTATAAAACGAATAATTGCAACCAGTATGAAACTTATGGTCATTTCTACTTTCCGAGCATCCTAGGCTTCACCCTAGGGCGTTGCTCCAACGGATTGAATAGTTAGGGCCTTAGAAGTCAACGCCCGAAACATAAAATGCAAAAAAAATACAACAGTGTTTCCATCATATAACAGCAATAATTGCAACCAGTTTGAAAGTGATGGCCAATTCTACGTTCCGGGCAACCTAGCTTTCACTCCAGGGCGTTGCTCCACCAGACCGAATAGTTACGGCCTAAGAAGTCAACGCCAGAAGCATAAAATACGATATAAATACAACAGCTTTTCCATCGTATAAAACGAATAATTGCAACCAGTGTGAAAGTAATGGTCATTGCTACGCTCCGAGCACCCTAGGCGTCTCTCTAGGGCGTTGCTCCACCACATCTAATAGCTACTGCCTTAGAAGTCAACGCCAGAGGCATAAAATACAATATAAATACAACAGCTTTTCCATCGTATAAAACGAATAATTGCAACCAGTATGTAACTTATGGTCATTTCTACTTTCCAAGCAACCTAGGCTTCACCCTAGGGCCTTGCTCCAACAGATTAAATAGTTAGGGCCTTAGAAGTCAACGCCCGAACCATAAAATGCAAAAAAAATACAACAGTGTTTCCATCATATATCAGGAATAACTGCAACCAGTTTGAAAGTGATGGCCAATTCTACGTTCCGGGCAACCAAGGTTTCACTCCATGGCGTTGCTCCACCAGACCGAATAGTTACGGCTTAAGAAGTCAACGCCAGAAGCATAAAATACGATATAAGTACAACAGTTGTTCCATCGTATAAAACGAATAATTGCAACCAGTTTGAAAGTGATGGCCAATTCTACCTTCCGGGCAACCTAGGCTTCACTCTAGGGCGTTGCTCCACCAGATCGAATAGTTAGTGCCTTAGAAGTGAGCGCCAGAAGCATAAAATACAATATGAATACAACAGTTTTTCCATCGTATAAAACGAATAATTGCAACCAGTATGAAACCTATGGTCATTTCTACTTTGCGAGCAACCTAGGCTTCACCCTAGGGCGTTGCTCCAAGGGGTTGAATAGTAAGGGCCTTAGAAGTCAACGCCCGAAACATAAAATGCAAAAAAAATACAACAGTGTTTCCATCATATATCAGGAATAACTGCAACCAGTTTGAAAGTGATGGCCAATTCTACGTTCCGGGCAACCTAGGTTTCACTCCATGGCGTTGCTCCACCAGACCGAATAGTTACGGATTAAGAAGTCAACGCCAGAAGCATAAAATACGATATAAGTACAACAGTTGTTCCATCGTATAAAACGAATAATTGCAACCAGTTTGAAAGTGATGGCCAATTCTACCTTCCGGGCAACCTAGGCTTCACTCTACGGCGTTGCTCCACCAGATCGAATAGTTAGTGCCTTAGAAGTGAACGCCAGAAGCATAAAATACAATATGAATACAACAGTTTTTCCATCGTATAAAACGAATAATTGCAACCAGTATGAAACCTATGGTCATTTCTACTTTGCGAGCAACCTAGGCTTCACCCTAGGGCGTTGCTCCAACGGGTTGAATAGTTAGGGCCTAAGAAGTCAACGCCCGAAACAAGAAATGCAAAAAAAATACAACAGTGTTTCCATCATATAACAGCAATAATTGCAACCAGTTTGAAAGTGATGGCCAATTCTACGTTCCGGGCAACCTAGGTTTCACTCCAGGGCGTTGCTCCACCAGACCGAATAGTTGCGGCCGAAGAAGTCAACGCCAGAAGCATCAAATACGACATAAGTACAACAGCTTTTCCATCGTATAAAACGAATAATTGCAACCAGTATGAAACTTATGGTCATTTCTACTTTCCGAGCAAGCTAGGCTTCACCCTAGGGCGTTGCGCCAACAGATCGAATAGTTTGTGCCTTAGAAGTGAACGCCAGAAGCATAAAATACAATATGAATACAACAGTTTTTCCATCGTATAAAACGAATAATTGCAACCAGTATGAAACTTATGGTCATTTCTACTTTCCGAGCATCCTAGGCTTCACCCTAGGGCGTTGCTCCAACGGATTGAATAGTTAGGGCCTTAGAAGTCAACGCCCGAAACATAAAATGCAAAAAAAATACAACAGTGTTTCCATCATATAACAGCAATAATTGCAACCAGTTTGAAAGTGATGGCCAATTCTACGTTCCGGGCAACCTAGCTTTCACTCCAGGGCGTTGCTCCACCAGACCGAATAGTTACGGCCGATGAAGTCAACGCCAGAAGCATAAAATACGATATAAATACAACAGCTTTTCCATCGTATAAAACGAATAATT
Organism: Calliopsis andreniformis; assembly: GCF_051401765.1. Taxonomy (NCBI): domain Eukaryota; kingdom Metazoa; phylum Arthropoda; class Insecta; order Hymenoptera; family Andrenidae; genus Calliopsis; species Calliopsis andreniformis. The sequence continues at coordinate 11,231,158 of NW_027480433.1, forward strand.
GCAACCAGTGTGAAAGTAATGGTCATTTCTACGCTCCGAGCACCCTAGGCGTCTCTCTAGGGCGTTGCTCCACCACATCTAATAGCTACGGCCATTGAAGTCAACGCCAGAGTCATAAAATACAATATAAATGCAACAGCTTTTCCATCGTATAAAACGAATAATTCCAACCAGTATGAAACTTATGGTCATTTCTACTTTCCGAGCGAGCTAGGCTTCACCCTAGGGCGTTGCTACAACAGATTGAATAGTTAGGGCCTTAGAAGTCAACGGCCGAACCATAAAATGCAAAAAAAATACAACAGTGTTTCCATCATATAACAGGAATAATTGCAACCAGTTTGAAAGTGATGGCCAATTCTACGTTCCGGGCAACCTAGATTTCACTCCAGGGCGTTGCTCCACCAGACCGAATAGTTACGGCCTAAGAAGTCAACGCCAGAAGCATAAAATACGATATAAATACAACAGCTTTTCCATCGTATAAAACGAATAATTGCAACCAGTGTGAAAGTAATGGTCATTGCTACGCTCCGAGCACCCTAGGCGTCTCTCTAGGGCGTTGCTCCACCACATCTAATAGCTACGGCCTTAGAAGTCAACGCCAGAGGCATAAAATACAATATAAATACAACAGCTTTTCCATCGTATAAAACGAATAATTGCAACCAGTATGAAACTTATGGTCATTTCTACTTTCCGAGCAAGCTAGGCTTCACCCTAGGGCGTTGCTCCAACAGATTCAATAGTTAGGACCTTAGGAGTGAACGCCCGAACCATAAAATGCAAAAAAAATACAACAGTGTTTCCATCATATAACAGGAATAATTGCAACCAGTTTGAGAGTGATGGCCAATTCTACGTTCCGGGCAACCTAGGTTTCACTCCATGGCGTTGCTCCTCCAGACCGAATAGTTACGGCTTAAGAAGTCAACGCCAGAAGCATAAAATACGATATAAGTACAACAGTTTTTCCATCGTATAAAACGAATAATTGCAACCAGTTTGAAAGTGATGGCCAATTCTACCTTCCGGGCAACCTAGGCTTCACCCTAGGGCGTTGCTCCACCAGATCGAATAGTTAGTGCCTTAGAAGTGAACGCCAGAAGCATAAAATACAATATGAATACAACAGTTTTTCCATCGTATAAAACGAATAATTGCAACCAGTATGAAACATATGGTCATTTCTACTTTGCGAGCAACCTAGGCTTCACCCTAGGGCGTTGCTCCAAGGGGTTGAATAGTTAGGGCCTTAGAAGTCAACGCCCGAAACATAAAATGCAAAAAAAATACAACAGTGTTTCCATCATATAACAGCAATAATTGCAACCAGTTTGAAAGTGATGGCCAATTCTACGTTCCGGGCAACCTAGCTTTCACTCCAGGGCGTTGCTCCACCAATCCGAATAGTTACGGCCGATGAAGTCAACGCCAGAAGCATAAAATACGATATAAATACAACAGCTTTTCCATCGTATAAAACGAATAATTGCAACCAGTGTGAAAGTAATGGTCATTTCTACGCTCCGAGCACCCTAGGCGTCTCTCTAGGGCGTTGCTCCACCACATCTAATAGCTACGGCCATTGAAGTCAACGCCAGAGTCTTAAAATACAATATAAATGCAACAGCTTTTCCATCGTATAAAACGAATAATTCCATCCAGTATGAAACTTATGGTCATTTCTACTTTCCGAGCAAGCTAGGCTTCACCCTAGGGCGTTGCTACAACAGATTGAATAGTTAGGGCCTTAGAAGTCAACGGCCGAACCATAAAATGCAAAAAAAATACAACAGTGTTTCCATCATATAACAGGAATAATTGCAACCAGTTTGAGAGTGATGGCCAATTCTACGTTCCGGGCAACCTAGGTTTCACACCAGGGCGTTGCTCAACCAGACCGAATAGTTACGGCCGAAGAAGTCAACGCCAGAAGCATAAAATACGATATAAGTACAACAGCTTTTCCATCGCATAAAACGAATAATTGCAACCAGTGTGAAAGTAATGGTCATTTCTACGCTCCGAGCACCCTAGGCGTCACTCTAGGGCGTTGCTCCACCACATCTAATAGCTACGGCCTTAGAAGTCAACGCCAGAGGCATAAAATACAATACAAATACAACAGCCTTTCCATCGTATAAAACGAATAATTGCAACCAGTATGTAACTTATGGTCATTTCTAGTTTCCAAGCAACCTAGGCTTCACCCTAGGGCCTTGCTCCAACAGATTAAATAGTTAGGGCCTTAGAAGTCAACGCCCGAAACATAAAATGCAAAAAAAAATACAACAGTTTTTCCATCATATATCAGGAATAACTGCAACCAGTTTGAAAGTGATGGCCAATTCTACGTTCCGGGCAACCTAGGTTTCACTCCATGGCGTTGCTCCTCCAGACCGAATAGTTACAGCTTAAGAAGTCAACGCCAGAAGCATAAAATACGATATAAGTACAACAGTTTTTCCATCGTATAAAACGAATAATTGCAACCAGTTTGAAAGTGATGGCCAATTCTACCTTCCGGGCAACCTAGGCTTCACTCTACGGCGTTGCTCCACCAGATCGAATAGTTAGTGCCTTAGAAGTGAACGCCAGAAGCATAAAATACAATATGAATACAACAGTTTTTCCATCGTATAAAACGAATAATTGCAACCAGTATGAAACCTATGGTCATTTCTACTTTGCGAGCAACCTAGGCTTCACCCTAGGGCGTTGCTCCAACGGGTTGAATAGTTAGGGCCTAAGAAGTCAACGCCCGAAACAAGAAATGCAAAAAAAATACAACAGTGTTTCCATCATATAACAGCAATAATTGCAACCAGTTTGAAAGTGATGGCCAATTCTACGTTCCGGGCAACCTAGGTTTCACTCCAGGGCGTTGCTCCACCAGACCGAATAGTTGCGGCCGAAGAAGTCAACGCCAGAAGCATAAAATACGACATAAGTACAACAGCTTTTCCATCGTATAAAACGAATAATTGCAACCAGTATGAAACTTATGGTCATTTCTACTTTCCGAGCAAGCTAGGCTTCACCCTAGGGCGTTGCGCCAACAGATCGAATAGTTTGTGCCTTAGAAGTGAACGCCAGAAGCATAAAATACAATATGAATACAACAGTTTTTCCATCGTATAAAACGAATAATTGCAACCAGTATGAAACTTATGGTCATTTCTACTTTCCGAGCATCCTAGGCTTCACCCTAGGGCGTTGCTCCAACGGATTGAATAGTTAGGGCCTTAGAAGTCAACGCCCGAAACATAAAATGCAAAAAAAATACAACAGTGTTTCCATCATATAACAGCAATAATTGCAACCAGTTTGAAAGTGATGGCCAATTCTACGTTCCGGGCAACCTAGCTTTCACTCCAGGGCGTTGCTCCACCAGACCGAATAGTTACGGCCGATGAAGTCAACGCCAGAAGCATAAAATACGATATAAATACAACAGCTTTTCCATCGTATAAAACGAATAATTGCAACCAGTGTGAAAGTAATGGTCATTTCTACGCTCCGAGCACCCTAGGCGTCTCTCTAGGGCGTTGCTCCACCACATCTAATAGCTACGGCCATTGAAGTCAACGCCAGAGTCATAAAATACAATATAAATGCAACAGCTTTTCCATCGTATAAAACGAATAATTCCAACCAGTATGAAACTTATGGTCATTTCTACTTTCCGAGCGAGCTAGGCTTCACCCTAGGGCGTTGCTACAACAGATTGAATAGTTAGGGCCTTAGAAGTCAACGGCCGAACCATAAAATGCAAAAAAAATACAACAGTGTTTCCATCATATAACAGGAATAATTGCAACCAGTTTGAAAGTGATGGCCAATTCTACGTTCCGGGCAACCTAGATTTCACTCCAGGGCGTTGCTCCACCAGACCGAATAGTTACGGCCTAAGAAGTCAACGCCAGAAGCATAAAATACGATATAAATACAACAGCTTTTCCATCGTATAAAACGAATAATTGCAACCAGTGTGAAAGTAATGGTCATTGCTACGCTCCGAGCACCCTAGGCGTCTCTCTAGGGCGTTGCTCCACCACATCTAATAGCTACGGCCTTAGAAGTCAACGCCAGAGGCATAAAATACAATATAAATACAACAGCTTTTCCATCGTATAAAACGAATAATTGCAACCAGTATGAAACTTATGGTCATTTCTACTTTCCGAGCAAGCTAGGCTTCACCCTAGGGCGTTGCTCCAACAGATTCAATAATTAGGACCTTAGGAGTGAACGCCCGAACCATAAAATGCAAAAAAAATACAACAGTGTTTCCATCATATAACAGGAATAATTGCAACCAGTTTGAGAGTGATGGCCAATTCTACGTTCCGGGCAACCTAGGTTTCACTCCATGGCGTTGCTCCTCCAGACCGAATAGTTACGGCTTAAGAAGTCAACGCCAGAAGCATAAAATACGATATAAGTACAACAGTTTTTCCATCGTATAAAACGAATAATTGCAACCAGTTTGAAAGTGATGGCCAATTCTACCTTCCGGGCAACCTAGGCTTCACCCTAGGGCGTTGCTCCACCAGATCGTATAGTTAGTGCCTTAGAAGTGAACGCCAGAAGCATAAAATACAATATGAATACAACAGTTTTTCCATCGTATAAAACGAATAATTGCAACCAGTATGAAACATATGGTCATTTCTACTTTGCGAGCAACCTAGGCTTCACCCTAGGGCGTTGCTCCAAGGGGTTGAATAGTTAGGGCCTTAGAAGTCAACGCCCGAAACATAAAATGCAAAAAAAATACAACAGTGTTTCCATCATATAACAGCAATAATTGCAACCAGTTTGAAAGTGATGGCCAATTCTACGTTCCGGGCAACCTAGCTTTCACTCCAGGGCGTTGCTCCACCAATCCGAATAGTTACGGCCGATGAAGTCAACGCCAGAAGCATAAAATACGATATAAATACAACAGCTTTTCCATCGTATAAAACGAATAATTGCAACCAGTGTGAAAGTAATGGTCATTTCTACGCTCCGAGCACCCTAGGCGTCTCTCTAGGGCGTTGCTCCACCACATCTAATAGCTACGGCCATTGAAGTCAACGCCAGAGTCTTAAAATACAATATAAATGCAACAGCTTTTCCATCGTATAAAACGAATAATTCCAACCAGTATGAAACTTATGGTCATTTCTACTTTCCGAGCAAGCTAGGCTTCACCCTAGGGCGTTGCTACAACAGATTGAATAGTTAGGGCCTTAGAAGTCAACGGCCGAACCATAAAATGCAAAAAAAATACAACAGTGTTTCCATCATATAACAGGAATAATTGCAACCAGTTTGAGAGTGATGGCCAATTCTACGTTCCGGGCAACCTAGGTTTCACACCAGGGCGTTGCTCAACCAGACCGAATAGTTACGGCCGAAGAAGTCAACGCCAGAAGCATAAAATACGATATAAGTACAACAGCTTTTCCATCGCATAAAACGAATAATTGCAACCAGTGTGAAAGTAATGGTCATTTCTACGCTCCGAGCACCCTAGGCGTCTCTCTAGGGCGTTGCTCCACCACATCTAATAGCTACGGCCTTAGAAGTCAACGCCAGAGGCATAAAATACAATACAAATACAACAGCCTTTCCATCGTATAAAACGAATAATTGCAACCAGTATGTAACTTATGGTCATTTCTAGTTTCCAAGCAACCTAGGCTTCACCCTAGGGCCTTGCTCCAACAGATTAAATAGTTAGGGCCTTAGAAGTCAACGCCCGAAACATAAAATGCAAAAAAAAATACAACAGTTTTTCCATCATATATCAGGAATAACTGCAACCAGTTTGAAAGTGATGGCCAATTCTACGTTCCGGGCAACCTAGGTTTCACTCCATGGCGTTGCTCCTCCAGACCGAATAGTTACAGCTTAAGAAGTCAACGCCAGAAGCATAAAATACGATATAAGTACAACAGTTTTTCCATCGTATAAAACGAATAATTGCAACCAGTTTGAAAGTGATGGCCAATTCTACCTTCCGGGCAACCTAGGCTTCACCCTAGGGCGTTGCTCCACCAGATCGAATAGTTAGTGCCTTACAAGTGAACGCCAGAAGCATAAAATACAATATGAATACAACAGTTTTTCCATCGTATAAAACGAATAATTGCAACCAGTATGAAACATATGGTCATTTCTACTTTGCGAGCAAGCTAGGCTTCACCCTAGGGCGTTGCTCCAACAGATTGAATAGTTAGGGCCTTAGAAGTCAACGCCCGAAGCATAAAATGCAATAAAAATACAACAGTGTTTCCATCATATAACAGGAATAATTGCAACCAGTTTGAAAGTGATGACCAATTCTACGTTCCGGGCAACCTAGGCTTCACTCTAGGGCGTCGCTCCACCAGATCGAATAGTTAGTGCCTTAGAAGTCAACGCCAGAAGCATAAAATACAATATAAATACAACAGCTTTTCCATCGTATAAAACGAATAATTGCAACCAGTTTGAAAGTGATGGCCAATTCTACCTTCCGGGCAACCTAGGCTTCACTCTAGGGCGTTGCTCCACCAGATCGAATAGTTTGTGCCTTAGAAGTGAACGCCAGAAGCATAAAATACAATATGAATACAACAGTTTTTCCATCGTATAAAACGAATAATTGCAACCAGTATGAAACTTATGGTCATTTCTACTTTCCGAGCATCCTAGGCTTCACCCTAGGGCGTTGCTCCAACGGATTGAATAGTTAGGGCCTTAGAAGTCAACGCCCGAAACATAAAATGCAAAAAAAATACAACAGTGTTTCCATCATATAACAGCAATAATTGCAACCAGTTTGAAAGTGATGGCCAATTCTACGTTCCGGGCAACCTAGCTTTCACTCCAGGGCGTTGCTCCACCAGACCGAATAGTTACGGCCGATGAAGTCAACGCCAGAAGCATAAAATACGATATAAATACAACAGCTTTTCCATCGTATAAAACGAATAATTGCAACCAGTGTGAAAGTAATGGTCATTTCTACGCTCCGAGCACCCTAGGCGTCTCTCTAGGGCGTTGCTCCACCACATCTAATAGCTACGGCCTTTGAAGTCAACGCCAGAGTCATAAAATACAATATAAATGCAACAGCTTTTCCATCGTATAAAACGAATAATTCCAACCAGTATGAAACTTATGGTCATTTCTACTTTCCGAGCAAGCTAGGCTTCACCCTAGGGCGTTGCTACAACAGATTGAATAGTTAGGGCCTTAGAAGTCAACGGCCGAACCATAAAATGCAAAAAAAAATACAACAGTGTTTCCATCATATAACAGGAATAATTGCAACCAGTTTGAAAGTGATGGCCAATTCTACGTTCCGGGCAACCTAGATTTCACTCCAGGGCGTTGCTCCACCAGACCGAATAGTTACGGCCTAAGAAGTCAACGCCAGAAGCATAAAATACGATATAAATACAACAGCTTTTCCATCGTATAAAACGAATAATTGCAACCAGTGTGAAAGTAATGGTCATTGCTACGCTCCGAGCACCCTAGGCGTCTCTCTAGGGCGTTGCTCCACCACATCTAATAGCTACTGCCTTAGAAGTCAACGCCAGAGGCATAAAATACAATATAAATACAACAGCTTTTCCATCGTATAAAACGAATAATTGCAACCAGTATGTAACTTATGGTCATTTCTACTTTCCAGGCAACCTAGGCTTCACCCTAGGGCCTTGCTCCAACAGATTAAATAGTTAGGGCCTTAGAAGTCAACGCCCGAACCATAAAATGCAAAAAAAATACAACAGTGTTTCCATCATATATCAGGAATAACTGCAACCAGTTTGAAAGTGATGGCCAATTCTACGTTCCGGGCAACCTAGGTTTCACTCCATGGCGTTGCTCAACCAGACCGAATAGTTACGGCCGAAGAAGTCAACGCCAGAAGCATAAAATACGATATAAGTACAACAGCTTTTCCATCGCATAAAACGAATAATTGCAACCAGTGTGAAAGTGATGGTCATTTCTACGCTCCGAGCACCCTAGGCGTCTCTCTAGGGCGTTGCTCCACCACATCTAATAGCTACGGCCTTAGAAGTCAACGCCAGAGGCATAAAATACAATACAAATACAACAGCCTTTCCATCGTATAAAACGAATAATTGCAACCAGTATGTAACTTATGGTCATTTCTACTTTCCAAGCAACCTAGGCTTCACCCTAGGGCCTTGCTCCAACAGATTAAATAGTTAGGGCCTTAGAAGTCAACGCCCGAAACATAAAATGCAAAAAAAAATACAACAGTTTTTCCATCATATATCAGGAATAACTGCAACCAGTTTGAAAGTGATGGCCAATTCTACGTTCCGGGCAACCTAGGTTTCACTCCATGGCGTTGCTCCTCCAGACCGAATAGTTACGGCTTAAGAAGTCAACGCCAGAAGCATAAAATACGATATAAGTACAACAGTTTTTCCATCGTATAAAACGAATAATTGCAACCAGTTTGAAAGTGATGGCCAATTCTACCTTCCGGGCAACCTAGGCTTCACCCTAGGACGTTGCTCCACCAGATCGAATAGTTAGTGCCTTAGAAGTGAACGCCAGAAGCATAAAATACAATATGAATACAACAGTTTTTCCATCGTATAAAACGAATAATTGCAACCAGTATGAAACATATGGTCATTTCTACTTTGCGAGCAACCTAGGCTTCACCCTAGGGCGTTGCTCCAACGGGTTGAATAGTTAGGGCCTTAGAAGTCAACGCCCGAAACATAAAATGCAAAAAAAATACAACAGTGTTTCCATCATATAACAGCAATAATTGCAACCAGTTTGAAAGTGATGGCCAATTCTACGTTCCGGGCAACCTAGCTTTCACTCCAGGGCGTTGCTCCACCAGACCGAATAGTTACGGCCGATGAAGTCAACGCCAGAAGCATAAAATACGATATAAATACAACAGCTTTTCCATCGTATAAAACGAATAATTGCAACCAGTGTGAAAGTAATGGTCATTTCTACGCTCCGAGCACCCTAGGCGTCTCTCTAGGGCGTTGCTCCACCACATCTATTAGCTACGGCCATTGAAGTCAACGCCAGAGTCTTAAAATACAATATAAATGCAACAGCTTTTCCATCGTATAAAACGAATAATTCCAACCAGTATGAAACTTATGGTCATTTCTACTTTCCGAGCAAGCTAGGCTTCACCCTAGGGCGTTGCTACAACAGATTGAATAGTTAGGGCCTTAGAAGTCAACGGCCGAACCATAAAATGCAAAAAAAATACAACAGTGTTTCCATCATATAACAGGAATAATTGCAACCAGTTTGAAAGTGATGGCCAATTCTACGTTCCGGGCAACCTAGATTTCACTCCAGGGCGTTGCTCCACCAGACCGAATAGTTACGGCCTAAGAAGTCAACGCCAGAAGCATAAAATACGATATAAATACAACAGCTTTTCCATCGTATAAAACGAATAATTGCAACCAGTGTGAAAGTAATGGTCATTGCTACGCTCCGAGCACCCTAGGCGTCTCTCTAGGGCGTTGCTCCACCACATATAATAGCTACGGCCTTAGAAGTCAACGCCAGAGGCATAAAATACAATACAAATACAACAGCCTTTCCATCGTATAAAACGAATAATTGCAACCAGTATGTAACTTATGGTCATTTCTAGTTTCCAAGCAACCTAGGCTTCACCCTAGGGCATTGCTCCAACAGATTAAATAGTTAGGGCCTTAGAAGTCAACGCCCGAAACATAAAATGCAAAAAAAAATACAACAGTTTTTCCATCATATATCAGGAATAACTGCAACCAGTTTGAAAGTGATGGCCAATTCTACGTTCCGGGCAACCTAGGTTTCACTCCATTTCGTTGCTCCTCCAGACCGAATAGTTACGGCTTAAGAAGTCAACGCCAGAAGCATAAAATACGATATAAGTACAACACTTTTTCCATCGTATAAAACGAATAATTGCAACCAGTTTGAAAGTGATGGCCAATTCTGCCTTCCGGGCAACCTAGGCTTCACCCTAGGGCGTTGCTCCACCAGATCGAATAGTTAGTGCCTTACAAGTGAACGCCAGAAGCATAAAATACAATATGAATACAACAGTTTTTCCATCGTATAAAACGAATAATTGCAACCAGTATGAAACATATGGTCATTTCTACTTTGCGAGCAACCTAGGCTTCACCCTAGGGCGTTGCTCCAACGGGTTGAATAGTTAGGGCCTTAGAAGTCAACGCCCGAAACATAAAATGCAAAAAAAATACAACAGTTTTTCCATCATATATCAGGAATAACTGCAACCAGTTTGAAAGTGATGGCCAATTCTACGTTCCGGGCAACCTAGGTTTCACTCCATGGCGTTGCTCCTCCAGACCGAATAGTTACGGCTTAAGAAGTCAACGCCAGAAGCATAAAATACGATATAAGTACAACAGTTTTTCCATCGTATAAAACGAATAATTGCAACCAGTTTGAAAGTGATGGCCAATTCTACCTTCCGGGCAACCTAGGCTTCACCCTAGGGCGTTGCTCCACCAGATCGAATAGTTAGTGCCTTAGAAGTGAACGCCAGAAGCATAAAATACAATATGAATACAACAGTTTTTCCATCGTATAAAACGAATAATTGCAACCAGTATGAAACATATGGTCATTTCTACTTTGCGAGCAACCTAGGCTTCACCCTAGGGCGTTGCTCCAACGGGTTGAATAGTTAGGGCCTTAGAAGTCAACGCCCGAAACATAAAATGCAAAAAAAATACAACAGTGTTTCCATCATATAACAGCAATAATTGCAACCAGTTTGAAAGTGATGGCCAATTCTACGTTCCGGGCAACCTAGCTTTCACTCCAGGGCGTTGCTCCACCAGACCGAATAGTTACGGCCGATGAAGTCAACGCCAGAAGCATAAAATACGATATAAATACAACAGCTTTTCCATCGTATAAAACGAATAATTGCAACCAGTGTGAAAGTAATGGTCATTTCTACGCTCCGAGCACCCTAGGCGTCTCTCTAGGGCGTTGCTCCACCACATCTAATAGCTACGGCCATTGAAGTCAACGCCAGAGTCTTAAAATACAATATAAATGCAACAGCTTTTCCATCGTATAAAACGAATAATTCCAACCAGTATGAAACTTATGGTCATTTCTACTTTCCGAGCAAGCTAGGCTTCACCCTAGGGCGTTGCTACAACAGATTGAATAGTTAGGGCCTTAGAAGTCAACGGCCGAACCATAAAATGCAAAAAGATACAACAGTGTTTCCATCATATAACAGGAATAATTGCAACCAGTTTGAAAGTGATGGCCAATTCTACGTTCCGGGCAACCTAGATTTCACTCCAGGGCGTTGCTCCACCAGACCGAATAGTTACGGCCTAAGAAGTCAACGCCAGAAGCATAAAATACGATATAAATACAACAGCTTTTCCATCGTATAAAACTAATAATTGCAACCAGTGTGAAAGTAATGGTCATTGCTACGCTCCGAGCACCCTAGGCGTCTCTCTAGGGCGTTGCTCCACCACATCTAATAGCTACGGCCTTAGAAGTCAACGCCAGAGGCATAAAATACAATATAAATACAACAGCTTTTCCATCGTATAAAACGAATAATTGCTACCAGTATGAAACTTATGGTCATTTCTACTTTCCGAGCAAGCTAGGCTTCACCCTAGGGCCTTGCTCCAACAGATTAAATAGTTAGGGCCTTAGAAGTCAACGCCCGAAACATAAAATGCAAAAAAAAATACAACAGTTTTTCCATCATATATCAGGAATAACTGCAACCAGTTTGAAAGTGATGGCCAATTCTACGTTCCGGGCAACCTAGGTTTCACTCCATGGCGTTGCTCCTCCAGACCGAATAGTTACGGCTTAAGAAGTCAACGCCAGAAGCATAAAATACGATATAAGTACAACAGTTTTACCATCGTATAAAACGAATAATTGCAACCAGTTTGAAAGTGATGGCCAATTCTAACTTCCGGGCAACCTAGGCTTCACCCTAGGGCGTTGCTCCACCAGATCGAATAGTTAGTGCCTTACAAGTGAACGCCAGAAGCATAAAATACAATATGAATACAACAGTTTTTCCATCGTATAAAACGAATAATTGCAACCAGTATGAAACATATGGTCATTTCTACTTTGCGAGCAACCTAGGCTTCACCCTAGGGCGTTGCTCCAACGGGTTGAATAGTTAGGGCCTTAGAAGTCAACGCCCGAAACATAAAATGCAAAAAAAATACAACAGTTTTTCCATCATATATCAGGAATAACTGCAACCAGTTTGAAAGTGATGGCCAATTCTACGTTCCGGGCAACCTAGGTTTCACTCCATGGCGTTGCTCCTCCAGACCGAATAGTTACGGCTTAAGAAGTCAACGCCAGAAGCATAAAATACGATATAAGTACAACAGTTTTTCCATCGTATAAAACGAATAATTGCAACCAGTTTGAAAGTGATGGCCAATTCTACCTTCCGGGCAACCTAGGCTTCACCCTAGGGCGTTGCTCCACCAGATAGAATAGTTAGTGCCTTAGAAGTGAACGCCAGAAGCATAAAATACAATATGAATACAACAGTTTTTCCATCGTATAAAACGAATAATTGCAACCAGTATGAAACATATGGTCATTTCTACTTTGCGAGCAACCTAGGCTTCACCCTAAGGCGTTGCTCCAACGGGTTGAATAGTTAGGGCCTTAGAAGTCAACGCCCGAAACATAAAATGCAAAAAAAATACAACAGTGTTTCCATCATATAACAGCAATAATTGCAACCAGTTTGAAAGTGATGGCCAATTCTACGTTCCGGGCAACCTAGGTTTCACTCCAGGGCGTTGCTCCACCAGACCGAATAGTTGCGGCCGAAGAAGTCAACGCCAGAAGCATAAAATACGATATAAGTACAACAGCTTTTCCATCGTATAAAACGAATAATTGCAACAAGTGTGAAAGTAATGGTCATTTCTACCTTCCGAGCACCCTAGGTGTCACTCTAGGGCGTTGCTCCACCACATCTAATAGCTACGGCCTTAGAAGTCAACGCCAGAGGCATAAAGTACAATATAAATACAACAGTTTTTCCATCGTATAAAACGAATAATTGCAACCACTATGAAACTTATGGTCATTTCTACTTTCCGAACAACCTAGGCTTCACCCTAGGGCGTTGCTCCAACAGATTGAATAGTTAGGGCCTTAGAAGTCAACGCCCGAACCATAAAATGCAAAAAAAACACAGCAGTGTTTCCATCATATAACAGGTATAATTGCAACCAGTTTGAAATTGATGGCCCATTCTACGTTCCGGGCAACCAAGGCTTCACTCTATTGCGCTGCTCCACCAGATCGAATAGTTAGTGCCTTAGAAGTCAACGCCAGAAGCGTAAAATACAATATAAATACAACAGTTTGTCCATCGTATAAAACGAATAATTGCAACCCGTATGAAACTTATGGTCATTTCTACTTTCCGAGCAACCTAGGCTTCACCCTAGGGCGTTGCTCCAACAGATTGAATAGTTAGGGCCTTAGAAGTCAACGCCCGAGCCATAAAATGCCAAAAAAATACAACAGTGTTTCAATCATATAACAGGAATAATTGCAACCAGTTTGAAAGTGATGGCCAATTCTACGTTCCGGGCAACCTAGGCTTCACTCTATTGCGTTCTTCCACCAGATCGAATAGTTAGGGCCTAAGAAGTCAACGTCAGAAGCATAAAATACAACATAAATATAACAGTTTTTCCATCGTATAAAACGAATAATTGCATCCAGTTTGAAGGTGATGGCCAATTCTACCTTCCGGGCAACTTAGGCTTCACTCTAGGTCGTTGCTCCACCACATCTAATAGCTACGGCCTTAGAAGTCAACGCCAGAGGCATAAAATACAATATAAATACAACAGGTTTTCCATCGTATAAAACGAATAATTGCAACCAGTATGTAACTTATGGTCATTGCTACTTTCCAAGCAACCTAGGCTTCACCCTAGGGCCTTGCTCAAACAGATTAAATAGTTAGGGCCTTAGAAGTCAACGCCCGAACCATAAAATGCAAAAAAAATACAAAAGTGTTTCCATCATATATAAGGAATAACTGCAACCAGTTTGAAAGTGATGGCCAATTCTACGTTCCGGGCAACCTAGGTTTCACACCATGGCGTTGCTCCACCAGACCGAATAGTTACGGCTTAAGAAGTCAACGCCAGAAGCATAAAATACGATATAAGTACAACAGTTTTTCCACCGTATAAAACGAATAATTGCAACCAGTTTGAAAGGGATGGCCAATTCTACCTTCCGGGCAACCTAGGCTTCACTCTAGGGCGTTGCTCCACCAGATCGAATAGTTAGTGCCTTAGAAGTGAACTCCAGAAGCATAAAATACAATATGAATACAACAGTTTTTCCATCGTATAAAACGAATAATTGCAACCAGTATGAAGCCTATGGTCATTTCTACTTTTCGAGCAACCTAGGCTTCACCCTAGGGCGTTGTTCCAACGGGTTGAATAGTTAGGGCCTTAGAAGTCAACGCCCGAAACATAAAATGCAAAAAAAAATAAAACAGAGTTTCCATCATATAACTGGAATAATTGCAACCAATTTGGAAAGTGATGGCCAATTCTACGTTCCGGGCAACCTAGGTTTCACTCCATGGCGTTGCTCCTCCAGACCGAATTGTTACGGCTTAAGAAGTCAACGCCAGAAGCATAAAATACGATATAAGTACAACAGCTTTTCCATCGTATAAAACGAATAATTGCAACAAGTGTGAAAGTAATGGTCATTTCTACGCTCCGAGCACCCTAGGCGTCTCTCTAGGGCGTTGCTCCACCACATCTAATAGCTACGGCCTTAGAAGTCAACGCCAGAGGCATAAAATACAATATAAATACAACAGCTGTTCCATCGTATAAAACGAATAATTCCAACCAGTATGAAAATTATGGTCATTTCTACTTTCCGAGCAACCTTGGCTTCACCCTAGGGCGTCGCTCAAACGGATTGAATAGTTAGGGCCTTAGAAGTCAACGCCCGAACCATAAAATGCAAAAAAAAATAAAACAGAGTTTCCATCATATAACTGGAATAATTGCAACCAATTTGGAAAGTGATGGCCAATTCTACGTTCCGGGCAACCTACGTTTCACTCCATGGCGTTGCTCCTCCAGACCGAATAGTTACGGCTTAAGAAGTCAACGCCAGAAGCATAAAATACGATATAAGTACAACAGTTTTTCCATCGTATAAAACGAATAATTGCAACCAGTTTGAAAGTGATGGCCAATTCTACCTTCCGGGCAACCTAGGCTTCACCCTAGGGCGTTGCTCCACCAGATCGAATAGTTAGTGCCTTAGAAGTGAACGCCAGAAGCATAAAATACAATATGAATACAACAGTTTTTCCATCGTATAAAACGAATAATTACAACCAGTATGAAACATATGGTCATTTCTACTTTGCGAGCAACCTAGGCTTCACCCTAGGGCGTTGCTCCAACGGGTTGAATAGTTAGGGCCTTAGAAGTCAACGCCCGAAACATAAAATGCAAAAAAAATACAACAGTGTTTCCATCATATAACAGCAATAATTGCAACCAGTTTGAAAGTGATGGCCAATTCTACGTTCCGGGCAACCTAGGTTTCACTCCAGGGCGTTGCTCCACCAGACCGAATAGTTGCGGCCGAAGAAGTCAACGCCAGAAGCATAAAATACGATATAAGTACAACAGCTTTTCCATCGTATAAAACGAATAATTGCAACAAGTGTGAAAGTAATGGTCATTTCTACCTTCCGAGCACCCTAGGTGTCACTCTAGGGCGTAGCTCCACCACATCTAATAGCTACGGCCTTAGAAGTCAACGCCAGAGGCATAAAGTACAATATAAATACAACAGTTTTTCCATCGTATAAAACGAATAATTGCAACCACTATGAAACTTATGGTCATTTCTACTTTCCGAACAACCTAGGCTTCACCCTAGGGCGTTGCTCCAACAGATTGAATAGTTAGGGCCTTAGAAGTCAACGCCCGAACCATAAAATGCAAAAAAAATACAGCAGTGTTTCCATCATATAACAGGTATAATTGCAACCAGTTTGAAATTGATGGCCCATTCTACGTTCCGGGCAACCAAGGCTTCACTCTATTGCGCTGCTCCACCAGATCGAATAGTTAGTGCCTTAGAAGTCAACGCCAGAAGCGTAAAATACAATATAAATACAACAGTTTGTCCATCGTATAAAACGAATAATTGCAACCCGTATGAAACTTATGGTCATTTCTACTTTCCGAGCAACCTAGGCTTCACCCTAGGGCGTTGCTCCAACAGATTGAATAGTTAGGGCCTTAGAAGTCAACGCCCGAGCCATAAAATGCTAAAAAAATACAACAGTGTTTCAATCATATAACAGGAATAATTGCAACCAGTTTGAAAGTGATGGCCAATTCTACGTTCCGGGCAACCTAGGCTTCACTCTATTGCGTTCTTCCACCAGATCGAATAGTTAGGGCCTAAGAAGTCAACGTCAGAAGCATAAAATACAACATAAATATAACAGTTTTTCCATCGTATAAAACGAATAATTGCATCCAGTTTGAAGGTGATGGCCAATTCTACCTTCCGGGCAACTTAGGCTTCACTCTAGGTCGTTGCTCCACCACATCTAATAGCTACGGCCTTAGAAGTCAACGCCAGAGGCATAAAATACAATATAAATACAACAGGTTTTCCATCGTATAAAACGAATAATTGCAACCAGTATGTAACTTATGGTCATTGCTACTTTCCAAGCAACCTAGGCTTCACCCTAGGGCCTTGCTCAAACAGATTAAATAGTTAGGGCCTTAGAAGTCAACGCCCGAACCATAAAATGCAAAAAAAAATACAAAAGTGTTTCCATCATATATAAGGAATAACTGCAACCAGTGTGAAAGTGATGGCCAATTCTACGTTCCGGGCAACCTAGGTTTCACACCATGGCGTTGCTCCACCAGACCGAATAGTTACGGCTTAAGAAGTCAACGCCAGAAGCATAAAATACGATATAAGTACAACAGTTTTTCCACCGTATAAAACGAATAATTGCAACCAGTTTGAAAGGGATGGCCAATTCTACCTTCCGGGCAACCTAGGCTTCACCCTAGGGCGTTGCTCCACCAGATCGAATAGTTAGTGCCTTACAAGTGAACGCCAGAAGCATAAAATACAATATGAATACAACAGTTTTTCCATCGTATAAAACGAATAATTGCAACCAGTATGAAACATATGGTCATTTCTACTTTGCGAGCAACCTAGGCTTCACCCTAGGGCGTTGCTCCAACGGGTTGAATAGTTAGGGCCTTAGAAGTCAACGCCCGAAACATAAAATGCAAAAAAAATACAACAGTTTTTCCATCATATATCAGGAATAACTGCAACCAGTTTGAAAGTGATGGCCAATTCTACGTTCCGGGCAACCTAGGTTTCACTCCATGGCGTTGCTCCTCCAGACCGAATAGTTACGGCTTAAGAAGTCAACGCCAGAAGCATAAAATACGATATAAGTACAACAGTTTTTCCATCGTATAAAACGAATAATTGCAACCAGTTTGAAAGTGATGGCCAATTCTACCTTCCGGGCAACCTAGGCTTCACCCTAGGGCGTTGCTCCACCAGATAGAATAGTTAGTGCCTTAGAAGTGAACGCCAGAAGCATAAAATACAATATGAATACAACAGTTTTTCCATCGTATAAAACGAATAATTGCAACCAGTATGAAACATATGGTCATTTCTACTTTGCGAGCAACCTAGGCTTCACCCTAGGGCGTTGCTCCAACGGGTTGAATAGTTAGGGCCTTAGAAGTCAACGCCCGAAACATAAAATGCAAAAAAAATACAACAGTGTTTCCATCATATAACAGCAATAATTGCAACCAGTTTGAAAGTGATGGCCAATTCTACGTTCCGGGCAACCTAGGTTTCACTCCAGGGCGTTGCTCCACCAGACCGAATAGTTGCGGCCGAAGAAGTCAACGCCAGAAGCATAAAATACGATATAAGTACAACAGCTTTTCCATCGTATAAAACGAATAATTGCAACAAGTGTGAAAGTAATGGTCATTTCTACCTTCCGAGCACCCTAGGTGTCACTCTAGGGCGTTGCTCCACCACATCTAATAGCTACGGCCTTAGAAGTCAACGCCAGAGGCATAAAGTACAATATAAATACAACAGTTTTTCCATCGTATAAAACGAATAATTGCAACCACTATGAAACTTATGGTCATTTCTACTTTCCGAACAACCTAGGCTTCACCCTAGGGCGTTGCTCCAACAGATTGAATAGTTAGGGCCTTAGAAGTCAACGCCCGAACCATAAAATGCAAAAAAAATACAGCAGTGTTTCCATCATATAACAGGTATAATTGCAACCAGTTTGAAATTGATGGCCCATTCTACGTTCCGGGCAACCAAGGCTTCACTCTATTGCGCTGCTCCACCAGATCGAATAGTTAGTGCCTTAGAAGTCAACGCCAGAAGCGTAAAATACAATATAAATACAACAGTTTGTCCATCGTATAAAACGAATAATTGCAACCCGTATGAAACTTATGGTCATTTCTACTTTCCGAGCAACCTAGGCTTCACCCTAGGGCGTTGCTCCAACAGATTGAATAGTTAGGGCCTTAGAAGTCAACGCCCGAGCCATAAAATGCTAAAAAAATACAACAGTGTTTCAATCATATAACAGGAATAATTGCAACCAGTTTGAAAGTGATGGCCAATTCTACGTTCCGGGCAACCTAGGCTTCACTCTATTGCGTTCTTCCACCAGATCGAATAGTTAGGGCCTAAGAAGTCAACGTCAGAAGCATAAAATACAACATAAATATAACAGTTTTTCCATCGTATAAAACGAATAATTGCATCCAGTTTGAAGGTGATGGCCAATTCTACCTTCCGGGCAACTTAGGCTTCACTCTAGGTCGTTGCTCCACCACATCTAATAGCTACGGCCTTAGAAGTCAACGCCAGAGGCATAAAATACAATATAAATACAACAGGTTTTCCATCGTATAAAACGAATAATTGCAACCAGTATGTAACTTATGGTCATTGCTACTTTCCAAGCAACCTAGGCTTCACCCTAGGGCCTTGCTCAAACAGATTAAATAGTTAGGGCCTTAGAAGTCAACGCCCGAACCATAAAATGCAAAAAAAATACAAAAGTGTTTCCATCATATATAAGGAATAACTGCAACCAGTTTGAAAGTGATGGCCAATTCTACGTTCCGGGCAACCTAGGTTTCACACCATGGCTTTGCTCCACCAGACCGAATAGTTACGGCTTAAGAAGTCAACGCCAGAAGCATAAAATACGATATAAGTACAACAGTTTTTCCACCGTATAAAACGAATAATTGCAACCAGTTTGAAAGGGATGGCCAATTCTACCTTCCGGGCAACCTAGGCTTCACTCTAGGGCGTTGCTCCACCAGATCGAATAGTTAGTGCCTTAGAAGTGAACTCCAGAAGCATAAAATACAATATGAATACAACAGTTTTTCCATCGTATAAAACGAATAATTGCAACCAGTATGAAACCTATGGTCATTTCTACTTTTCGAGCAACCTAGGCTTCACCCTAGGGCGTTGTTTCAACGGGTTGAATAGTTAGGGCCTTAGAAGTCAACGCCCGAAACATAAAATGCAAAAAAAATACAACAGTGTTTCCATCATATAACAGCAATAATTGCAACCAGTTTGAAAGTGATGGCCAATTCTACGTTCCGGGCAACCTAGGCTTCACTCCAGGGCGTTGCTCCGCCAGACCGAATAGTTGCGGCCGAAGAAGTCAACGCCAGAAGCATAAAATACGATATAAGTACAACAGCTTTTCCATCGTATAAAACGAATAATTGCAACAAGTGTGAAAGTAATGGTCATTTCTACGCTCCGAGCACCCTAGGCGTCTCTCTAGGGCGTTGCTCCACCACATCTAATAGCTACGGCCTTAGAAGTCAACGCCAGAGGCATAAAATACAATATAAATACAACAGCTGTTCCATCGTATAAAACGAATAATTCCAACCAGTATGAAAATTATGGTCATTTCTATTTTCCGAGCAACCTTGGCTTCACCCTAGGGCGTCGCTCAAACGGATTGAATAGTTAGGGCCTTAGAAGTCAACGCCCGAACCATAAAATGCAAAAAAAAATAAAACAGAGTTTCCATCATATAACTGGAATAATTGCAACCAATTTGGAAAGTGATGGCCAATTCTACGTTTCGGGCAACCTAGGCTTCACCCTAGGGCGTTGCTCCACCAGATCGAATAGTTAGTGCCTTAGAAGTCAACGCCCGAAACATAAAATGCAAAAAAAATACAACAGTTTTTCCATCATATATCAGGAATAACTGCAACCAGTTTGAAAGTGATGGCCAATTCTACGTTCCGGGCAACCTAGGTTTCACTCCATGGCGTTGCTCCTCCAGACCGAATAGTTACGGCTTAAGAAGTCAACGCCAGAAGCATAAAATACGATATAAGTACAACAGTTTTTCCATCGTATAAAACGAATAATTGCAACCAGTTTGAAAGTGATGGCCAATTCTACCTTCCGGGCAACCTAGGCTTCACCCTAGGGCGTTGCTCCACCAGATCGAATAGCTACGGCCTTAGAAGTCAACGCCAGAGGCATAAAGTACAATATAAATACAACAGTTTTTCCATCGTATAAAACGAATAATTGCAACCACTATGAAACTTATGGTCATTTCTACTTTCCGAACAACCTAGGCTTCACCCTAGGGCGTTGCTCCAACAGATTGAATAGTTAGGGCCTTAGAAGTCAACGCCCGAACCATAAAATGCAAAAAAAATACAGCAGTGTTTCCATCATATAACAGGTATAATTGCAACCAGTTTGAAATTGATGGCCCATTCTACGTTCCGGGCAACCAAGGCTTCACTCTATTGCGCTGCTCCACCAGATCGAATAGTTAGTGCCTTAGAAGTCAACGCCAGAAGCGTAAAATACAATATAAATACAACAGTTTGTCCATCGTATAAAACGAATAATTGCAACCCGTATGAAACTTATGGTCATTTCTACTTTCCGAGCAACCTAGGCTTCACCCTAGGGCGTTGCTCCAACAGATTGAATAGTTAGGGCCTTAGAAGTCAACGCCCGAGCCATAAAATGCTAAAAAAATACAACAGTGTTTCAATCATATAACAGGAATAATTGCAACCAGTTTGAAAGTGATGGCCAATTCTACGTTCCGGGCAACCTAGGCTTCACTCTATTGCGTTCTTCCACCAGATCGAATAGTTAGGGCCTAAGAAGTCAACGTCAGAAGCATAAAATACAACATAAATGTAACAGTTTTTCCATCGTATAAAACGAATAATTGCATCCAGTTTGAAGGTGATGGCCAATTCTACCTTCCGGGCAACTTAGGCTTCACTCTAGGTCGTTGCTCCACCACATCTAATAGCTACGGCCTTAGAAGTCAACGCCAGAGGCATAAAATACAATATAAATACAACAGGTTTTCCATCGTATAAAACGAATAATTGCAACCAGTATGTAACTTATGGTCATTGCTACTTTCCAAGCAACCTAGGCTTCACCGTAGGGCCTTGCTCAAACAGATTAAATAGTTAGGGCCTTAGAAGTCAACGCCCGAACCATAAAATGCAAAAAAAATACAAAAGTGTTTCCATCATATATAAGGAATAACTGCAACCAGTTTGAAAGTGATGGCCAATTCTACGTTCCGGGCAACCTAGGTTTCACACCATGGCGTTGCTCCACCAGACCGAATAGTTACGGCTTAAGAAGTCAACGCCAGAAGCATAAAATACGATATAAGTACAACAGTTTTTCCACCGTATAAAACGAATAATTGCAACCAGTTTGAAAGGGATGGCCAATTCTACCTTCCGGGCAACCTAGGCTTCACTCTAGGGCGTTGCTCCACCAGATCGAATAGTTAGTGCCTTAGAAGTGAACTCCAGAAGCATAAAATACAATATGAATACAACAGTTTTTCCATCGTATAAAACGAATAATTGCAACCAGTATGAAACCTATGGTCATTTCTACTTTTCGAGCAACCTAGGCTTCACCCTAGGGCGTTGTTCCAACGGGTTGAATAGTTAGGGCCTTAGAAGTCAACGCCCGAAACATAAAATGCAAAAAAAATACAACAGTGTTTCCATCATATAACAGCAATAATTGCAACCAGTTTGAAAGTGATGGCCAATTCTACGTTCCGGGCAACCTAGGCTTCACTCCAGGGCGTTGCTCCGCCAGACCGAATAGTTGCGGCCGAAGAAGTCAACGCCAGAAGCATAAAATACGATATAAGTACAACAGCTTTTCCATCGTATAAAACGAATAATTGCAACAAGTGTGAAAGTAATGGTCATTTCTACGCTCCGAGCACCCTAGGCGTCTCTCTAGGGCGTTGCTCCACCACATCTAATAGCTACGGCCATTGAAGTCAACGCCAGAGTCTTAAAATTCAATACAAAATGCAACAGCTTTTCCATCGTATAAAACGAATAATTCCAACCAGTATGAAACTTATGGTCATTTCTACTTTCCGAGCAAGCTAGGCTTCACCCTAGGGCGTTGCTACAACAGATTGAATAGTTAGGGCCTTAGAAGTCAACGGCCGAACCATAAAATGCAAAAAAAATACAACAGTGTTTCCATCATATAACAGGAATAATTGCAACCAGTTTGAAAGTGATGGCCAATTCTACGTTCCGGGCAACCTAGATTTCACTCCAGGGCGTTGCTCCACCAGACCGAATAGTTACGGCCTAAGAAGTCAACGCCAGAAGCATAAAATACGATATAAATACAACAGCTTTTCCATCGTATAAAACGAATAATTGCAACCAGTGTGAAAGTAATGGTCATTGCTACGCTCCGAGCACCCTAGGCGTCTCTCTAGGGCGTTGCTCCACCACATCTAATAGCTACGGCCTTAGAAGTCAACGCCAGAGGCATAAAATACAATATAAATACAACAGCTTTTCCATCGTATAAAACGAATAATTGCAACCAGTATGTAACTTATGGTCATTTCTAGTTTCCAAGCAACCTAGGCTTCACCCTAGGGCCTTGCTCCAACAGATTAAATAGTTAGGGCCTTAGAAGTCAACGCCCGAAACATAAAATGCAAAAAAAAATACAACAGTTTTTCCATCATATATCAGGAGTAACTGCAACCAGTTTGAAAGTGATGGCCAATTCTACGTTCCGGGCAACCTAGGTTTCACTCCATGGCGTTGCTCCTCCAGACCGAATAGTTACGGCTTAAGAAGTCAACGCCAGAAGCATAAAATACGATATAAGTACAACAGTTTTTCCATCGTATAAAACGAATAATTGCAACCAGTTTGAAAGTGATGGCCAATTCTACCTTCCGGGCAACCTAGGCTTCACCCTAGGGCGATGCTCCACCAGATCGAATAGTTAGTGCCTTAGAAGTGAACGCCAGAAGCATAAAATACAATATGAATACAACAGTTTTTCCATCGTATAAAACGAATAATTGCAACCAGTATGAAACATATGGTCATTTCTACTTTGCGAGCAACCTAGGCTTCACCCTAGGGCGTTGCTCCAACGGGTTGAATAGTTAGGGCCTTAGAAGTCAACGCCCGAAACATAAAATGCAAAAAAAATACAACAGTTTTTCCATCATATATCAGGAATAACTGCAACCAGTTTGAAAGTGATGGCCAATTCTACGTTCCGGGCAACCTAGGCTTCACTCTATTGCGTTCTTCCACCAGATCGAATAGTTAGGGCCTAAGAAGTCAACGTCAGAAGCATAAAATACAACATAAATATAACAGTTTTTCCATCGTATAAAACGAATAATTGCATCCAGTTTGAAGGTGATGGCCAATTCTACCTTCCGGGCAACTTAGGCTTCACTCTAGGTCGTTGCTCCACCACATCTAATAGCTACGGCCTTAGAAGTCAACGCCAGAGGCATAAAATACAATATAAATACAACAGGTTTTCCATCGTATAAAACGAATAATTGCAACCAGTATGTAACTTATGGTCATTGCTACTTTCCAAGCAACCTAGGCTTCACCCTAGGGCCTTGCTCAAACAGATTAAATAGTTAGGGCCTTAGAAGTCAACGCCCGAACCATAAAATGCAAAAAAAATACAAAAGTGTTTCCATCATATATAAGGAATAACTGCAACCAGTTTGAAAGTGATGGCCAATTCTACGTTCCGGGCAACCTAGGTTTCACACCATGGCGTTGCTCCACCAGACCGGATAGTTACGGCTTAAGAAGTCAACGCCAGAAGCATAAAATACGATATAAGTACAACAGTTTTTCCACCGTATAAAACGAATAATTGCAACCAGTTTGAAAGGGATGGCCAATTCTACCTTCCGGGCAACCTAGGCTTCACTCTAGGGCGTTGCTCCACCAGATCGAATAGTTAGTGCCTTAGAAGTGAACTCCAGAAGCATAAAATACAATATGAATACAACAGTTTTTCCATCGTATAAAACGAATAATTGCAACCAGTATGAAACCTATGGTCATTTCTACTTTTCGAGCAACCTAGGCTTCACCCTAGGGCGTTGTTCCAACGGGTTGAATAGTTAGGGCCTTAGAAGTCAACGCCCGAAACATAAAATGCAAAAAAAATACAACAGTGTTTCCATCATATAACAGCAATAATTGCAACCAGTTTGAAAGTGATGGCCAATTCTACGTTCCGGGCAACCTAGGCTTCACTCCAGGGCGTTGCTCCGCCAGACCGAATAGTTGCGGCCGAAGAAGTCAACGCCAGAAGCATAAAATACGATATAAGTACAACAGCTTTTCCATCGTATAAAACGAATAATTGCAACAAGTGTGAAAGTAATGGTCATTTCTACGCTCCGAGCACCCTAGGCGTCTCTCTAGGGCGTTGCTCCACCACATCTAATAGCTACGGCCTTAGAAGTCAACGCCAGAGGCATAAAATACAATATAAATACAACAGCTGTTCCATCGTATAAAACGAATAATTCCAACCAGTATGAAAATTATGGTCATTTCTATTTTCCGAGCAACCTTGGCTTCACCCTAGGGCGTCGCTCAAACGGATTGAATAGTTAGGGCCTTAGAAGTCAACGCCCGAACCATAAAATGCAAAAAAAAATAAAACAGAGTTTCCATCATATAACTGGAATAATTGCAACCAATTTGGAAAGTGATGGCCAATTCTACGTTTCGGGCAACCTAGGCTTCACCCTAGGGCGTTGCTCCACCAGATCGAATAGTTAGTGCCTTAGAAGTCAACGCCCGAAACATAAAATGCAAAAAAAATACAACAGTTTTTCCATCATATATCAGGAATAACTGCAACCAGTTTGAAAGTGATGGCCAATTCTACGTTCCGGGCAACCTAGGTTTCACTCCATGGCGTTGCTCCTCCAGACCGAATAGTTACGGCTTAAGAAGTCAACGCCAGAAGCATAAAATACGATATAAGTACAACAGTTTTTCCATCGTATAAAACGAATAATTGCAACCAGTTTGAAAGTGATGGCCAATTCTACCTTCCGGGCAACCTAGGCTTCACCCTAGGGCGTTGCTCCACCAGATCGAATAGCTACGGCCTTAGAAGTCAACGCCAGAGGCATAAAGTACAATATAAATACAACAGTTTTTCCATCGTATAAAACGAATAATTGCAACCACTATGAAACTTATGGTCATTTCTACTTTCCGAACAACCTAGGCTTCACCCTAGGGCGTTGCTCCAACAGATTGAATAGTTAGGGCCTTAGAAGTCAACGCCCGAACCATAAAATGCAAAAAAAATACAGCAGTGTTTCCATCATATAACAGGTATAATTGCAACCAGTTTGAAATTGATGGCCCATTCTACGTTCCGGGCAACCAAGGCTTCACTCTATTGCGCTGCTCCACCAGATCGAATAGTTAGTGCCTTAGAAGTCAACGCCAGAAGCGTAAAATACAATATAAATACAACAGTTTGTCCATCGTATAAAACGAATAATTGCAACCCGTATGAAACTTATGGTCATTTCTACTTTCCGAGCAACCTAGGCTTCACCCTAGGGCGTTGCTCCAACAGATTGAATAGTTAGGGCCTTAGAAGTCAACGCCCGAGCCATAAAATGCTAAAAAAATACAACAGTGTTTCAATCATATAACAGGAATAATTGCAACCAGTTTGAAAGTGATGGCCAATTCTACGTTCCGGGCAACCTAGGCTTCACTCTATTGCGTTCTTCCACCAGATCGAATAGTTAGGGCCTAAGAAGTCAACGTCAGAAGCATAAAATACAACATAAATATAACAGTTTTTCCATCGTATAAAACGAATAATTGCATCCAGTTTGAAGGTGATGGCCAATTCTACCGTCCGGGCAACTTAGGCTTCACTCTAGGTCGTTGCTCCACCACATCTAATAGCTACGGCCTTAGAAGTCAACGCCAGAGGCATAAAATACAATATAAATACAACAGGTTTTCCATCGTATAAAACGAATAATTGCAACCAGTATGTAACTTATGGTCATTGCTACTTTCCAAGCAACCTAGGCTTCACCGTAGGGCCTTGCTCAAACAGATTAAATAGTTAGGGCCTTAGAAGTCAACGCCCGAACCATAAAATGCAAAAAAAATACAAAAGTGTTTCCATCATATATAAGGAATAACTGCAACCAGTTTGAAAGTGATGGCCAATTCTACGTTCCGGGCAACCTAGGTTTCACACCATGGCGTTGCTCCACCAGACCGAATAGTTACGGCTTAAGAAGTCAACGCCAGAAGCATAAAATACGATATAAGTACAACAGTTTTTCCACCGTATAAAACGAATAATTGCAACCAGTTTGAAAGGGATGGCCAATTCTACCTTCCGGGCAACCTAGGCTTCACTCTAGGGCGTTGCTCCACCAGATGGAATAGTTAGTGCCTTAGAAGTGAACTCCAGAAGCATAAAATACAATATGAATACAACAGTTTTTCCATCGTATAAAACGAATAATTGCAACCAGTATGTAACTTATGGTCATTTCTAGTTTCCAAGCAACCTAGGCTTCACCCTAGGGCCTTGCTCCAACAGATTAAATAGTTAGGGCCTTAGAAGTCAACGCCCGAAACATAAAATGCAAAAAAAAATACAACAGTTTTTCCATCATATATCAGGAGTAACTGCAACCAGTTTGAAAGTGATGGCCAATTCTACGTTCCGGGCAACCTAGGTTTCACTCCATGGCGTTGCTCCTCCAGACCGAATAGTTACGGCTTAAGAAGTCAACGCCAGAAGCATAAAATACGATATAAGTACAACAGTTTTTCCATCGTATAAAACGAATAATTGCAACCAGTTTGAAAGTGATGGCCAATTCTACCTTCCGGGCAACCTAGGCTTCACCCTAGGGCGTTGCTCCACCAGATCGAATAGTTAGTGCCTTAGAAGTGAACGCCAGAAGCATAAAATACAATATGAATACAACAGTTTTTCCATCGTATAAAACGAATAATTGCAACCAGTATGAAATATATGGTCATTTCTACTTTGCGAGCAACCTAGGCTTCACCCTAGGGCGTTGCTCCAACGGGTTGAATAGTTAGGGCCTTAGAAGTCAACGCCCGAAACATAAAATGCAAAAAAAATACAACAGTGTTTCCATCATATAACAGCAATAATTGCAACCAGTTTGAAAGTGATGGCCAATTCTACGTTCCGGGTAACCTAGGTTTCACTCCAGGGCGTTGCTCCACCAGACCGAATAGTTGCGGCCGAAGAAGTCAACGCCAGAAGCATAAAATACGATATAAGTACAACAGCTTTTCCATCGCATAAAACGAATAATTGCAACCAGTGTGAAAGTAATGGTCATTTCTACGCTCCGAGCACCCTAGGCGTCTCTCTAGGGCGTTGCTCCACCACATCTAATAGCTACGGCCTTAGAAGTCAACGCCAGAGGCATAAAATACAATACAAATACAACAGCCTTTCCATCGTATAAAACGAATAATTGCAACCAGTATGTAACTTATGGTCATTTCTAGTTTCCAAGCAACCTAGGCTTCACCCTAGGGCCTTGCTCCAACAGATTAAATAGTTAGGGCCTTAGAAGTCAACGCCCGAAACATAAAATGCAAAAAAAAATACAACAGTTTTTCCATCATATATCAGGAATAACTGCAACCAGTTTGAAAGTGATGGCCAATTCTACGTTCCGGGCAACCTAGGTTTCACTCCATGGCGTTGCTCCTCCAGACCGAATAGTTACGGCTTAAGAAGTCAACGCCAGAAGCATAAAATACGATATAAGTACAACAGTTTTTCCATCGTATAAAACGAATAATTGCAACCAGTTTGAAAGTGATGGCCAATTCTACCTTCCGGGCAACCTAGGCTTCACCCTAGGGCGATGCTCCACCAGATCGAATAGTTAGTGCCTTAGATGTGAACGCCAGAAGCATAAAATACAATATGAATACAACAGTTTTTCCATCGTATAAAACGAATAATTGCAACCAGTATGAAACATATGGTCATTTCTACTTTGCGAGCAACCTAGGCTTCACCCTAGGGCGTTGCTCCAACGGGTTGAATAGTTAGGGCCTTAGAAGTCAACGCCCGAAACATAAAATGCAAAAAAAATACAACAGTTTTTCCATCATATATCAGGAATAACTGCAACCAGTTTGAAAGTGATGGCCAATTCTACGTTCCGGGCAACCTAGGTTTCACTCCATGGCGTTGGTCCTCCAGACCGAATAGTTACGGCTTAAGAAGTCAACGCCAGAAGCATAAAATACGATATAAGTACAACAGTTTTTCCATCGTATAAAACGAATAATTGCAACCAGTTTGAAAGTGATGGCCAATTCTACCTTCCGGGCAACCTAGGCTTCACCCTAGGGCGTTGCTCCACCAGATCGAATAGTTAGTGCCTTAGAAGTGAACGCCAGAAGCATAAAATACAATATGAATACAACAGTTTTTCCATCGTATAAAACGAATAATTGCAACCAGTATGAAACATATGGTCATTCCTACTTTGCGAGCAACCTAGGCTTCACCCTAGGGCGTTGCTCCAACGGGTTGAATAGTTAGGGCCTTAGAAGTCAACGCCCGAAACATAAAATGCAAAAAAAATACAACAGTGTTTCCATCATATAACAGCAATAATTGCAACCAGTTTGAAAGTGATGGCCAATTCTACGTTCCGGGCAACCTAGGTTTCACTCCAGGGCGTTGCTCCACCAGACCGAATAGTTGCGGCCAAAGAAGTCAACGCCAGAAGCATAAAATACGATATAAGTACAACAGCTTTTCCATCGTATAAAACGAATAATTGCAACAAGTGTGAAAGTAATGGTCATTTCTACCTTCCGAGCACCCTAGGTGTCACTCTAGGGCGTTGCTCCACCACATCTAATAGCTACGGCCTTAGAAGTCAACGCCAGAGGCATAAAGTACAATATAAATACAACAGTTTTTCCATCGTATAAAACGAATAATTGCAACCACTATGAAACTTATGGTCATTTCTACTTTCCGAACAACCTAGGCTTCACCCTAGGGCGTTGCTCCAACAGATTGAATAGTTAGGGCCTTAGAAGTCAACGCCCGAACCATAAAATGCAAAAAAAATACAGCAGTGTTTCCATCATATAACAGGTATAATTGCAACCAGTTTGAAATTGATGGCCCATTCTACGTTCCGGGCAACCAAGGCTTCACTCTATTGCGCTGCTCCACCAGATCGAATAGTTAGTGCCTTAGAAGTCAACGCCAGAAGCGTAAAATACAATATAAATACAACAGTTTGTCCATCGTATAAAACGAATAATTGCAACCCGTATGAAACTTATGGTCATTTCTACTTTCCGAGCAACCTAGGCTTCACCCTAGGGCGTTGCTCCAACAGATTGAATAGTTAGGGCCTTAGAAGTCAACGCCCGAGCCATAAAATGCTAAAAAAATACAACAGTGTTTCAATCATATAACAGGAATAATTGCAACCAGTTTGAAAGTGATGGCCAATTCTACGTTCCGGGCAACCTAGGCTTCACTCTATTGCGTTCTTCCACCAGATCGAATAGTTAGGGCCTAAGAAGTCAACGTCAGAAGCATAAAATACAACATAAATATAACAGTTTTTCCAACGTATAAAACGAATAATTGCATCCAGTTTGAAGGTGATGGCCAATTCTACCTTCCGGGCAACTTAGGCTTCACTCTAGG
Source organism: Calliopsis andreniformis (assembly GCF_051401765.1). NCBI lineage: Eukaryota > Metazoa > Arthropoda > Insecta > Hymenoptera > Andrenidae > Calliopsis > Calliopsis andreniformis. Next base: position 11,261,449 of record NW_027480433.1, read on the forward strand.
TCGTTGCTCCACCACATCTAATAGCTACGGCCTTAGAAGTCAACGCCAGAGGCATAAAATACAATATAAATACAACAGGTTTTCCATCGTATAAAACGAATAATTGCAACCAGTATGTAACTTATGGTCATTGCTACTTTCCAAGCAACCTAGGCTTCACCGTAGGGCCTTGCTCAAACAGATTAAATAGTTAGGGCCTTAGAAGTCAACGCCCGAACCATAAAATGCAAAAAAAATACAAAAGTGTTTCCATCATATATAAGGAATAACTGCAACCAGTTTGAAAGTGATGGCCAATTCTACGTTCCGGGCAACCTAGGTTTCACACCATGGCGTTGCTCCGCCAGACCGAATAGTTGCGGCCGAAGAAGTCAACGCCAGAAGCATAAAATACGATATAAGTACAACAGCTTTTCCATCGTATAAAACGAATAATTGCAACAAGTGTGAAAGTAATGGTCATTTCTACGCTCTGAGCACCCTAGGCTTCACTCTACGGCGTTGCTCCACCAGATCGAATAGTTAGTGCCTTAGAAGTGAACGCCAGAAGCATAAAATACAATATGAATACAACAGTTTTTCCATCGTATAAAACGAATAATTGCAACCAGTATGAAACTTATGGTCATTTCTACTTTGCGAGCAACATAGGCTTCACCCTAGGGCGTTGCTCCAACGGGTTGAATAGTTAGGGCCTTAGAAGTCAACGCCCGAAACATAAAATGCAAAAAAAATACAACAGTGTTTCCATCATATAACAGCAATAATTGCAACCAGGTTGAAAGTGATGGCCAAATCTACCTTCCGGGCAACCTAGGCTTCACTCTAGGGCGTTGCTCCACCAGATCGAATAGTTTGTGCCTTAGAAGTGAACGCCAGAAGCATAAAATACAATATGAATACAACAGTTTTTCCATCGTATAAAACGAATAATTGCAACCAGTATGAAACTTATGGTCATTTCTACCTTCCGAGCAACCTAGGCTTCACCCTAGGGCGTTGCTCCAACGGATTGAATAGTTAGGGCCTTAGAAGTCAACGCCAGAGGCATAAAGTACAATATAAATACAACAGTTTTTCCATCGTATAAAACGAATAATTGCAACCACTATGAAACTTATGGTCATTTCTACTTTCCGAACAACCTAGGCTTCACCCTAGGGCGTTGCTCCAACAGATTGAATAGTTAGGGCCTTAGAAGTCAACGCCCGAACCATAAAATGCAAAAAAAATACAGCAGTGTTTCCATCATATAACAGGTATAATTGCAACCAGTTTGAAATTGATGGCCCATTCTACGTTCCGGGCAACCAAGGCTTCACTCTATTGCGCTGCTCCACCAGATCGAATAGTTAGTGCCTTAGAAGTCAACGCCAGAAGCGTAAAATACAATATAAATACAACAGTTTGTCCATCGTATAAAACGAATAATTGCAACCCGTATGAAACTTATGGTCATTTCTACTTTCCGAGCAACCTAGGCTTCACCCTAGGGCGTTGCTCCAACAGATTGAATAGTTAGGGCCTTAGAAGTCAACGCCCGAGCCATAAAATGCTAAAAAAATACAACAGTGTTTCAATCATATAACAGAAATAATTGCAACCAGTTTGAAAGTGATGGCCAATTCTACGATCCGGGCAGCCTAGGCTTCACTCTATTGCGTTCTTCCACCAGATCGAATAGTTAGGGCCTAAGAAGTCAACGTCAGAAGCATAAAATACAACATAAATATAACAGTTTTTCCATCGTATAAAACGAATAATAGAAACCAGTGTGAACGTTATGGCCATTTCTACGTTCCGGGCAACCTAGGGTCCACTCTAAGGCGTTTCTGCAAAAGATCGAATAGTTAGGTCCTTAGAAGTAAACGCCAGAAGCATAAAGTACGATATAAATACAACAGCGTTTGCATCGTATAAAACGAATAATTGCATCCAGTTTGAAGGTGATGGCCAATTCTACCTTCCGGGCAACTTAGGCTTCACTCTAGGTCGTTGCTCCACCACATCTAATAGCTACGGCCTTAGAAGTCAACGCCAGAGGCATAAAATACAATATAAATACAACAGGTTTTCCATCGTATAAAACGAATAATTGCAACCAGTATGTAACTTATGGTCATTGCTACTTTCCAAGCAACCTAGGCTTCACCCTAGGGCCTTGCTCAAACAGATTAAATAGTTAGGGCCTTAGAAGTCAACGCCCGAACCATAAAATGCAAAAAAAATACAAAAGTGTTTCCATCATATATAAGGAATAACTGCAACCAGTTTGAAAGTGATGGCCAATTCTACGTTCCGGGCAACCTAGGTTTCACACCATGGCGTTGCTCCACCAGACCGAATAGTTACGGCTTAAGAAGTCAACGCCAGAAGCATAAAATACGATATAGGTACAACAGTTTTTCCACCGTATAAAACGAATAATTGCAACCAGTTTGAAAGGGATGGCCAATTCTACCTTCCGGGCAACCTAGGCTTCACTCTAGGGCGTTGCTCCACCAGATCGAATAGTTAGTGCCTTAGAAGTGAACTCCAGAAGCACAAAATACAATATGAATACAACAGTTTTTCCATCGTATAAAACGAATAATTGCAACCAGTATGAAACCTATGGTCATTTCTACTTTTCGAGCAACCTAGGCTTCACCCTAGGGCGTTGTTCCAACGGGTTGAATAGTTAGGGCCTTAGAAGTCAACGCCCGAAACATAAAATGCAAAAAAAATACAACAGTGTTTCCATCATATAACAGCAATAATTGCAACCAGTTTGAAAGTGATGGCCAATTCTACGTTCCGGGCAACCTAGGCTTCACTCCAGGGCGTTGCTCCGCCAGACCGAATAGTTGCGGCCGAAGAAGTCAACGCCAGAAGCATAAAATACGATATAAGTACAACAGCTTTTCCATCGTATAAAACGAATAATTGCAACAAGTGTGAAAGTAATGGTCATTTCTACGCTCCGAGCACCCTAGGCGTCTCTCTAGGGCGTTGCTCCACCACATCTAATAGCTACGGCCTTAGAAGTCAACGCCAGAGGCATAAAATACAATATAAATACAACAGCTGTTCCATCGTATAAAACGAATAATTCCAACCAGTATGAAAATTATGGTCATTTCTATTTTCCGAGCAACCTTGGCTTCACCCTAGGGCGTCGCTCAAACGGATTGAATAGTTAGGGCCTTAGAAGTCAACGCCCGAACCATAAAATGCAAAAAAAAAATAAAACAGAGTTTCCATCATATAACTGGAATAATTGCAACCAATTTGGAAAGTGATGGCCAATTCTACGTTTCGGGCAACCTAGGCTTCACCCTAGGGCGTTGCTCCACCAGATCGAATAGTTAGTGCCTTAGAAGTCAACGCCCGAAACATAAAATGCAAAAAAAATACAACAGTTTTTCCATCATATATCAGGAATAACTGCAACCAGTTTGAAAGTGATGGCCAATTCTACGTTCCGGGCAACCTAGGTTTCACTCCATGGCGTTGCTCCTCCAGACCGAATAGTTACGGCTTAAGAAGTCAACGCCAGAAGCATAAAATACGATATAAGTACAACAGTTTTTCCATCGTATAAAACGAATAATTGCAACCAGTTTGAAAGTGATGGCCAATTCTACCTTCCGGGCAACCTAGGCTTCACCCTAGGGCGTTGCTCCACCAGATCGAATAGCTACGGCCTTAGAAGTCAACGCCAGAGGCATAAAGTACAATATAAATACAACAGTTTTTCCATCGTATAAAACGAATAATTGCAACCACTATGAAACTTATGGTCATTTCTACTTTCCGAACAACCTAGGCTTCACCCTAGGGCGTTGCTCCAACAGATTGAATAGTTAGGGCCTTAGAAGTCAACGCCCGAACCATAAAATGCAAAAAAAATACAGCAGTGTTTCCATCATATAACAGGTATAATTGCAACCAGTTTGAAATTGATGGCCCATTCTACGTTCCGGGCAACCAAGGCTTCACTCTATTGCGCTGCTCCACCAGATCGAATAGTTAGTGCCTTAGAAGTCAACGCCAGAAGCGTAAAATACAATATAAATACAACAGTTTGTCCATCGTATAAAACGAATAATTGCAACCCGTATGAAACTTATGGTCATTTCTACTTTCCGAGCAACCTAGGCTTCACCCTAGGGCGTTGCTCCAACAGATTGAATAGTTAGGGCCTTAGAAGTCAACGCCCGAGCCATAAAATGCTAAAAAAATACAACAGTGTTTCAATCATATAACAGGAATAATTGCAACCAGTTTGAAAGTGATGGCCAATTCTACGTTCCGGGCAACCTAGGCTTCACTCTATTGCGTTCTTCCACCAGATCGAATAGTTAGGGCCTAAGAAGTCAACGTCAGAAGCATAAAATACAACATAAATATAACAGTTTTTCCATCGTATAAAACGAATAATTGCAACCAGTTTGAAAGGGATGGTCATTTCTACATTCCGAGCAACCTAGGATTCACTCTAGGGCGTTGCTCCACCAGATCGAATAGTTAGGTCCTTAGAAGTAAACGCCAGAAGCATAAAATACAATATAAATACAACAGTTTTTCCATCGTATAAAACGAATAATTGCAACCAGTTTGAAGGTGATGGCCAATTCTACCGTCCGGGCAACCTAGGCTTCACTCTAGGTCGTTGCTCCACCACATCTAATAGCTACGGCCTTAGAAGTCAACGCCAGAGGCATAAAATACAATATAAATACAACAGGTTTTCCATCGTATAAAACGAATAATTGCAACCAGTATGTAACTTATGGTCATTGCTACTTTCCAAGCAACCTAGGCTTCACCCTAGGGCCTTGCTCAAACAGATTAAATAGTTAGGGCCTTAGAAGTCAACGCCCGAACGATAAAATGCAAAAAAAATACAAAAGTGTTTCCATCATATATAAGGAATAACTGAAACCAGTTTGAAAGTGATGGCCAATTCTACGTTCCGGGCAACCTAGGTTTCACACCATGGCGTTGCTCCACCAGACCGAATAGTTACGGCTTAAGAAGTCAACGCCAGAAGCATAAAATACGATATAAGTACAACAGTTTTTCCACCGTATAAAACGAATAATTGCAACCAGTTTGAAAGGGATGGCCAATTCTACCTTCCGGGCAACCTAGGCTTCACTCTAGGGCGTTGCTCCACCAGATCGAATAGTTAGTGCCTTAGAAGTGAACGCCAGAAGCATAAAATACAATATGAATACAACAGTTTTTCCATCGTATAAAACGAATAATTGCAACCAGTATGAAACCTATGGTCATTTCTACTTTTCGAGCAACCTAGGCTTCACCCTAGGGCGTTGCTCCAACGGGTTGAATAGTTAGGGCCTTAGAAGTCAACGCCCGAAACATAAAATGCAAAAAAAATACAACAGTGTTTCCATCATATAACAGCAATAATTGCAACCAGTTTGAAAGTGATGGCCAATTCTACGTTCCGGGCAACCTAGGTTTCACTCCAGGGCGTTGCTCCACCAGACCGAATAGTTGCGGCCGAAGAAGTCAACGCCAGAAGCATAAAATACGATATAAGTACAACAGCTTTTCCATCGTATAAAACGAATAATTGCAACAAGTGTGAAAGTAATGGTCATTTCTACGCTCCGAGCACCCTAGGCGTCTCTCTAGGGCGTTGCTCCACCACATCTAATAGCTACAGCCTTAGAAGTCAACGCCAGAGGCATAAAATACAATATAAATACAACAGCTTTTCCATCGCATAAAACGAATAATTGCAACCAGTATGTAACTTATGGTCATTTCTACTTTCCAAGCAACCTAGGCTTCACCCTAGGGCCTTGCTCCAACAGATTAAATAGTTAGGGCCTTAGAAGTCAACGCCCGAACCATAAAATGCAAAAAAAATACAACAGTGTTTCCATCATATATCAGGAATAACTGCAACCAGTTTGAAAGTGATGGCCAATTCTACGTTCCGGGCAACCTAGGTTTCACTCCATGGCGTTGCTCCACCAGACCGAATAGTTACGGATTAAGAAGTCAACGCCAGAAGCATAAAATACGATATAAGTACAACAGTTGTTCCATCGTATAAAACGAATAATTGCAACCAGTTTGAAAGTGATGGCCAATTCTACCTTCCGGGCAACCTAGGCTTCACTCTAGGGCGTTGCTCCACCAGATCGAATAGTTGGTGCCTTAGAAGTGAACGCCAGAAGCATAAAATACAATATGAATACAACAGTTTTTCCATCGTATAAAACGAATAATTGCAACCACTATGAAACTTATGGTCATTTCTACTTTCCGAACAACCTAGGCTTCACCCTAGGGCGTTGCTCCAACAGATTGAATAGTTAGGGCCTTAGAAGTCAACGCCCGAACCATAAAATGCAAAAAAAATACAGCAGTGTTTCCATCATATAACAGGTATAATTGCAACCAGTTTGAAATTGATGGCCCATTCTACGTTCCGGGCAACCAAGGCTTCACTCTATTGCGCTGCTCCACCAGATCGAATAGTTAGTGCCTTAGAAGTCAACGCCAGAAGCGTAAAATACAATATAAATACAACAGTTTGTCCATCGTATAAAACGAATAATTGCAACCCGTATGAAACTTATGGTCATTTCTACTTTCCGAGCAACCTAGGCTTCACCCTAGGGCGTTGCTCCAACAGATTGAATAGTTAGGGCCTTAGAAGTCAACGCCCGAGCCATAAAATGCTAAAAAAATACAACAGTGTTTCAATCATATAACAGGAATAATTGCAACCAGTTTGAAAGTGATGGCCAATTCTACGTTCCGGGCAACCTAGGCTTCACTCTATTGCGTTCTTCCACCAGATCGAATAGTTAGGGCCTAAGAAGTCAACGTCAGAAGCATAAAATACAACATAAATATAACAGTTTTTCCATCGTATAAAACGAATAATTGCATCCAGTTTGAAGGTGATGGCCAATTCTACCTTCCGGGCAACTTAGGCTTCACTCTAGGTCGTTGCTCCACCACATCTAATAGCTACGGCCTTAGAAGTCAACGCCAGAGGCATAAAATACAATATAAATACAACAGGTTTTCCATCGTATAAAACGAATAATTGCAACCAGTATGTAACTTATGGTCATTGCTACTTTCCAAGCAACCTAGGCTTCACCCTAGGGCCTTGCTCAAACAGATTAAATAGTTAGGGCCTTAGAAGTCAACGCCCGAACCATAAAATGCAAAAAAAATACAAAAGTGTTTCCATCATATATAAGGAATAACTGCAACCAGTTTGAAAGTGATGGCCAATTCTACGTTCCGGGCAACCTAGGTTTCACACCATGGCGTTGCTCCACCAGACCGAATAGTTACGGCTTAAGAAGTCAACGCCAGAAGCATAAAATACGATATAAGTACAACAGTTTTTCCACCGTATAAAACGAATAATTGCAACCAGTTTGAAAGGGATGGCCAATTCTACCTTCCGGGCAACCTAGGCTTCACTCTAGGGCGTTGCTCCACCAGATCGAAGAGTTAGTGCCTTAGAAGTGAACTCCAGAAGCATAAAATACAATATGAATACAACAGTTTTTCCATCGTATAAAACGAATAATTGCAACCAGTATGAAACCTATGGTCATTTCTACTTTTCGAGCAACCTAGGCTTCACCCTAGGGCGTTGTTCCAACGGGTTGAATAGTTAGGGCCTTAGAAGTCAACGCCCGAAACATAAAATGCAAAAAAAATACAACAGTGTTTCCATCATATAACAGCAATAATTGCAACCAGTTTGAAAGTGATGGCCAATTCTACGTTCCGGGCAACCTAGGCTTCACTCCAGGGCGTTGCTCCGCCAGACCGAATAGTTGCGGCCGAAGAAGTCAACGCCAGAAGCATAAAATACGATATAAGTACAACAGCTTTTCCATCGTATAAAACGAATAATTGCAACAAGTGTGAAAGTAATGGTCATTTCTACGCTCCGAGCACCCTAGGCGTCTCTCTAGGGCGTTGCTCCACCACATCTAATAGCTACGGCCTTAGAAGTCAACGCCAGAGGCATAAAATACAATATAAATACAACAGCTGTTCCATCGTATAAAACGAATAATTCCAACCAGTATGAAAATTATGGTCATTTCTATTTTCCGAGCAACCTTGGCTTCACCCTAGGGCGTCGCTCAAACGGATTGAATAGTTAGGGCCTTAGAAGTCAACGCCCGAACCATAAAATGCAAAAAAAAAATAAAACAGACTTTCCATCATATAACTGGAATAATTGCAACCAATTTGGAAAGTGATGGCCAATTCTACGTTTCGGGCAACCTAGGCTTCACCCTAGGGCGTTGCTCCACCAGATCGAATAGTTAGTGCCTTAGAAGTCAACGCCCGAAACATAAAATGCAAAAAAAATACAACAGTTTTTCCATCATATATCAGGAATAACTGCAACCAGTTTGAAAGTGATGGCCAATTCTACGTTCCGGGCAACCTAGGTTTCACTCCATGGCGTTGCTCCTCCAGACCGAATAGTTACGGCTTAAGAAGTCAACGCCAGAAGCATAAAATACGATATAAGTACAACAGTTTTTCCACCGTATAAAACGAATAATTGCAACCAGTATGAAACCTATGGTCATTTCTACTTTTCGAGCAACCTAGGCTTCACCCTAGGGCGTTGTTCCAACGGGTTGAATAGTTAGGGCCTTAGAAGTCAACGCCCGAAACATAAAATGCAAAAAAAATACAACAGTGTTTCCATCATATAACAGCAATAATTGCAACCAGTTTGAAAGTGATGGCCAATTCTACGTTCCGGGCAACCTAGGCTTCACTCCAGGGCGTTGCTCCGCCAGACCGAATAGTTGCGGCCGAAGAAGTCAACGCCAGAAGCATAAAATACGATATAAGTACAACAGCTTTTCCATCGTATAAAACGAATAATTGCAACAAGTGTGAAAGTAATGGTCATTTCTACGCTCCGAGCACCCTAGGCGTCTCTCTAGGGCGTTGCTCCACCACATCTAATAGCTACGGCCTTAGAAGTCAACGCCAGAGGCATAAAATACAATATAAATACAACAGCTGTTCCATCGTATAAAACGAATAATTCCAACCAGTATGAAAATTATGGTCATTTCTATTTTCCGAGCAACCTTGGCTTCACCCTAGGGCGTCGCTCAAACGGATTGAATAGTTAGGGCCTTAGAAGTCAACGCCCGAACCATAAAATGCAAAAAAAAAATAAAACAGAGTTTCCATCATATAACTGGAATAATTGCAACCAATTTGGAAAGTGATGGCCAATTCTACGTTTCGGGCAACCTAGGCTTCACCCTAGGGCGTTGCTCCACCAGATCGAATAGTTAGTGCCTTCGAAGTCAACGCCCGAAACATAAAATGCAAAAAAAATACAACAGTTTTTCCATCATATATCAGGAATAACTGCAACCAGTTTGAAAGTGATGGCCAATTCTACGTTCCGGGCAACCTAGGTTTCACTCCATGGCGTTGCTCCTCCAGACCGAATAGTTACGGCTTAAGAAGTCAACGCCAGAAGCATAAAATACGATATAAGTACAACAGTTTTTCCATCGTATAAAACGAATAATTGCAACCAGTTTGAAAGTGATGGCCAATTCTACCTTCCGGGCAACCTAGGCTTCACCCTAGGGCGTTGCTCCACCAGATCGAATAGCTACGGCCTTAGAAGTCAACGCCAGAGGCATAAAGTACAATATAAATACAACAGTTTTTCCATCGTATAAAACGAATAATTGCAACCACTATGAAACTTATGGTCATTTCTACTTTCCGAACAACCTAGGCTTCACCCTAGGGCGTTGCTCCAACAGATTGAATAGTTAGGGCCTTAGAAGTCAACGCCCGAACCATAAAATGCAAAAAAAATACAGCAGTGTTTCCATCATATAACAGGTATAATTGCAACCAGTTTGAAATTGATGGCCCATTCTACGTTCCGGGCAACCAAGGCTTCACTCTATTGCGCTGCTCCACCAGATCGAATAGTTAGTGCCTTAGAAGTCAACGCCAGAAGCGTAAAATACAATATAAATACAACAGTTTGTCCATCGTATAAAACGAATAATTGCAACCCGTATGAAACTTATGGTCATTTCTACTTTCCGAGCAACCTAGGCTTCACCCTAGGGCGTTGCTCCAACAGATTGAATAGTTAGGGCCTTAGAAGTCAACGCCCGAGCCATAAAATGCTAAAAAAATACAACAGTGTTTCAATCATATAACAGGAATAATTGCAACCAGTTTGAAAGTGATGGCCAATTCTACGTTCCGGGCAACCTAGGCTTCACTCTATTGCGTTCTTCCACCAGATCGAATAGTTAGGGCCTAAGAAGTCAACGTCAGAAGCATAAAATACAACATAAATATAACAGTTTTTCCATCGTATAAAACGAATAATTGCATCCAGTTTGAAGGTGATGGCCAATTCTACCTTCCGGGCAACTTAGGCTTCACTCTAGGTCGTTGCTCCACCACATCTAATAGCTACGGCCTTAGAAGTCAACGCCAGAGGCATAAAATACAATATAAATACAACAGGTTTTCCATCGTATAAAACGAATAATTGCAACCAGTATGTAACTTATGGTCATTGCTACTTTCCAAGCAACCTAGGCTTCACCGTAGGGCCTTGCTCAAACAGATTAAATAGTTAGGGCCTTAGAAGTCAACGCCCGAACCATAAAATGCAAAAAAAATACAAAAGTGTTTCCATCATATATAAGGAATAACTGCAACCAGTTTGAAAGTGATGGCCAATTCTACGTTCCGGGCAACCTAGGTTTCACACCATGGCGTTGCTCCACCAGACCGAATAGTTACGGCTTAAGAAGTCAACGCCAGAAGCATAAAATACGATATAAGTACAACAGTTTTTCCACCGTATAAAACGAATAATTGCAACCAGTTTGAAAGGGATGGCCAATTCTACCTTCCGGGCAACCTAGGCTTCACTCTAGGGCGTTGCTCCACCAGATCGAATAGTTAGTGCCTTAGAAGTGAACTCCAGAAGCATAAAATACAATATGAATACAACAGTTTTTCCATCGTATAAAACGAATAATTGCAACCAGTATGAAACCTATGGTCATTTCTACTTTTCGAGCAACCTAGGCTTCACCCTAGGGCGTTGTTCCAACGGGTTGAATAGTTAGGGCCTTAGAAGTCAACGCCCGAAACATAAAATGCAAAAAAAATACAACAGTGTTTCCATCATATAACAGCAATAATTGCAACCAGTTTGAAAGTGATGGCCAATTCTACGTTCCGGGCAACCTAGGCTTCACTCCAGGGCGTTGCTCCGCCAGACCGAATAGTTGCGGCCGAAGAAGTCAACGCCAGAAGCATAAAATACGATATAAGTACAACAGCTTTTCCATCGTATAAAACGAATAATTGCAACAAGTGTGAAAGTAATGGTCATTTCTACGCTCCGAGCACCCTAGGCGTCTCTCTAGGGCGTTGCTCCACCACATCTAATAGCTACGGCCATTGAAGTCAACGCCAGAGTCTTAAAATTCAATATAAATGCAACAGCTTTTCCATCGTATAAAACGAATAATTCCAACCAGTATGAAACTTATGGTCATTTCTACTTTCCGAGCAAGCTAGGCTTCACCCTAGGGCGTTGCTACAACAGATTGAATAGTTAGGGCCTTAGAAGTCAACGGCCGAACCATAAAATGCAAAAAAAATACAACAGTGTTTCCATCATATAACAGGAATAATTGCAACCAGTTTGAAAGTGATGGCCAATTCTACGTTCCGGGCAACCTAGATTTCACTCCAGGGCGTTGCTCCACCAGACCGAATAGTTACGGCCTAAGAAGTCAACGCCAGAAGCATAAAATACGATATAAATACAACAGCTTTTCCATCGTATAAAACGAATAATTGCAACCAGTGTGAAAGTAATGGTCATTGCTACGCTCCGAGCACCCTAGGCGTCTCTCTAGGGCGTTGCTCCACCACATCTAATAGCTACGGCCTTAGAAGTCGACGCCAGAGGCATAAAATACAATATAAATACAACAGCTTTTCCATCGTATAAAACGAATAATTGCAACCAGTATGTAACTTATGGTCATTTCTAGTTTCCAAGCAACCTAGGCTTCACCCTAGGGCCTTGCTCCAACAGATTAAATAGTTAGGGCCTTAGAAGTCAACGCCCGAAACATAAAATGCAAAAAAAAATACAACAGTTTTTCCATCATATATCAGGAATAACTGCAACCAGTTTGAAAGTGATGGCCAATTCTACGTTCCGGGCAACCTAGGTTTCACTCCATGGCGTTGCTCCTCCAGACCGAATAGTTACGGCTTAAGAAGTCAACGCCAGAAGCATAAAATACGATATAAGTACAACAGTTTTTCCATCGTATAAAACGAATAATTGCAACCAGTTTGAAAGTGATGGCCAATTCTACCTTCCGGGCAACCTAGGCTTCACCCTAGGGCGTTGCTCCACCAGATCGAATAGTTAGTGCCTTAGAAGTGAACGCCAGAAGCATAAAATACAATATGAATACAACAGTTTGTCCATCGTATAAAACGAATAATTGCAACCCGTATGAAACTTATGGTCATTTCTACTTTCCGAGCAACCTAGGCTTCACCCTAGGGCGTTGCTCCAACAGATTGAATAGTTAGGGCCTTAGAAGTCAACGCCCGAGCCATAAAATGCTAAAAAAATACAACAGTGTTTCAATCATATAACAGGAATAATTGCAACCAGTTTGGAAGTGATGGCCAATTCTACGTTCCGGGCAACCTAGGCTTCACTCTATTGCGTTCTTCCACCAGATCGAATAGTTAGGGCCTAAGAAGTCAACGTCAGAAGCATAAAATACAACATAAATATAACAGTTTTTCCATCGTATAAAACGAATAATTGCATCCAGTTTGAAGGTGATGGCCAATTCTACCTTCCGGGCAACTTAGGCTTCACTCTAGGTCGTTGCTCCACCACATCTAATAGCTACGGCCTTAGAAGTCAACGCCAGAGGCATAAAATACAATATAAATACAACAGGTTTTCCATCGTATAAAACGAATAATTGCAACCAGTATGTTACTTATGGTCATTGCTACTTTCCAAGCAACCTAGGCTTCACCCTAGGGCCTTGCTCAAACAGATTAAATAGTTAGGGCCTTAGAAGTCAACGCCCGAACCATAAAATGCAAAAAAAATACAAAAGTGTTTCCATCATATATAAGGAATAACTGCAACCAGTTTGAAAGTGATGGCCAATTCTACGTTCCGGGCAACCTAGGTTTCACACCATGGCGTTGCTCCACCAGACCGAATAGTTACGGCTTAAGAAGTCAACGCCAGAAGCATAAAATACGATATAAGTACAACAGTTTTTCCACCGTATAAAACGAATAATTGCAACCAGTTTGAAAGGGATGGCCAATTCTACCTTCCGGGCAACCTAGGCTTCACTCTAGGGCGTTGCTCCACCAGATCGAATAGTTAGTGCCTTAGAAGTGAACTCCAGAAGCATAAAATACAATATGAATACAACAGTTTTTCCATCGTATAAAACGAATAATTGCAACCAGTATGAAACCTATGGTCATTTCTACTTTTCGAGCAACCTAGGCTTCACCCTAGGGCGTTGTTCCAACGTGTTGAATAGTTAGGGCCTTAGAAGTCAACGCCCGAAACATAAAATGCAAAAAAAATACAACAGTGTTTCCATCATATAACAGCAATAATTGCAACCAGTTTGAAAGTGATGGCCAATTCTACGTTCCGGGCAACCTAGGCTTCACTCCAGGGCGTTGCTCCGCCAGACCGAATAGTTGCGGCCGAAGAAGTCAACGCCAGAAGCATAAAATACGATATAAGTACAACAGCTTTTCCATCGTATAAAACGAATAATTGCAACAAGTGTGAAAGTAATGGTCATTTCTACGCTCCGAGCACCCTAGGCTTCACTCTACGGCGTTGCTCCACCAGATCGAATAGTTAGTGCCTTAGAAGTGAACGCCAGAAGCATAAAATACAATATGAATACAACAGTTTTTCCATCGTATAAAACGAATAATTGCAACCAGTATGAAACTTATGGTCATTTCTACTTTGCGAGCAACATAGGCTTCACCCTAGGGCGTTGCTCCAACGGGTTGAATAGTTAGGGCCTTAGAAGTCAACGCCCGAAACATAAAATGCAAAAAAAATACAACAGTGTTTCCATCATATAACAGCAATAATTGCAACCAGTTTGAAAGTGATGGCCAAATCTACCTTCCGGGCAACCTAGGCTTCACTCTAGGGCGTTGCTCCACCAGATCGAATAGTTTGTGCCTTAGAAGTGAACGCCAGAAGCATAAAATACAATATGAATACAACAGTTTTTCCATCGTATAAAACGAATAATTGCAACCAGTATGAAACTTATGGTCATTTCTACCTTCCGAGCAACCTAGGCTTCACCCTAGGGCGTTGCTCCAACGGATTGAATAGTTAGGGCCTTAGAAGTCAACGCCAGAGGCATAAAGTACAATATAAATACAACAGTTTTTCCATCGTATAAAACGAATAATTGCAACCACTATGAAACTTATGGTCATTTCTACTTTCCGAACAACCTAGGCTTCACCCTAGGGCGTTGCTCCAACAGATTGAATAGTTAGGGCCTTAGAAGTCAACGCCCGAACCATAAAATGCAAAAAAAATACAGCAGTGTTTCCATCATATAACAGGTATAATTGCAACCAGTTTGAAATTGATGGCCCATTCTACGTTCCGGGCAACCAAGGCTTCACTCTATTGCGCTGCTCCACCAGATCGAATAGTTAGTGCCTTAGAAGTCAACGCCAGAAGCGTAAAATACAATATAAATACAACAGTTTGTCCATCGTATAAAACGAATAATTGCAACCCGTATGAAACTTATGGTCATTTCTACTTTCCGAGCAACCTAGGCTTCACCCTAGGGCGTTGCTCCAACAGATTGAATAGTTAGGGCCTTAGAAGTCAACGCCCGAGCCATAAAATGCTAAAAAAATACAACAGTGTTTCAATCATATAACAGAAATAATTGCAACCAGTTTGAAAGAGATGGCCAATTCTACGATCCGGGCAGCCTAGGCTTCACTCTATTGCGTTCTTCCACCAGATCGAATAGTTAGGGCCTAAGAAGTCAACGTCAGAAGCATAAAATACAACATAAATATAACAGTTTTTCCATCGTATAAAACGAATAATAGAAACCAGTGTGAACGTTATGGCCATTTCTACGTTCCGGGCAACCTAGGGTCCACTCTAAGGCGTTTCTGCAAAAGATCGAATAGTTAGGTCCTTAGAAGTAAACGCCAGAAGCATAAAGTACGATATAAATACAACAGCGTTTGCATCGTATAAAACGAATAATTGCAACCGGTGTGAAAGTTATGGTCATTTCTACATTCCGAGCAACCTAGGATTCACTCTAGGGCGTTGCTCCACCAGATCGAATAGTTAGGTCCTTAGAAGTAAACGCCAGAAGCATAAAATACAATATAAATACAACAGTTTTTCCATCGTATAAAACGAATAATTGCAACCAGTTTGAAGGTGATGGCCAATTCTACCTTCCGGGCAACCTAGGCTTCACTCTAGGTCGTTGCTCCACCACATCTAATAGCTACGGCCTTAGAAGTCAACGCCAGAGGCATAAAATACAATATAAATACAACAGGTTTTCCATCGTATAAAACGAATAATTGCAACCAGTATGTAACTTATGGTCATTGCTACTTTCCAAGCAACCTAGGCTTCACCCTAGGGCCTTGCTCAAACAGATTAAATAGTTAGGGCCTTAGAAGTCAACGCCCGAACCATAAAATGCAAAAAAAATACAAAAGTGTTTCCATCATATATAAGGAATAACTGAAACCAGTTTGAAAGTGATGGCCAATTCTACGTTCCGGGCAACCTAGGTTTCACACCATGGCGTTGCTCCACCAGACCGAATAGTTACGGCTTAAGAAGTCAACGCCAGAAGCATAAAATACGATATAAGTACAACAGTTTTTCCACCGTATAAAACGAATAATTGCAACCAGTTTGAAAGGGATGGCCAATTCTACCTTCCGGGCAACCTAGGCTTCACTCTAG
This sequence comes from Calliopsis andreniformis, assembly GCF_051401765.1. Lineage (NCBI taxonomy): Eukaryota > Metazoa > Arthropoda > Insecta > Hymenoptera > Andrenidae > Calliopsis > Calliopsis andreniformis. The sequence continues at coordinate 11,277,560 of NW_027480433.1, forward strand.
GGCGTTGCTCCACCAGATCGAATAGTTAGTGCCTTAGAAGTGAACGCCAGAAGCATAAAATACAATATGAATACAACAGTTTTTCCATCGTATAAAACGAATAATTGCAACCAGTATGAAACCTATGGTCATTTCTACTTTTCGAGCAACCTAGGCTTCACCCTAGGGCGTTGCTCCAACGGGTTGAATAGTTAGGGCCTTAGAAGTCAACGCCCGAAACATAAAATGCAAAAAAAATACAACAGTGTTTCCATCATATAACAGCAATAATTGCAACCAGTTTGAAAGTGATGGCCAATTCTACGTTCCGGGTAACCTAGGTTTCACTCCAGGGCGTTGCTCCACCAGACCGAATAGTTGCGGCCGAAGAAGTCAACGCCAGAAGCATAAAATACGATATAAGTACAACAGCTTTTCCATCGTATAAAACGAATAATTGCAACAAGTGTGAAAGTAATGGTCATTTCTACGCTCCGAGCACCCTAGGCGTCTCTCTAGGGCGTTGCTCCACCACATCTAATAGCTACGGCCTTAGAAGTCAACGCCAGAGGCATAAAATACAATATAAATACAACAGCTTTTCCATCGCATAAAACGAATAATTGCAACCAGTATGTAACTTATGGTCATTTCTACCTTCCAAGCAACCTAGGCTTCACCCTAGGGCCTTGCTCCAACAGATTAAATAGTTAGGGCCTTAGAAGTCAACGCCCGAACCATAAAATGCAAAAAAAATACAACAGTGTTTCCATCATATATCAGGAATAACTGCAACCAGTTTGAAAGTGATGGCCAATTCTACGTTCCGGGCAACCTAGGTTTCACTCCATGGCGTTGCTCCACCAGACCGAATAGTTACGGATTAAGAAGTCAACGCCAGAAGCATAAAATACGATATAAGTACAACAGTTGTTCCATCGTATAAAACGAATAATTGCAACCAGTTTGAAAGTGATGGCCAATTCTACCTTCCGGGCAACCTAGGCTTCACTCTAGGGCGTTGCTCCACCAGATCGAATAGTTGGTGCCTTAGAAGTGAACGCCAGAAGCATAAAATACAATATGAATACAACAGTTTTTCCATCGTATAAAACGAATAATTGCAACCAGTATGAAACCTATGGTCATTTCTACTTTGCGAGCAACCTAGACTTCACACTAGGGCGTTGCTCCAAGGGGTTGAATAGTTAGGGCCTTAGAAGTCAACGCCCGAAACATAAAATGCAAAAAAAATACAACAGTGTTTCCATCATATATCAGGAATAACTGCAACCAGTTTGAAAGTGATGGCCAATTCTACGTTCCGGGCAACCTAGGTTACACTCCATGGCGCTGCTCCACCAGAACGAATAGTTACGGCTTAAGAAGTCAACGCCAGAAGCATAAAATACGATATAAGTACAACAGTTTTTCCATCGTATAAAACGAATAATTGCAACCAGTTTGAAAGTGATGGCCAATTCTACCTTCCGGGCAACCTAGGCTTCACTCTACGGCGTTGCTCCACCAGATCGAATAGTTAGTGCCTTAGAAGTGAACGCCAGAAGCATAAAATACAATATGAATACAACAGTTTTTCCATCGTATAAAACGAATAATTGCAACCAGTATGAAACTTATGGTCATTTCTACTTTGCGAGCAACATAGGCTTCACCCTAGGGCGTTGCTCCAACGGGTTGAATAGTTAGGGCCTTAGAAGTCAACGCCCGAAACATAAAATGCAAAAAAAATACAACAGTGTTTCCATCATATAACAGCAATAATTGCAACCAGTTTGAAAGTGATGGCCAATTCTACGTTCCGGGCAACCTAGCTTTCACTCCAGGGCGTTGCTCCACCGGACCGAATAGTTACGGCGATGAAGTCAACGCCAGAAGCATAAAATACGATATAAGTACAACAGCTTTTCCATCGTATAAAACGAATAATTGCAACAAGTGTGAAAGTAATGGTCATTTCTACGCTCCGAGCACCCTAGGCGTCTCTCTAGGGCGTTGCTCCACCACATCTAATAGCTACGGCCTTAGAAGTCAACGCCCGAAACATAAAATGCAAAAAAAATACAACAGTGTTTCCATCATATATCAGGAATAACTGCAACCAGTTTGAAAGTGATGGCCAATTCTACGTTCCGGGCAACCTAGGTTACACTCCATGGCGCTGCTCCACCGGAACGAATAGTTACGGCTTAAGAAGTCAACGCCAGAAGTATAAAATACGATATAAGTACAACAGTTTTTCCATCGTATAAAACGAATAATTGCAACCAGTTTGAAAGTGATGGCCAATTCTACCTTCCGGGCAACCTAGGCTTCACTCTACGGCGTTGCTCCACCAGATCGAATAGTTAGTGCCTTAGAAGTGAACGCCAGAAGCATAAAATACAATATGAATACAACAGTTTTTCCATCGTATAAAACGAATAATTGCAACCAGTATGAAACCTATGGTCATTTCTACTTTTCGAGCAACCTAGGCTTCACCCTAGGGCGTTGCTCCAACGGGTTGAATAGTTAGGGCCTTAGAAGTCAACGCCCGAAACATAAAATGCAAAAAAAATACAACAGTGTTTCCATCATATAACAGCAATAATTGCAACCAGTTTGAAAGTGATGGCCAATTCTACGTTCCGGGCAACCTAGCTTTCACTCCAGGGCGTTGCTCCACCGGACCGAATAGTTACGGCGATGAAGTCAACGCCAGAAGCATAAAATACGATATAAATACAACAGCTTTTCCATCGTATAAAACGAATAATTGCAACCAGTGTGAAAGTAATGGTCATTTCTACGCTCCGAGAACCCTAGGCGTCTCTCTAGGGCGTTGCTCCACCACATCTAATAGCTACGGCCTTAGAAGTCAACGCCAGAGGCATAAAATACAATATAAATACAACAGCTTTTCCATCGTATAAAACGAATAATTCCAACCAGTATGAAAATTATGGTCATTTCTACTTTCCGAGCAACCTTCGCTTCACTCTAGGGCGTTGCTCCACCAGATCGAATAGTTAGTGCCTTAGAAGTGAACGCCAGAAGCATAAAATACAATATGAATACAAAAGTTTTTCCATCGTATAAAACGAATAATTGCAACCAGTATGAAACTTATGGTCATTTCTACTTTCCGAGCAACCTAGGCTTCACCCTAGGGCGTTGGTCCAACGGATTGAATAGTTAGGGCCTTAGAAGTCAACGCCCGAAACATAAAATGCAAAAAAAATACTACAGTGTTTCCATCATATAACAGCAATAATTGCAACCAGTTTGAAAGTGATGGCCAATTCTACGTTCCGGGCAACCTAGCTTTCACTCCAGGGCGTTGCTCCACCAGACCGAATAGTTACGGCCGATGAAGTCAACGCCAGAAGCATAAAATACGATATAAATACAACAGCTTTTCCATCTTATAAAACGAATAATTGCAACCAGTGTGAAAGTAATGGCCATTTCTCCGTTCCGAGCACCCTAGGCGTCACTCGAGGGCGTTGCTCCACCACATCTAATAGCTACGGCCATAGAAGTCAACGCCAGAGACATAAAGTAGAATATAAATACAACAGCGTTTCCATCGTATAAAACGAATAATTGCAAACAGTGTGAAAGTTATGGTCATTTCTACATTCCGAGCAACCTAGGATCCACTCTAAGGCGTTGCTCCACCAGATCGAATAGTTAGGTCCTTAGAAGTAAACGCCAGAAGCATAAAATACGATATAAATACAATAGCGTTTGCATCGTATAAAACGAATAATTGGAACCGGTGTGAAAGTTATGGTCATTTCTACTTTCCGAGGAACCTAGGCATCACCCTAGGGCGTTGCTCCAACAGATTGAATAGTTAGGGCCTTAGAAGCCAACGCCCGAAGCATAAAATCCAATAAAAATACAACAGTGTTTCCATCGTATAAAACGAATAATTGCAACCAGTATGAAACTTATGGTCATTTCTACTTTGCGAGCAAGCTAGGCTTCACCCTAGGGCGTTGCTCCAACAGATTCAATAGTTAGGACCTTAGGAGTGAACGCCCGAACCATAAAATGCAAAAAAAATACAACAGTGTTTCCATCATATAACAGGAATAATTGCAACCAGTTTGAGAGTGATGGCCAATTCTACGTTCCGGGCAACCTAGGTTTCACTCCAGGGCGTTGCTCAACCAGACCGAATAGTTACGGCCGAAGAAGTCAACGCCAGAAGCATAAAATACGATATAAGTACAACAGCTTTTCCATCGTATAAAACGTATAATTGCAACCAGTGTGAAAGTAATGGTCATTTCTACGCTCCGAGCACCCTAGGCGTCTCTCTAGGGCGTTGCTCCACCACATCTAATAGCTACGGCCTTAGAAGTCAACGCCAGAGGCATAAAATACAATATAAATACAACAGCTTTTCCATCGTATAAAACGAATAATTGCAACCAGTATGTAACTTATGGTCATTTCTACTTTCCAAGCAACCTAGGCTTCACCCTAGGGCCTTGATCCAACAGATTAAATAGTTAGGGCCTTAGAAGGCAACGCCCGAACCATAAAATGCAAAAAAAATACAACAGTGTTTCCATCATATATCAGGAATAACTGCAACCAGTTTGAAAGTGATGGCCAATTCTACGTTCCGGGCAACCTAGCTTTCACTCCAGGGCGTTGCTCCACTAGACCGAATAGTTACGGCCGATGAAGTCAACGCCAGAAGCATAAAATACGATATAAATACAACAGCTTTTCCATCGTATAAAACGAATAATTGCAACCAGTGTGAAAGTAATGGTCATTTATACGCTCCGAGCACCCTAGGCGTCTCTCTAGGGCGTTGCTCCACCACATCTAATAGCTACGGCCTTTGAAGTCAACGCCAGAGGCGTAAAATACAATATAAATACAACAGCTTTTCCATCGTATAAAACGAATAATTGCAACCAGTATGAAACTTATGGTCATTTCTACTTTCCGAGCAACCTAGGCTTCACCCTAGGGCGTTGCTCCAACAGATTGAATAGTTAGGGCCTTAGAAGTCAACGCCCGAAGCATAAAATGCAATAAAAATACAACAGTGTTTCCATCATATCACAGGAATAATTGCAACCAGTTTGAAAGTGATGACCAATTCTACGTTCCGAGCACCCTAGGCGTCACTCTAGGGCGTTGCTCCACCACATCTAATAGCTACGGCCTTAGAAGTCAAAGCCAGAGGCATAAAATACAATACAAATACAACAGCGTTTCCATCGTATAAAACGAATAATTGCAACCAGTGTGAAGGTTATGGTCATTTCCACATTTCGAGCATCCTAGGCTTCACTCTAGGGCGTTGCTCCACCAGATCGAATAGTTAGGTCCTTAGAAGTAAACGCCAGAAGCATAAAATACGATATAAATACAACAGCATTTCCATCGTATAAAAGGGTTAATTGCAACCAGTTTGAACGTGATGGTCATTTCTTCTTTCCGAGCAACCTAGGCTTCACCCTAGGGCGTTGCTCCAACAGATTGAATAGTTAGGGTCTTACAAGTCTACGCCCGAACCATAAAATGCAAAAAAAATACAACAGTGTTTCCATCATATAACAGGAATAATTTCGACCAGTTTGAAAGTGATGGCCAATTCTACGTTCCGGGCAACCTAGGCTTCACTCTAGGGCGTTGCTCCACCAGATCGAATAGTTAGTGCCTTAGAAGTCAACGCCAGAAGCATAAATTACAATATAAATACAACAGTTTTTCCATCGTATGAAACAAATAATTGCAATCAGTATGAAACATATGGTCATTTCTACTTTCGGTGCAACCTAGGCTTCACCCTAGGGCGTTGCTCCAACGGATTGAATAGTTAGGGCCTTAGAAGTCAACGCCCGAACCATAAAATGCAAAAAAAATACAACAGTGTTTCCATCATATAACAGGAATAATTGCAACCAGTTTGAAAGTGATGGCCAATTCTCCGTTCCGCGCAACCTAGGTTTCACTTCAGGGCGTTGCTCCACCAGACCGAATAGTTACGGCCTAAGAAGTCAACGTAAGAAGCATAAAATACGATACAAATACAACAGCTTTTCCATCGTATAAAACGAATAATTGCAACCAGTGTGAAAGTAATGGTCATTTCTACGTTCCGAGCATCCTAGGCGTCACTCTAGGGCGTTGCTCCACAACATCTAATAGCTACGGCCTTAGAAGTCAACGCCAGAGGCATGAAGTACAATATAAATACAACAGCGTTTCCATCGTATAAAACGGATAATTGCAACCAGTGTGAAAGTTATGGTCATTTCTACATTCCGAGCAACCTAGGATCCACTCTAAGGCGTTGCTCCACCAGATCGAATAGTTAGGTCCTTAGAAGTAAACGCCTGAAGCATAAAATACGATATAAATACAACAGCGTTTGCATCGTATAAAACGAATAATTGCAACCGGTGTGAAAGTTATGGTCATTTCTACATTCCGAGCAACCTAGGATTCACTCTAGGGCGTTGCTCCACCAGATCGAATAGTTAGGTCCTTAGAAGTAAACGCCAGAAGCATAAAATACGATATAAATACAACAGCTTTTCCATCGCATAAAAGGAATAATTGCAAACAGTGTGAAGGTAATGGTCATTTCTACGTTCCGGGCAAGCTAGGCTTCACCCTAGGCAGTTGTTCCACCAGATCGAATAGTTAGGGCCTAAGAAGTGAACGCCAGAAGCATAAAATGCAATAAAAATACAACAGTCTTTCCAATGTATAACAGGATTAATTGCAACCAGTTTGAAAGTGATGGTCATTTCTCCTTTCCGTGCAACCTAGGCTTCACTCTAGGGCGTTGCTCCACTAGATCGAATAGCTAGGGCCTTAGAAGTCAACGCCAGAAGCATAAAATACAATATAAATACAACAGTTTTTCCATAGTATAAAACGAATAATTGCAACCAGTGTGAAACTGATGGTCATTTCTACTTTCCGAGGAACCTAGGCTTCACCCTAGGGCGTTGCTCCAACAGATTGAATAGTTAGGGCCTTAGAAGTCAACGCCCGAAGCATAAAATGCAATAAAAATATAACAGTGTTTCCATCGTATTAAACGAATAATTGCAACCAGTATGAAACTTATGGTCATTTCTGCTTTCCGAGCAAGCTAGGCTTCACCCTAGGGCGTTGCTCCAACAGATTCAATAGTTAGGACTTTAGGAGTGAACGCCCGAACCATAAAATGCAAAAAAAATACAACGGTGTTTCCATCATATAACAGGAATAATTGCAACCAGTTTGAAAGTGATGGCCAATTCTACGTTCCGGGCAACCAAGGCTTCTCTCTAGGGCGTTGCTCCAACAGATCGAATAGATAGTGCCTTAGAAGTCAACGCCCGAAATATAAAATGCAAAAAAAATACAACAGTGTTTCCATCATATAACAGCAATAATTGCAACCAGTTTGAAAGTGATGGCCAATTCTACGTTCCGCCCAACCTAGCTTTCACTCCAGGGCGTTGCTCCACCATACCGAATAGTTACGGCCGATGAAGTCAACGCCAGAAGCATAAAATACGATATAAATACAACAGCTTTTCCATCGTATAAAGCGAATAATTCCAACCAGTATGAAACTTATGGTCATTTCTACTTTCCGAGCAACCTAGGCTTCACCCTAGGGCGTTGCTCCACCATATCGAATAGTTAGGTCCTTAGAAGTAAACGCCAGAAGCATAAAATACAATATAAATACATCAGTTTTTCCATCGTATAAAACGAATAATTGCAACCAGTTTGAAGGTGATGGCCAATTCTACCTTCCCGGCAACCTAGGCTTCACTCTAGGGCGTTGCTCCACCACATCTAATAGCTACGGCCTTAGAAGTCAACGCCAGAGGCATAAAATACAATATAAATACAACAGGTTTTCCATCGTGTAAAACGAATAATTCCAACCAGTATGAAACTTATGGTCATTTCTACTTTGCGAGCAACCTAGGCTTCACCCTAGGGCGTTGCTCAACGGATTGAATAGTTAGGGCCTTAGAAGTCAACGCCCGATCCATAAAATGCAAAAAAAATACAACAGTGTTTCCATCATATAACAGGAATAATTGCAACCAATTTGGAAAGTGATGGCCAATTCTACGTTCCGGGCAACCTAGGCTTCACTCTAGGGCGTTGCTCCCACAGGTTGAATAGTTAGGGCCTTAGAAGTCTACGCCCGAACCATAAAATGCAAAAAAAATACAACAGTGTTTCCAGCATATAACAGGAATAATTGCGACCAGTTTGAAAGTGATGGACAATTCTACGTTCCGGGCAACCTAGGCTTCACTCTAGGGCGTTGCTCCAACAGATCGAATAGTTAGTGCCTTAGAAGTCAACGCCAGAAGCATAAAATACAATATAAATACAACAGCTTTTCCATCGTACAAAACGAATAATTGCAACCAGTATGAAACTTATGGTCATTTCTACTTTCCGAGCAACCTAGGCTTCACCCTAGGGCGTTGCTCCAACAGATTGAATAGTTAGGGCCTTAGAAGTCAACGCCCGAACCATAAAATGCAAAAAAAATACAGCAGTGTTTCCATCATATAACAGGTATAATTGCAACCAGTTTGAAATTGATGGCGCATTCTACGTTCCGGGCAACCTAGGCTTCACTCTATTGCGCTGCTCCACCAGATCGAATAGTTAGTGCCTTAGAAGTCAACGCCAGAAGCATAAAATACAATATAAATACAACAGTTTGTCCATCGTATAAAACGAATAATTGCAACCCGTACGAAACTTATGGTCATTTCTACATTCCGAGCAACCTAGGCTTCACCCTAGGGCGTTGCTCCATCAGATTGAATAGTTAGGGCCTCAGAAGTCAACGCCCGAGCCATAAAATGCTAAAAAAATACAACAGTGTTTCAATCATATAACAGGAATAATTGCAACCAGTTTGAAAGTGATGGCCAATTCTACGTTCCGGGCAACCTAGCTTTCACTCCAGGGCGTTGCTCCACCTTACCGAATAGTTACGGCCGATGAAGTCAACGCCAGAAGCATAAAATACGATATAAATACAACAGCTTTTCCTTCGTATAAAACGAATAATTGCAACCAGCGTGAAAGTAATGGTCATTTCTACGCTCCGAGCACCCTAGGCGTCTCTCTAGGGCGTTGCTCCACCACATCTAATAGCTACGGTCTTTGAAGTCAACGCCGGAGGCATAAAATACAGTATAAATGCAACAGCTTTTCAATCGTATAAAACGAATAATTCCATCAGTATGAAACTTATGGTCATTTCTACTTTCCGAGCAAGCTAGGCTTCACCCTAAGGCGTTGCTCCAACAGATTGAATAGTTAGGGCCTTAGAAGTCAACGGCCGAACCATAAAATGCAAAAAAAATACAACAGTGTTTCCATCATATAACAGGAATAATTGCAACCAGTTTGAAAGTGATGGCCAATTCTACGTTCCGGGCAACCTAGATTTCACTCCAGGGCGTTGCTCCACCACACCGAATAGTTACGGCCTAAGAAGTCAACGCCAGAAGCATAAAATACGATATAAATACAACAGCTTTTCCATCGTATAAAACGAATAATTGCAACCGGTGTGAAAGTTATGGTCATTTCTACATTCCGAGCAACCTAGGATTCACTCTAGGGCGTTGCTGCACCAGATCGAATAGTTAAGTCCTTAGAAGTAAACGCCAGAAGCATAAAATACAATATAAATACAACAGTTTTTCCATCGTATAAAACGAATAATTGCAATCAGTTTGAAAGTGATGGCCAATTCTACCTTCCGGGCAACCTAGGCTTCACTCAAGGGCGTTGCTCCACCAGATCGAATAGTTAGCGCCTTAGAAGTGAGCGCCAGAAGCATAAAATACAATATCAATACAACAGTTTTTCCATCGTATAAAACGAATAATTGCAACCAGTATGAAACTTATGGTCATTTCTACTTTCCGAGCACCCTAGGCGTCTCTGTAGGGCGTTGCTCCACCACATCTAATAGCTACGGCCGTAGAAGTCAACGCCAGAGGCATAAAATACAATATAAATACAACAGCTTTTCCATCGTATAAAGCGAATAATTCCAACCAGTATGAAACTTATGGTCATTTCTACTTTCCGAGCAACCTAGGCTTCACCCTAGGGCGTTGCTCCACCAGATCGAATAGTTAGGTCCTTAGAAGTAAACGCCAGAAGCATCAAATACAATATAAATACATCAGTTTTTCCATCGTATAAAACGTATAATTGCAACCAGTTTGAAGGTGATGGCCAATTCTACTTTCCGGGCAACCTAGGCTTCTCTCTAGGGCGTTGCTCGACCAGGTCGAATAGATAGTGCCTTAGAAGTCAACGCCAGAAGCATAAAATACAATATAAATACAACAGTTTTTCCATGGTATAAAACGAATAATTGCTACCAGTGTAAAAGTTATGGTCATTTCTGCTTTCCGAGCAAGCTAGGCTTCACCCTAGGGCGTTGCTCCAACAGATTCAATAGTTAGGACCTTAGGAGTGAACGCCCGAACCATAAAATGCAAAAAAAATACAACGGTGTTTCCATCATATAACAGGAATAATTGCAACCAGTTTGAAAGTGCTGGCCAATTCTACGTTCCGGGCAACCTAGGCTTCTCTCTTGGGCGTTGCTCCACCAGATCAAATAGATAGTGCCTTAGAAGTCAACGCCAGAAGCATAAAATACAATATAAATACAACAGTTTTTCCATCGTATAAAACGAACAATTGCTACCAGTTTGAAAGTGATGGCCAATTCTACCTTCCGGGCAACCTAGGCTTCACTCAAGGGCGTTGCTCCACCAGATGGAATAGTTAGTGCCTTAGAAGTGAACGCCAGAAGCATAAAATACAATATGAATACAACAGTTTTTCCATCGTATAAAACGAATAATTGCAACCAGTATGAAACTTATGGTCATTTCTACTTTCCGAGCAACCTAGGCTTCACCCTAGGGCGTTGCTCCAACGGATTGAATAGTTAGGGCCTTAGAAGTCAACGCCCGAAGCATAAAATGCTAAAAAAATACTACAGTGTTTCCATCATATAACAGCAATAATTGCAACCAGTTTGAAAGTGATGGCCAATTCTACGTTCCGCCCAACCTAGCTTTCACTCCAGGGCGTTGCTCCACCATACCGAATAGTTACGGCCGATGAAGTCAACGCCAGAAGCATAAAATACGATATAAATACAACAGCTTTTCCTTCGTATAAAACGAATAATTGCAACCAGCGTGAAAGTAATGGTCATTTCTACGCTCCGAGCACCCTAGGCGTCTCTCTAGGGCGTTGCTCCACCACATCTAATAGCTACGGCCTTTGAAGTCAACGCCGGAGGCATAAAATACAATATAAATGCAACAGCTTTTCCATCGTATAAAACGAATAATTCCATCAGTATGAAACTTATGGTCATTTCTACTTTCCGAGCAAGCTAGGCTTCACCCTAGGGCGTTGCTCCAACAGATTGAATGGTTAGGGCCTTAGAAGTCAACGGCCGAACCATAAAATGCAAAAAAAATACAACAGTGTTTCCATCATATAACAGGAATAATTGCAACCAGTTTGAAAGTGATGGCCAATTCTACGTTCCGGGCAACCTAGATTTCACTCCAGGGCGTTGCTCCACCAGACCGAATAGTTACGGCCTAAGAAGTCAACGCCAGAAGCATAAAATACGATATAAATACAACAGCTTTTCCATCGTATAAAACGAATAATTGCAACCAGTGTGAAAGTAATGGTCATTTCTACGTTCCGAGCACCCTAGGCGTCACTCTAGGGCGTTGCTCCACCACATCTAATAGCTACGGCCTTAGTAGTCAACGCCAGAGGCATAAAGTTCAATATAAATACAACAGCGTCTCCATCGTATAAAACGAATAATTGCAACCAGTGTGAAAGTTATGGTCATTTCTACATTCCGAGCAACCTAGGATCCACTCTAAGGCGTTGCTCCAAAAGATCGAATAGTTAGGTCCTTAGAAGTAAACGCCAGAAGCATAAAGTACGATATAAATACAACAGCGTTTGCATCGTATAAAACGAATAATTGCAACCGGTGTGAAAGTTATGGTCATTTCTACATTCCGAGCAACCTAGGATTCACTCTAGGGCGTTGCTCCACCAGATCGAATAGTTAAGTCCTTAGAAGTAAACGCCAGAAGCATAAAATACAATATAAATACAACAGTTTTTCCATCGTATAAAACGAATAATTGCAATCAGTTTGAAAGTGAAGGCCAATTCTACCTTCCGGGCAACCTAGGCTTCACTCAAGGGCGTTGCTCCACCAGATCGAATAGTTAGTGCCTTAGAAGTGAGCGCCAGAAGCATAAAATACAGTATCAATACAACCGTTTTTCCATCGTATAAAACGAATAATTGCAACCAGTATGAAACTTATGGTCATTTCTACTTTCCGAGCAACCTAGGCTTCACCCTAGGGCGTTGCTCCACCAGATCGAATAGTTAGGTCCTTAGAAGTAAACGCCAGAAGCATAAAATACAATATAAATACATCAGTTTTTCCATCGTATCAAACGAATAATTGCAACCAGTTTGAAGGTGATGGCCAATTCTACCTTCCGGGCAACCTAGGCTTCACTCTAGGGCGTTCCTCCACCACATCTAATAGCTACGGCCTTAGAAGTCAACGCCAGAAGCAAAAAATACAATATAAATACAACAGGTTTCCATCGTATAAAACGAATAATTGCAACCAGTATGAAACTTATGGTCATTTCTACTTTCCGAGCAACCTAGGCTTCACGCTAGGGCGTTGCTCCCACAGGTTGAATAGTTAGGGCCTTATAAGTCTACGCCCGAACCATAAAATGCAAAAAAAATACAACAGTGTTTCCAGCATATAACAGGAATAATTGCGACCAGTTTGAAAGTGATGGACAATTCTACGTTCCGGGCAACCTAGGCTTCACTCTAGGGCGTTGCTCCAACAGATCGAATAGTTAGTGCCTTAGAAGTCAACGCCAGAAGCATAAAATACAATATAAATACAACAGCTTTTCCATCGTATAAAACGAATAATTGCAACCAGTATGAAACTTATGGTCATTTCTACTTTCCGAGCAACCTAGGCTTCACCCTAGGGCGTTGCTCCAACAGATTGAATAGTTAGGGCCTTAGAAGTCAACGCCCGAACCATAAAATGCAAAAAAAATACAGCAGTGTTTCCATCATATAATAGGTATAATTGCAACCAGTTTGAAATTGATGGCGCATTCTACGTTCCGGGCAACCTAGGCTTCACTCTATTGCGCTGCTCCACCAGATCGAATAGTTAGTGCCTTAGAAGTCAACGCCAGAAGCATAAAATACAATATAAATACAACAGTTTGTCCATCGTATAAAACGAATAATTGCAACCCGTATGAAACTTATGGTCATTTCTACTTTCCGAGCAACCTAGGCATCACCGTAGGGCGTTGCTCCAACAGATTGAATAGTTAGGGCCTTAGAAGTCAACGCCCGAGCCATAAAATGCAAAAAAAATACAGCAGTGTTTCCATCATATAACAGGTATAATTGCAACCAGTTTGAAATGGATGGCCAATTGTACGTTCCGGGCAACCTAGGCTTCACTCTATTGCGTTGCTCCACCAGATCGAATAGGTAGTGCCTTAGAAGTCAACGCCAGAAGCATAAAATACAATATAAATACAACAGTTTTTCCATCGTATAAAACGAATAATTGCAATCAGTTTGAAAGTGATGGGCAATTCTACCTTCCGGGCAACCTAGGCTTCACTCAAGGGCGTTGCTCCACCAGATCGAATAGTTAGTGCCTTAGAAGTGAGCGCCAGAAGCATAAAATACAATATCAATACAACCGTTTTTCCATCGTATAAAACGGATAATTGCAACCAGTATGAAACTTATGGTCATTTCTGCTTTCCGAGCACCCTAGGCGTCTCTCTAGGGCGTTGCTCCACCACATCTAATAGCTACGGCCGTAGAAGTCAACGCCAGAGGCATAAAATACAATATAAATACAACAGCTTTTCCATCGTATAAAGCGAATAATTCCAACCAGTATGAAACTTATGGTCATTTCTACTTTCCGAGCAACCTAGGCTTCACCCTAGGGCGTTGCTCCAACGGATTGAATAGTTAGGGCCTTAGAAGTCAACGCCCGATATAGAAAATGCAAAAAAAAATACAACAGTGTTTCCATCATATAACAGCAATAAGTGCAACCAGTTTGAAAGTGATGGCCAATTCTACGTTCCGGGCAACCTAGGTTTCACTCCAGGGCGTTGCTCCACCCGACCGAATGGTTACAGCCGAAGAAGTCATCGCCAGAAGCATAAAATACGATATAAATACAACAGCTTTTCCATCGTATAAAACGAATAATTGCAACCAGTGTGAAAGTAATGGTCGTTTCTACGCTCCGAGCACCCTAGGCGTCTCTCTTGGGCGTTGCTCCACCACATCTAATAGCTACGGCCTTAGAAGTCAACACCAGAGGCATAAAATACAATATAAATACAACAGCTTTTCCATCGTATAAAGCGAATAATTCCAACCAGTATGAAACTTATGGTCATTTCTACTTTCCGAGCAACCTAGGCTTCACCCTAGGGCGTTGCTCCACCAGATCGAATAGTTAGGTCCTTAGAAGTAAACGCCAGAAGCATAAAATACAATATAAATACATCAGTTTTTCCATCGTATCAAACGAATAATTGCAACCAGTTTGAAGGTGATGGCCAATTCTACCTTCCGGGCAACCTAGGCTTCACTCTAGGGCGTTACTCCACCACATCTAATAGCTACGGCCTTAGAAGTCAACGCCAGAGGCATAAAATACAATATAAATACAACAGGTTTTCCATCGTGTAAAACGAATAATTCCAACCAGTATGAAACTTATGGTCATTTCTACTTTCCGAGCAACCTAGGCTTCACGCTAGGGCGTTGCTCCCACAGGTTGAATAGTTAGGGCCTTAGAAGTCTACGCCCGAACCATAAAATGCAAAAAAAATACAACAGTGTTTCCAGCATATAACAGGAATAATTGCGACCAGTTTGAAAGTGATGGACAATTCTACGTTCCGGGCAACCTAGGCTTCACTCTAGGGCGTTGCTCCAACAGATCGAATAGTTAGTGCCTTAGAAGTCAACGCCAGAAGCATAAAATACAATATAAATACAACAGCTTTTCCATCGTATAAAACGAATAATTGCAACCAGTATGAAACTTATGGTCATTTCTACTTTCCGAGCAACCTAGGCTTCACCCTAGGGCGTTGCTCCAACGGATTGAATAGTTAGGGCCTTAGAAGTCAACGCCCGAAATAGAAAATGCAAAAAAAAATACAACAGTGTTTCCATCATATAACAGCAATAAGTGCAACCAGTTTGAAAGTGATGGCCAATTCTACGTTCCGGGCAACCTAGGTTTCACTCCAGGGCGTTGCTCCACCCGACCGAATGGTTACAGCCGAAGAAGTCATCGCCAGAAGCATAAAATACGATATAAATACAACAGCTTTTCCATCGTATAAAACGAATAATTGCAACCAGTGTGAAAGTAATGGTCGTTTCTACGCTCCGAGCACCCTAGGCGTCTCTCTTGGGCGTTGCTCCACCACATCTAATAGCTACGGCCTTAGAAGTCAACACCAGAGGCATAAAATACAATATAAATACAACAGCTTTTCCATCGTATAAAGCGAATAATTCCAACCAGTATGAAACTTATGGTCATTTCTACTTTCCGAGCAACCTAGGCTTCACCCTAGGGTGTTGCTCCACCAGATCGAATAGTTAGGTCCTTAGAAGTAAACGCCAGAAGCATAAAATACAATATAAATACATCAGTTTTTCCATCGTATCAAACGAATAATTGCAACCAGTTTGAAGGTGATGGCCAATTCTACCTTCCGGGCAACCTAGGCTTCACTCTAGGGCGTTACTCCACCACATCTAATAGCTACGGCCTTAGAAGTCAACGCCAGAGGCATAAAATACAATATAAATACAACAGGTTTTCCATCGTGTAAAACGAATAATTCCAACCAGTATGAAACTTATGGTCATTTCTACTTTCCGAGCAACCTAGGCTTCACGCTAGGGCGTTGCTCCCACAGGTTGAATAGTTAGGGCCTTAGAAGTCTACGCCCGAACCATAAAATGCAAAAAAAATACAACAGTGTTTCCAGCATATAACAGGAATAATTGCGACCAGTTTGAAAGTGATGGACAATTCTACGTTCCGGGCAACCTAGGCTTCACTCTAGGGCGTTGCTCCAACAGATCGAATAGTTAGTGCCTTAGAAGTCAACGCCAGAAGCATAAAATACAATATAAATACAACAGCTTTTCCATCGTATAAAACGAATAATTGCAACCAGTATGAAACTTATGGTCATTTCTACTTTCCGAGCAACCTAGGCTTCACCCTAGGGCGTTGCTCCAACAGATTGAATAGTTAGGGCCTTAGAAGCCAACGCCCGAACCATAAAATGCAAAAAAAATACAGCAGTGTTTCCATCATATAACAGGTATAATTGCAACCAGTTTGAAATTGATGGCGCATTCTACGTTCCGGGCAACCTAGGCTTCACTCTATTGCGCTGCTCCAGCAGATCGAATAGTTAGTGCCTTAGAAGTCAACGCCAGAAGCATAAAATACAATATAAATACAACAGTTTGTCCATCGTATAAAACGAATAATTGCAACCCGTATGAAACTTATGGTCATTTCTACTTTCCGAGCGACCTAGGCTTCACCCTAGGGCGTTGCTCCAACAGATTGAATAGTTAGGGCCTCAGAAGTCAACGCCCGAGCCATAAAATGCAAAAAAAATACAGCAGTGTTTCCATCATATAACAGGTATAATTGCAACCAGTTTGAAATGGATGGCCAATTCTACGTTCCGGGCAACCTAGGCTTCACTCTAGGGCGTTGCTCCACCAGATCGAATAGTTAGTGCCTTAGAAGTCAACGCCAGAAGCATAAAATACAATATAAATACAACAGTTTGTCCATCGTATAAAACGAATAATTGCAACCCGTATAAAACTTATGGTCATTTCTACTTTCCGAGCAACCTAGGCATCACCGTAGGGCGTTGCTCCAACAGATTGAATAGTTAGGGCCTTAGAAGTCAACGCCCGAGCCATAAAATGCAAAAAAAATACAGCAGTGTTTCCATCATATAACAGGTATAATTGCAACCAGTTTGAAATGGATGGCCAATTCTACGTTCCGGGCAACCTAGGCTTCACTCTATTGCGTTGCTCCACCAGATCGAATAGTTAGTGCCTTAGAAGTCAACGCCAGAATCATAAAATACAATATAAATACAACAGCTTTTCCATCGTCTAAAACGAATAATTGCAAAAAGTGTGAAAGTAATGGTCACTTCTACGTTCCGAGCACCCTAGGCGTCACTCTAGGGCGTCGCTCCACCACATCTAATAGGTACGGCCTTAGAAGTCAACGCCAGAGGCATAAAGTACAATATAAATACAACAGCGTTTGCATCGTATAAAACGAATAATAGAAACCAGTGTGAAAGTTATGGTCATTTCTACATTCCGAGCAACCTAGGATTCACTCTAGGGCGTTGCTCCACCAGATCGAATAGTTAGGTTCTTAGAAGTAAACGCCAGAAGCATAAAATACGATATAAATACAACAGCTTTTACATCGTATAAAAGGAATAATTGCAAAAAGTGTGAAGGTAATGGTCATTTCTACGTTCCGGGCAATCTAGGCTTCACCCTAGGCCGTTGTTCCACCAGATCGAATAGTTAGGGCCTAAGAAGTGAACGCCAGAAGCATAAAATACAATAAAAATACAACAGTTTTTCCAATGTATAGCAGGATTAATTGCAACCAGTTTGAAAGTGATGGTCATTTCTCCTTTCCGGGCAACCTAGGCTTCACTCTAGGGCGTTGCTCCACTAGATCGAATAGCTAGGGCCTTAGAAGTCAACGCCAGAAGCATAAAATACAATATAAATACAACAGTTTTTCCATCGTATAAAACGAATAATTGCAACCAGTATGAAACTGATGGTCATTTCTACTTTCCGAGCAACCTAGGCTTCACCCTAGGGCGTTGCTCCAACAGATTGAATAGTTAGGGCCTTAGAAGTCAACGCCCGAAGCATAAAATGCAATAAAAATACAACAGTGTTTCCATCGTATAAAACGAATAATTGCAACCGGTATGAAACTTATGGTCATTTCTACTTTCCGAGCAAGCTAGGCTTGACCCTAGGGCGTTGCTCCAACAGATTCAATAGTTAGTACCTTAGAAGTGAACGCCCGAAACATAAAATGCAAGAAAAATACAACAGTGTTTCCATCATATAACAGGAATAATTGCAACCAGTTTGATAGTGATAGCCAATTCTACGTTCCGGGCAACCTAGGCTTCTCTCTAGGGCGTTGCTCGACCAGGTCGAATAGATAGTGCCTTAGCAGTCAACGCCAGAAGCATAAAATACAATATAAATACAACAGTTTTTCCATGGTATAAAACGAATAATTGCTACCAGTGTAAAAGTTATGGTCATTTCTGCTTTCCGAGCAAGCTAGGCTTCACCCTAGGGCGTTGCTCCAACAGATTCAATAGTTAGGACCTTAGGAGTGAACGCCCGAACCATAAAATGCAAAAAAAATACAACGGTGTTTCCATCATATAACAGGAATAATTGCAACCAGTTTGAAAGTGATGGCCAATTCTACGTTCCGGGCAACCTAGGCTTCTCTCTTGGGCGTTGCTCCACCAGATCGAATAGATAGTGCCTTAGAAGTCAACGCCAGAAGCATAAAATACAATATAAATACAACAGTTTTTCCATCGTATAAAACGAACAATTGCTACCAGTTTGAAAGTGATGGCCAATTCTACCTTCCGGGCACCCTAGGCTTCACTCAGGGGCGTTGCTCCACCAGATCGAATAGTTAGTGCCTTAGAAGTGAACGCCAGAAGCATAAAATACAATATGAATACAACAGTTTTTCCATCGTATAAAACGAATAATTGCAACCAGTATGAAACTTATGGTCATTTCTACTTTCCGAGCAACCTAGGCTTCACCCTAGGGCGTTGCTCCAACGGATTGAATAGTTAGGGCCTTAGAAGTCAACGCCCGAAGCATAAAATGCAAAAAAAATACTACAGTGTTTCCATCATATAACAGCAATAATTGCAACCAGTTTGAAAGTGATGGCCAATTCTACGTTCCGGCCAACCTAGCTTTCACTCCAGGGCGTTGCTCCACCATACCGAATAGTTACGGCCGATGAAGTCAACGCCAGAAGCATAAAATACGATATAAATACAACAGCTTTTCCTTCGTATAAAACGAATAATTGCAACCAGCGTGAAAGTAATGGTCATTTCTACGCTCCGAGCACCCTAGGCGTCTCTCTAGGGCGTTGCTCCACCACATCTAATAGCTACGGCCTTTGAAGTCAACGCCGGAGGCATAAAATACAATATAAATGCAACAGCTTTTCCATCGTATAAAACGAATAATTCCATCAGTATGAAACTTATGGTCATTTCTACTTTCCGAGCAAGCTAGGCTTCACCCTAGGGCGTTGCTCCAACAGATTGAATAGTTAGGGCCTTAGAAGTCAAGGGCCGAACCATAAAATGCAAAAAAAATACAACAGTGTTTCCATCATATAACAGGAATAATTGCAACCAGTTTGAAAGTGATGGCCAATTCTACGTTCCGGGCAACCTAGATTTCACTCCAGGGCGTTGCTCCACCAGACCGAATAGTTACGGCCTAAGAAGTCAACGCCAGAAGCATAAAATACGATATAAATACAACAGCTTTTCCATCGTATAAAACGAATAATTGCAACCAGTGTGAAAGTAATGGTCATTTCTACGTTCCGAGCACCCTAGGCGTCACTCTAGGGCGTTGCTCCACCACATCTAATAGCTACGGCCTTAGTAGCCAACGCCAGAGGCATAAAGTTCAATACAAATACAACAGCGTCTCCATCGTATAAAACGAATAATTGCAACCAGTGTGAAAGTTATGGTCATTTCTACATTCCGAGCAACCTAGGATCCACTCTAAGGCGTTGCTCCAAAAGATCGAATAGTTAGGTCCTTAGAAGTAAACGCCAGAAGCATAAAGTACGATATAAATACAACAGCGTTTGCATCGTATAAAACGAATAATTGCAACCGGTGTGAAAGTTATGGTCATTTCTACATTCCGAGCAACCTAGGATTCACTCTAGGGCGTTGCTCCACCAGATCGAATAGTTAGGTCCTTAGAAGTAAACGCCAGAAGCATAAAATACAATATAAATACATCAGTTTTTCCATCGTATCAAACGAATAATTGCAACCAGTTTGAAGGTGATGGCCAATTCTACCTTCCGGGCAACCTAGGCTTCACTCTAGGGCGTTACTCCACCACATCTAATAGCTACGGCCTTAGAAGTCAACGCCAGAGGCATAAAATACAATATAAATACAACAGGTTTTCCATCGTGTAAAACGAATAATTCCAACCAGTATGAAACTTATGGTCATTTCTACTTTCCGAGCAACCTAGGCTTCACGCTAGGGCGTTGCTCCCACAGGTTGAATAGTTAGGGCCTTAGAAGTCTACGCCCGAACCATAAAATGCAAAAAAAATACAGCAGTGTTTCCATCATATAACAGGTATAATTGCAACCAGTTTGAAATTGATGGCGCATTCTACGTTCCGGGCAACCTAGGCTTCACTCTATAGCGCTGCTCCAGCAGATCGAATAGTTAGTGCCTTAGAAGTCAACGCCAGAAGCATAAAATACAATATAAATACAACAGTTTGTCCATCGTATAAAACGAATAATTGCAACCCGTATGAAACTTATGGTCATTTCTACTTTCCGAGCGACCTAGGCTTCACCCTAGGGCGTTGCTCCAACAGATTGAATAGTTAGGGCCTCAGAAGTCAACGCCCGAGCCATAAAATGCAAAAAAAATACAGCAGTGTTTCCATCATATAACAGGTATAATTGCAACCAGTTTGAAATGGATGGCCAATTCTACGTTCCGGGCAACCTAGGCTTCACTCTATTGCGTTGCTCCACCAGATCGAATAGTTAGTGCCTTAGAAGTCAACGCCAGAAGCATAAAATACAATATAAATACAACAGCTTTTCCATCGTATAAAACGAATAATTGCAACCAGTATGAAACTGATGGTCATTTCTAGTTTCCGAGCAACCTAGGCTTCACTCTAGGGCGTTGCTCCAACAGATTGAATAGTTAGGGCCTTAGAAGTCAACGCCCGAAGCATAAAATGCAATAAAAATACAACAGTGTTTCCATCGTATAAAACGAATAATTGCAACCGGTATGAAACTTATGGTCATTTCTACTTTCCGAGCAAGCTAGGCTTGACCCTAGGGCGTTGCTCCAACAGATTCAATAGGTAGTACCTTAGAAGTGAACGTCCGAAACATAAAATGCAAAAAAAATACAACAGTGTTTCCATCATATAACAGGAATAATTGCAACCAGTTTGATAGTGATAGCCAATTCTACGTTCCGGGCAACCTAGGCTTCTCTCTAGGGCGTTGCTCGACCAGGTCGAATAGATAGTGCCTTAGAAGTCAACGCCAGAAGCATAAAATACAATATAAATACAACAGTTTTTCCATCGTATAAAACGAATAATTGCAACCAGTATGTAACTTATGGTCATTTCTACATTCCGAGCAAGCTAGGCTTCACCCTAGGGCGTTGCTCCCACGGATTGAATAGTTAGGGCCTTAGAAGTCAACGCCCGAACCATAAAATGCAAAAAAAATACAACAGCGTTTCCATCATATATCAGGAATAACTGCAACCAGTTTAAAATTGATGGCCAATTCCACGTTCCGGGCAACCTAGGTTTCACTCCATGGCATTGCTCCACCAGACCGAATAGTTACGGCTTAAGAAGTCAACGCCAGAAGCATAAAATACGATATATGTACAACAGCTTTTCCATCGTATAAAACGAATAATTGCAACCAGTATGAAACTTATGGTCATTTCTACTTTCCGAGCAAGCTAGGCTTCACCCTAGGGCGTTGCTCCAACAGATTGAATAGTTAGGGCCTTAGAAGTCAACGCCCGAAGCATAAAATGCAAAAAAAATACAACAGTGTTTCCATCATATAACAGCAATAATTGCAACCAGTTTGAAAGTGATGGCCAATTCTACGTTCCGGGCAACCTAGCTTTCACTCCAGGGCGTTGCTCCACCAGACCGAATAGTTACGGCCGATGAAGTCAAGGCCAGAAGCATAAAATACGATATAAGTACAACAGCTTTTCCATCGTATAAAACGAATAATTGCAACCAGTGTGAAAGTAATGGTCATTTCTACGCTCCGAGCACCCTAGGCGTCTCTCTAGGGCGTTGCTCCACCACATCTAATAGCTACGGCCTTTGAAGTCAACGCCAGAGTCATAAAATACAATATAAATGCAACAGCTTTTCCATCGTATAAAACGAATAATTCCATCAGTATGAAACTTATGGTCATTTCTACTTTCCGAGCAAGCTAGGCTTCACCCTAGGGCATTGCTCCAACAGATTGAATAGTTAGGGCCTTAGAAGTCAACGGCCGAACCATAAAATGCAAAAAAAATACAACAGTGTTTCCATCATATAACAGGAATAATTGCAACCAGTTTGAAAGTGATGGCCAATTCTACGTTCCGGGCAACCTAGATTTCACTCCAGGGCGTTGCTCCACCAGACCGAATAGTTACGGCCTAAGAAGTCAACGCCAGAAGCATAAAATACGATATAAATACAACAGCTTTTCCATCGTATAAAACGAATAATTGCAACCAGTGTGAAAGTAATGGTCATTTCTACGTTCCGAGCACCCTAGGCGTCACTCTAGGGCGTTGCTCCACCACATCTAATAGCTACGGCCTTAGTAGTCAACGCCAGAGGCATAAAGTTCAATACAAATACAACAGCGTCTCCATCGTATAAAACGAATAATTGCAACCAGTGTGAAAGTTATGGTCATTTCTACATTCCGAGCAACCTAGGATCCACTCTAAGGCGTTGCTCCAAAAGATCGAATAGTTAGGTCCTTAGAAGTAAACGCCAGAAGCATAAAGTACGATATAAATACAACAGCGTTTGCATCGTATAAAACGAATAATTGCAACCGGTGTGAAAGTTATGGTCATTTCTACATTCCGAGCAACCTAGGATTCACTCTAGGGCGTTGCTCCACCAGATCGAATAGTTAGGTCCTTAGAAGTAAACGCCAGAAGCATAAAATACAATACAAATACATCAGTTTTTCCATCGTATCAAACGAATAATTGCAACCAGTTTGAAGGTGATGGCCAATTCTACCTTCCGGGCAACCTAGGCTTCACTCTAGGGCGTTACTCCACCACATCTAATAGCTACGGCCTTAGAAGTCAACGCCAGAGGCATAAAATACAATATAAATACAACAGGTTTTCCATCGTGTAAAACGAATAATTCCAACCAGTATGAAACTTATGGTCATTTCTACTTTCCGAGCAACCTAGGCTTCACGCTAGGGCGTTGCTCCCACAGGTTGAATAGTTAGGGCCTTAGAAGTCTACGCCCGAACCATAAAATGCAAAAAAAATACAACAGTGTTTCCAGCATATAACAGGAATAATTGCGACCAGTTTGAAAGTGATGGACAACTCTACGTTCCGGGCAACCTAGGCTTCACTCTAGGGCGTTGCTCCACCAGATCGAATAGTTTGTGCCTTAGAAGTGAACGCCAGAAGCATAAAATACAATATGAATACAACAGTTTTTCCATCGTATAAAACGAATAATTGCAACCAGTATGAAACTTATGGTCATTTCTACTTTCCGAGCAGCCTAGGCTTCACCCTAGGGCGTTGCTCCAACGGATTGAATAGTTAGGGCCTTGGAAGTCAACGCCAGAGGCATAAAGTACAATATAAATACAACAGTTTTTCCATCGTATAAAACGAATAATTGCAACCACTATGAAACTTATGGTCCTTTCTACTTTCCGAACAACCTAGGCTTCACCCTAGGGCGTTGCTCCAACAGATTGAATAGTTAGGGCCTTAGAAGTCAACGCCCGATCCATAAAATGCAAAAAAAATACAGCAGTGTTTCCATCATATAACAGGTATAATTGCAACCAGTTTGAAATTGATGGCCCATTCTACGTTCCGGGCAACCAAGGCTTCACTCTATTGCGCTGCTCCACCAGATCGAATAGTTAGTGCCTTAGAAGTCAACGCCAGAAGCGTAAAATACAATATAAATACAACAGTTTGTCCATCGTATAAAACGAATAATTGCAACCCGTATGAAGCTTATGGTCATTTCTACTTTCCGAGCAACCTAGGCTTCACCCTAGGGCGTTGCTCCAACAGATTGAATAGTTAGGGCCTTAGAAGTCAACGCCCGAGCCATAAAATGCTAAAAAAATACAACAGTGTTTCAATCATATAACAGAAATAATTGCAACCAGTTTGAAAGTGATGGCCAATTCTACGTTCCGGGCAACCTAGGCTTCACTCTATTGCGTTCGTCCACCAGATCGAATAGTTAGGGCCTAAGAAGTCAACGTCAGAAGCATAAAATACAACATAAATATAACAGTTTTTCCATCGTATAAAACGAATAATAGAAACCAGTGTGAACGTTATGGCCATTTCTACGTTCCGGGCAACCTAGGGTCCACTCTAAGGCGTTTCTGCAAAAGATCGAATAGTTAGGTCCTTAGAAGTAAACGCCAGAAGCATAAAGTACGATATAAATACAACAGCGTTTGCATCGTATAAAACGAATAATTGCAACCGGTGTGAAAGTTATGGTCATTTCTACTTTCCGAGGAACCTAGGCTTCACCCTAGGGCGTTGTTCCACCAGATCGAATAGTTTGTGCCTTAGAAGTGAACGCCAGAAGCATAAAATACAATATGAATACAACAGTTTTTCCATCGTATAAAACGAATAATTGCATCCAGTATGAAACTTATGGTCATTTCTACTTTCCGAGCAACCTAGGCTTCACCCTAGGGCGTTGCTCCAACGGATTGAATAGTTCGGGCTTTAGATGTCAACGCCCGAAACATAAAATGCAAAAAAAATACAACAGTGTTTCCATCATATAACAGCAATAATTGCAACCAGTTTGAAAGTGATGGCCAATTCTACGTTGCGGGCAACCTAGCTTTCACTCCAGGGCGTTGCTCCACCAGACCGAATAGTTACGGCCGATGAAGTCAACGCCAGAAGCATAAAATACGATATAAATACAACAGCTTTTCCATCTTATAAAACGAATAATTGCAACCAGTGTGAAAGTAATGGCCATTTCTCCGTTCCGAGCACCCTAGGCGTCACTCTAGGGCGTTGCTCCACCACATCTAATAGCTACGGCCTTAGAAGTCAACGCCAGAGACATAAAGTAGAATATAAATACAACAGCGTTTCCATCGTATAAAACGAATAATTGCAACCAGTGTGAAAGTTATGGTCATTTCTACATTCCGAGCAACCTAGGATCCACTCTAAGGCGTTGCTCCACCAGATCGAATAGTTAGGTCCTTAGAAGTAAACGCCAGAAGCATAAAATACGATATAAATACAATAGCGTTTGCATCGTATAAAACGAATAATTGCAACCGGTGTGAAAGTTATGGTCATTTCTACTTTCCGAGGAACCTAGGCTTCACCCTAGGGCGTTGCTCCAACAGATTGAATAGTTAGGGCCTTAGAAGCCAACGCCCGAAGCATAAAATCCAATAAAAATACAACAGTGTTTCCATCGTATAAAACGAATAATTGCAACCAGTATGAAACTTATGGTCATTTCTACTTTCCGAGCAAGCTAGGCTTCACCCTAGGGCGTTGCTCCAACAGATTCAATAGTTAGGACCTTAGGAGTGAACGCCCGAACCATAAAATGCAAGAAAAATACAACAGTGTTTCCATCATATAACAGGAATAATTGCAACCAGTTTGAGAGTGATGGCCAATTCTACGTTCCGGGCAACCTAGGTTTCACTCCAGGGCGTTGCTCAACCAGACCGAATAGTTACGGCCGAAGAAGTCAACGCCAGAAGCATAAAATACGATATAAGTACAACAGCTTTTCCATCGTATAAAACGTATAATTGCAACAAGTGTGAAAGTAATGGTCATTTCTACGCTCCGAGCACCCTAGGCGTCTCTCTAGGGCGTTGCTCCACCACATCTAATAGCTACGGCCTTAGAAGTCAACGCCAGAGGCATAAAATACAATATAAATACAACAGCTGTTCCATCGTATAAAACGAATAATTCCAACCAGTATGAAAATTATGGTCATTTCTACTTTCCGAGCAACCTTGGCTTCACCCTAGGGCGTCGCTCAAACGGATTGAATAGTTAGGGCCTTAGAAGTCAACGCCCGAACCATAAAATGTAAAAAAAAATACAACAGAGTTTCCATCATATAACTGGAATAATTGCAACCAATTTGGAAAGTGATGGCCAATTCTACGTTCCGGGCAACCTAGGCTTCACTCTAGGGCGTTGCTCCACCAGATCGAATAGTTAGTGCCTTAGAAGTCAACGCCAGAAGCATAAAATACAATATAAATACAACAGCTTTTCCACCGTATAAAACGAATAATTGCAACCTGTATGAAACTTATGGTCATTTCTACTTTCCGAGCAACCTAGGCCTCACCCTAGGGCGTTGCTCCAACGGATTGAATAGTTAGGGCCTTAGAAGTCAACGCCCGAACCATAAAATGCAAAAAAAATACAACAGTGTTTCCATCATATAACAGGAATAATTGCAACCAGTACGAAAGTGATGGTCAATTCTACGTTCCGGGCAACCTAGGTTTCACTCCAGGGCGTTGCTCCACCAGACCGAATAGTTACGGCCTAAGAAGTCAACGCCAGAAGCATAAAATACGATATAAATACAACAGTTTTTCCATCGTATAAAACGAATAATTGCAACCAGTGTGAAAGTAATGGTCATTTCTACGTTCCGAGCACCCTAGGTGTCACTCTAGGGCGTTGCTCCACCACATCTAATAGCTACGGCCTCAGAAGTCAACGCCAGAGGCATAAAATACATTATAAATACAACAGGTTTTCCATCGTGTAAAACGAATAATTCCAACCAGTATGAAACTTATGGTCATTTCCACTTTCCGAGCAACCTAGGCTTCACCCTAGGGCGTTGCTCAACGGATTGAATAGTTAGGGCCTTAGAAGTCAACGCCCGAACCATAAAATGCAAAAAAAATACAACAGTGTTTCCATCATATAACAGGAATAATTGCAACCAATTTGGAAAGTGATGGCCAATTCTACGTTCCGGGCAACCTATGCTTCACTCTAGGGCGTTGCTCCACCAGATCGAATAGTTAGTGCCTTAGAAGTCAACGCCAGAAGCATAAAATACAACATAAATACAACAGGTTTCCATCGTATAAAACGAATAATTGCAACCAGTATGAAACTTATGGTCATTTCTACTTTCCGAGCAACCTAGGCTTCACCCTAGGGTGTTGCTCCAACAGATTCAATAGTTAGGGCCTTAGAAGTCAACAACCGAAGCATAAAATCCAATAAAAATACAACAGTGTTTCCATCGTATAAAACGAATAATTGCAACCAGTATGAAGCTTATGGTCATTTCTACTTTCCGAGCAAGCTAGGCTTCACCCTAGGGCGTTGCTCCAACAGAGTCAATGGTTAGGACATTACGAGTGAACGCCCGAACCATAAAATGCAAAAAAAATACAACAGTGTTTCCATCATATAACAGGTATAATTGCAACCAGTTTGACAGTGATGGCCAATTCTACGTTCCGGGCAACCTAGGTTTCACTCCAGGGCGTTGCTCAACCAGACCGAATAGTTACGGCTTAAGAAGTCAACGCCAGAAGCATAAAGTACGATATAAGTACAACAGTTTTTCCATCGTATAAAACGAATAATTGCAACCAGTTTGAAAGTGATGGCCAATTCTACCTTCCGGGCAACCTAGGCTTCACTCTAGGGCGTTGCTGCACCAGATCGAATAGTTAGTGCCTTAGAAGTGAACGCCAGAAGCATAAAATACAATATGAATACAACAGTTTTTCCATCGTATAAAACGAATAATTGCAACCAGTATGAAACCTATGGTCATTTCTACTTTGCGAGCAACCTAGGCTTCACCCTAGGGCGTTGCTCCAACGGGTTGAATAGTTAGGGCCTTAGAAGTCAACGCCCGAAACATAACATGCAAAAAAAATGCAACAGTGTTTCCATCATATAACAGCAATAATTGCAACCAGTTTGAAAGTGATGGCCAATTCTACGTTCCGGGCAACCTAGGCTTCTCTCTAGGGCGTTGCTCCACCAGATCGAATAGATTGTGCCTTAGAAGTCAACGCCAGAAGCATAAAATACAATATAAATACAACAGCTTTTCCACCGTATAAAACGAATAATTGCAACATGTATGAAAGTTATGGTCATTTCTACTTTCCGAGCAACCTAGGCCTCACCCTAGGGCGTTGCTCCAACGGATTGAATAGTTAGGGCCTTAGAAGTCATCGCCCGAACCATAAAATGCAAAAAAAATACAACAGTGTTTCCATCATATAACAGGAATAATTGCAACCAGTTCGAAAGTGATGGTCAATTCTACGTTCCGGGCAACCTAGGTTTCACTCCAGGGCGTTGCTCCTCCAGACCGAATAGTTACGGCCTATGAAGTCAACGCCAGAAGCATAAAATACGATATAAATACAACAGCTGTTACATCGTATAAAACGAATAATTGCAACCAGTATGAAACTTATGGTCATTTCTACTTTCCGAGCAACCTAGGCTTCACCCTAGGGCGTTGCTCCCACAGATTGAATAGTTAGGGCCTTAGAAGTCTACGCCGGAACCATAAAATGCAAAAAAAATACAACAGTGTTTCCATCATATAACAGGAATAATTGCGACCAGTTTGAAAGTGATGGACAATTCTACGTTCCGGGCAACCTAGGCTTCACTCTAGGGCGTTGCTCCACCAGATCGAATAGTTAGTGCCTTAGAAGTCAACGCCAGAAGCATAAAATACAATATAAATACAACAGTTTTTCCATCGTATAAAACGAATAATTGCAACCAGTTTGAAAGTGATGGCCAATTCTACCTTCCGGGCAACCTAGGCTTCACTCTAGGGCGTTGCTCCACCAGATCGAATAGTTAGTGCCTTAGAAGTCAACGCCAGAAGCATAAAATACAATATAAATACAACAGCTTTTCCATCATATAACAGGAATAATTGCGACCAGTTTGAAAGTGATGGACAATTCTACGTTCCGGGCAACCTAAGATCCACTCTAAGGCGTTGCTCCACCAGATCGAATAGTTAGGTCCTTAGAAGTAAACGCCAGAAGCATAAAATACGATATAAATACAACAGCGTTTCCATCGTATAAAACGAATAATTGCAAACAGTGTGAAGGTAATTGTCATTTCTACGTTCCGGGCAAGCTAGGCTTCACACTAGGCCGTTGCTCCACCAGAACGAATAGTTAGGGCCTAAGAAGTGAACGCCAGAAGCATAAAATGCAATAAAAATACAACAGTTTTTCCAATGTATAACAAGATTAATTGCAACCAGTTTGAAAGTGATGGTCATTTCTCCTTTCCGGGCAACCTTGGCTTCACTCTAGGGCGTTGCTCCACTAGATCGAATAGCTAGGGCCTTAGAAGTCAACGCCAGAAGCATAAAATACAATATAAATACAACAGTTTTTCCATCGTATAAAACGAATAATTGCAACCAGTATGAAACTTATGGTCATTTCTACTTTCCGAGCAAGCTAGGCTTCACCCTAGGGCGTTGCTCCAACAGATTCAATAGTTAGGACCTTAGAAGTGAACGCCCGAACCATAAAATGCAAAAAAAACACAACAGCGTTTCCATCATATAACAGGAATAATTGCGACCAGTTCGAAAGTGATGGCCAATTCTACGTTCCGGGCAACCTAGGCTTCGCTCTAGGGCGTTGCTCCACTAGATCGAATAGCTAGGGCCTTAGAAGTCAACACCAGAAGCATAAAATACAACATAAATACAACAGTTTTTCCATCGTATAAAACGAATAATTGCAACCAGTATGAAACTGATGGTCATTTCTACTTTTCGAGCAACCTAGGCTTCACCCTAGGGCGTTGCTCCAACAGATTGAATAGTTGGAGCCTTAGAAGTCAACGCCAGAAGCATAAAATACGATATAAGTACAACAGCGTTTCCATCGTATAAAACGAATAATTGCAACGAGTGTGAAAGTAATGGTCATTTCTACGTTCCGGGCAACCTAGGCTTCACTCTACGGCGTTGTTCCACCAGACCGAATAGCTAGGGCCTAAGAAGTCAACGCCAGAAGCATAAAATACGATATAAATACAACAGCTTTTCCATCGTATAAAACGAATAATTGCAACCAGTGTGAAAGTAATGGTCATTTCTACGTTCCGGGCAACCTCGGCTTCACTCTACGGCGTTGTTCCACCAGATCGAATAGTTAGGGCCTAAGAAGTGAACGCCAGAAGCATAAAATACAATATAAATATAACAGTCTTTCCATCCTATAACAGGAATAATTGCAACCCGCGTGAAAGTGATGGTCATTTCTACGTTCCAGGCAACCTATGCTTCACTCTAGGGCGTTGTTCCACCAGGTCGAATAGTTAGGGCCCAAGAAGTCAACGCCAGAAGCATAAAATACAATATAAATATAACAGTTTTTCCATCGTATAAAACGAATAATTGCAACCAGTATGAAACTTATGGTCATTTCTACTTTCCGAGCAATCTAGGCTTCACCCTAGGGCGTTGCTCCAACAGATTGAATAGTTAGGGCCTTAGAAGTCAACGCCCGAACCATAAAATGCAAAAAAAATACAGCAGTGTTTCCACCATATAACAGGTATAATTGCAACCAGTTTGAAAGTGATGGCCAATTCAACCTTCCGGGCAACCTAGGCTTCACTCTAGGGCGTTGCTCCACCAGATCGAATAGTTAGCGCCTTAGAAGTCTACGCCAGAAGCATAAAATACAATATAAATACAACAGTTTTTCCATCGTATAAAACGAATAATTGCAACCAGTATGAAACTTATGGTCGTTTATACTTTCCGAGCAATCTAGGCTTCACCCTGGGGCGTTGCTCCAACAGTTTGAATAGTTAGGGCCTTAGAAGTCAACGCCCGAACCATAAAATGCAAAAAAAATACAGCAGTGTTACCATCATATAACAGGGTTAATTGCAACCAGTGTGAAAGTGATGGTAATTTCTCCTTTCCGGGCAACCTAGGCTTCGCTCTAGGGCGTTGCTCCACTAGATCGAATAGCTAGGGCCTTAGAAGTCAACGCCAGAAGCATAAAATACAATATAAATACAACAGCTTTTCCATCGTATAAAACGAATAATTGCAACCAGTATGAAACTTATGGTCATTTCTACTTTCCGAGCAACCATAGGCTTCACCCTAGGGCTTTGCTCCAACGGATTGAATAGTTAGGGCCTTAGAAGTCAACGCCCGAACCATAAAATGCAAAAAAAATACAACAGTGTTTCCATCATATAACAGGAATAATTGCAACCAATTTGGAAAGTGATGGCCAATTCTTCGTTCCGGGCAACCTAGGCTTCACTCTAGGGCGTTGCTCCACTAGATCGAATAGTTAGTGCCTTAGAAGTCAACGCCAGAAGCATAAAATACAATATAAATACAACAGCTTTTCCACCGTATAAAACGAATAATTGCAACCAGTATGAAACTTATGGTCATTTCTACTTTCCGAGCAACCATAGGCTTCACCCTTGGGCTTTGCTCCAACGGATTGAATAGTTAGGGCCTTAGAAGTCAACGCCCGAACCATAAAATGCAAAAAAAATACAGCAGTGATTCCATCATATAACAGGGTTAATTGCAACCAGTTTGAAAGTGATGGTCATTTCTCCTTTCCGGGAAACCTAGGCTTCGCTCTAGGGCGTTGCTCCACTAGATCGAATAGCTAGGGCCTTAGAAGTCAACGCCAGAAGCATAAAATACAATATAAATACAACAGCTTTTCCATCGTATAAAACGAATAATTGCAACCAGTATGAAACTTATGGTCATTTCTACTTTCCGAGCAACCATAGGCTTCACCCTTGGGCTTTGCTCCAACGGATTGAATAGTTAGGGCCTTAGAAGTCAACGCCCGAACCATAAAATGCAAAAAAAATACAACAGTGTTTCCATCATATAACAGGAATAATTGCAACCAATTTGGAAAGTGATGGCCAATTCTTCGTTCCGGGCAACCTAGGCTTCACTCTAGGGCGTTGCTCCACTAGATTGAAAAGATAGTGCCTTAGAAGTCAACGCCAGAAGCATAAAATACAATATAAATACAACAGCTTTTCCATCGTATAAAACGAATAATTGCAACCAGTATGAAACTTATGGTCATTTCTACTTTCCGAGCAAACTAGGCTTCACCCTAGGGCGTTGCTCCCACAGATTGAATAGTTAGGGCCTTAGAAGTCTACGCCAGAACCATAAAATGCAAAAAAAATACAACAGTGTTTCCATCATATAACAGGAATAATTGCGACCAGTTTGAAAGTGATGGACAATTCTACGTTCCGGGCAACCTAGGCTTCACTCTAGGGCGTTGCTCCACCAGATCGAATAGTTAGTGCCTTAGAAGTCAACGCCAGAAGCATAAAATACAATATAAATACAACAGTTTTTCCATCGTATAAAACGAATAATTGCAACCAGTTTGAAAGTGATGGCCAATTCTACCTTCCGGGCAACCTAGGCTTCACTCTAGGGCGTTGCTCCACCAGATCGAATAGTTAGGTCCTTAGAAGTAAACGCCAGAAGCATAAAATACAATATAAATACAACAGCTTTTCCATCGTATAAAAGGAATAATTGCAATCAGTGTGAAGGTAATTGTCATTTCTACGTTCCGGGCAAGCTAGGCTTCACACTAGGCCGTTGCTCCACCAGAACGAATAGATAGGGCCTAAGAAGTGAACGCCAGAAGCATAAAATGCAATAAAAATACAACAGTTTTTCCAATGTATAACAAGATTAATTGCAACCAGTTTGAAAGTGATGGTCATTTCTCCTTTCCGGGCAACCTAGGCTTCACTCTAGGGCGTTGCTCCACTAGATCGAATAGCTAGGGCCTTAGAAGTCAACGCCAGAAGCATAAAATACAATATAAATACAACAGTTTTTCCATCGTATAAAACGAATAATTGCAACCAGTATGAAACTTATGGTCATTTCTACTTTCCGAGCAAGCTAGGCTTCACCCTAGGGCGTTGCTCCAACAGATTCAATAGTTAGGACCTTAGAAGTGAACGCCCGAACCATAAAATGCAAAAAAAACACAACAGCGTTTCCATCATATAACAGGAATAATTGCGACCAGTTCGAAAGTGATGGCCAATTCTACGTTCCGGGCAACCTAGGCTTCGCTCTAGGGCGTTGCTCCACTAGATCGAATAGCTAGGGCCTTAGAAGTCAACACCAGAAGCATAAAATACAACATAAATACAACAGTTTTTCCATCGTATAAAACGAATAATTGCAACCAGTATGAAACTGATGGTCATTTCTACTTTTCGAGCAACCTAGGCTTCACCCTAGGGCGTTGCTCCAACAGATTGAATAGTTGGAGCCTTAGAAGTCAACGCCAGAAGCATAAAATACGATATAAGTACAACAGCGTTTCCATCGTATAAAACGAATAATTGCAACGAGTGTGAAAGTAATGGTCATTTCTACGTTCCGGGCAACCTAGGCTTCACTCTACGGCGTTGTTCCACCAGACAGAATAGCTAGGGCCTAAGAAGTCAACGCCAGAAGCATAAAATACGATATAAATACAACAGCTTCTCCATCGTATAAAACGAATAATTGCAACCAGTGTGAAAGTAATGGTCATTTCTACGTTCCGGGCAACCTCGGCTTCACTCTACGGCGTTGTTCCACCAGATCGAATAGTTAGGGCGTAAGAAGTGAACGCCAGAAGCATAAAATACAATATAAATATAACAGTCTTTCCATCCTATAACAGGAATAATTGCAACCCGCGTGAAAGTGATGGTCATTTCTACGTTCCAGGCAACCTATGCTTCACTCTAGGGCGTTGTTCCACCAGGTCGAATAGTTAGGGCCCAAGAAGTCAACGCCAGAAGCATAAAATACAATATAAATATAACAGTTTTTCTATCGTATAAAACGAATAATTGCAACCAGTATGAAACTTATGGTCATTTCTACTTTCCGAGCAATCTAGGCTTCACCCTAGGGCGTTGCTCCAACAGATTGAATAGTTAGGGCCTTAGAAGTCAACGCCCGAACCATAAAATGCAAAAAAAATACAGCAGTGTTTCCACCATATAACAGGTAT
The DNA here is from genome assembly GCF_051401765.1 of Calliopsis andreniformis. Classification (NCBI taxonomy): domain Eukaryota; kingdom Metazoa; phylum Arthropoda; class Insecta; order Hymenoptera; family Andrenidae; genus Calliopsis; species Calliopsis andreniformis. The sequence continues at coordinate 11,312,025 of NW_027480433.1, forward strand.
AATTGCAACCAGTTTGAAAGTGATGGCCAATTCAACCTTCCGGGCAACCTAGGCTTCACTCTAGGGCGTTGCTCCACCAGATCGAATAGTTAGTGCCTTAGAAGTCAACGCCAGAAACATAAAATACAATATAAATACAACAGCTTTTCCATCGTATAAAACGAATAATTGCAACCAGTATGAAACTTATGGTCATTTCTACTTTCCGAGCAAGCTAGGCTTCACCCCAGGGCGTTGCTCCCACAGATTGAATAGTTAGGGCCTTAGAAGTCTACGCCAGAACCATAAAATGCAAAAAAAATACAACAGTGTTTCCATCATATAACAGGAATAATTGCGACCAGTTTGAAAGTGATGGACAATTCTACGTTCCGGGCAACCTAGGCTTCACTCTAGGGCGTTGCTCCACCAGATCGAATAGTTAGTGCCTTAGAAGTAAACGCCAGAAGCATAAAATACGATATAAATACAACAGCGTTTCCATCGTATATTACGAGTAATTGCAACCAGTGTGAAAGTTATGGTCATTTCTACATTCCGAGCAACCTAGGATTCACTCTAGGGCGTTGCTCCACCAGTTCGAATAGGTAGGTCCTTAGAAGTAAACGCCAGAAGCATAAAATACGATATAAATGCAACAGCTTTTCCATCGTATAAAAGGAATAATTGCAAACAGTGTGAAAGTAATGGTCATTTCTACGTTCCGGGCAAGCTAGGCTTCACCCTAGGCCGTTGTTCCACCAGATCGAATAGTTAGGGCCTAAGAAGTGAACGCCAGAAGCATAAAATGCAATAAAAATACAACAGTTTTTCCATCGTATAACAGGATTAATTGCAACCAGTTTGAAAGTGATGGTCATTTCTCCTTTCCGAGCAACCTAGGCTTCACCCTAGGGCGTTGCTCCAACAGATTGAATAGTTAGGGCCTTAGAAGTCAACGCCAGAGGCATAAAATACAATATAAATACAACAGCTTTTCCATCGTATAAAACGAATAATTGCAACCAGTGTGAAAGTGATGGCCAGTTCTACGTTCCGGGCATCCTAGGCTTCACTCTAGGGCGTTGCTCCACTAGATCGAATAGTTAGTGCCTTAGAAGTCAACGCCAGAAGCATAAAATACAATATAAATACAACAGCTTTTCCATCGTATAAAACGAATAATTGCAACCAGTATGAAACTTATGGTCATTTCTACTTTCCGAGCAACCTAGGCTTCACCCCAGGGCGTTGCTCCCACAGATTGAATAGTTAGGGCCTTAGAAGTCTACGCCAGAACCATAAAATGCAAAAAAAATACAACAGTGTTTCCATCATATAACAGGAATAATTGCGACCAGTTTGAAAGTGATGGACAATTCTACGTTCCGGGCAACCTAGGCTTCACTCTAGGGCGTTGCTCCACCAGATCGAATAGTTAGTGCCTTAGAAGTCAACGCCAGAAGCATAAAATACAATATAAATACAACAGTTTTTCCATCGTATAAAACGAATAATTGCAACCAGTTTGAAAGTGATGGCCAATTCTACCTTCCGGGCAACCTAGGCTTCACTCTAGGGCGTTGCTCCACCAGATCGAATGGTTAGTGCCTTAGAAGTAAACGCCAGAAGCATAAAATACGATATAAATACAACAGCGTTTCCATCGTATAATACGAATAATTGCAACCAGTGTGAAAGTTATGGTCATTTCTACATTCCGAGCAACCTAGGATTCACTCTAGGGCGTTGCTCCACCAGTTCGAATAGGTAGGTCCTTAGAAGTAAACGCCAGAAGCATAAAATACGATATAAATGCAACAGCTTTTCCATCGTATAAAAGGAATAATTGCAAACAGTGTGAAAGTAATGGTCATTTCTACGTTCCGGGCAAGCTAGGCTTCACCCTAGGCCGTTGTTCCACCAGATCGAATAGTTAGGGCCTAAGAAGTGAACGCCAGAAGCATAAAATGCAATAAAAATACAACAGTTTTTCCATCGTATAACAGGATTAAATGCAACCAGTTTGAAAGTGATGGTCATTTCTCCTTTCCGGGCAACCTAGGCTTCACTCTAGGGCGTTGCTCCACTAGATCGAATAGCTAGGGCCTTAGAAGTCAACGCCAGAAGCATAAAATACAATATATATACAACAGTTTTTCCATCGTATGAAACAAATAATTGCAACCTGTATGAAACTTATGGTCATTTCTACTTTCCGAGCAACCTAGGCTTCACCCTAGGGCGTTGCTCCAACGGATTGAATAGTTAGGGCCTTAGAAGTCAACGCCCGAACCATAAAATGCAAAAAAAATACAACAGTGTTTCCATCATATAACAGGAATAATTGCAACCAGTTTGAAAGTGATGGCCAATTCTACGTTCCGGGCTACCTAGGTTTCACTCCAGGGCGTTGCTCCACCAGACCGAATAGTTACGGCCTATTAAGTCAACGCCAGAAGCATAAAATACGATATAAATGCAACAGCTTTTCCATCGTATAAAACGAATAATTGCAACCAGTGTGAAAGTAATGGTCACTTCTACGTTCCGAGCACCCTAGGCGTCACTCTAGGGCGTTGCTCCACCACATCTAATAGCTACGTCCTTAGAAGTCAACGCCAGAGGCATAAAGTACAATATAAATACAACAGCGTTTGCATCGTATAAAACGAATAATAGCAACCAGTGTGAAAGTTATGGTCATTTCTACATTCCGAGCAACCTAGGATTCACTCTAGGGCGTTGCTCCACAAGATCGAATAGCTAGGGCCTTAGAAGTCAACGCCAGAAGCATAAAATACAATATAAATACAACAGTTTTTCCATCGTATAAAACGAATAATTGCAACCAGTATGAAACTGATGGTCATTTCTACTTTCCGAGCAACCTAGGCTTCACCCACGGGCGTTGCTCCAACAGATTGAATAGTTAGGGCCTTAGAAGTCAACGCCCGAACCATAAAATGCAAAAAAAATACAACAGTGTTTCCATCATATAACAGGAATAATTGCAACCGGTATGAAACTTATGGTCATTTCTACTTTCCGAGCAAGCTAGGCCTCACCCTAGGGCGTTGCTCCAACAGATTCAATAGTTAGGACCTTAGAAGTGAACGTCCGAACCATAAAATGCAAAAAAAATACAACAGTGTTTCCATCATATAACAGGAATAATTGCAACCAATTTGATAGTGATAGCCAATTCTACGTCCCGGGCAACCTAGGCTTCTCTCTAGGGCGTTGCTCCACCAGATCGAATAGATAGTGCCTTAGAAGTCAACGCCAGAAGCATAAAATACAATATAAATACAACAGTTTTTCCATCGTATAAAACGAATAATTGCAACCAGTATGTAAATTATGGTCATTTCTACTTTCCAAGCAACCTAGGCTTCACCCTAGGGCCTTGCTCCAACAGATTGAATAATTAGGGCATTAGAAGTCAACGCCCGAACCATAAAATGCAAAAAAAATACAACAGTGTTTCCATCATATATCAGGAATAACTGCAACCAGTTTGAAAGTGATGGCCAATTCTACGTTCCGGGCAACCTAGGTTTCACTCCATGGCGTTGCTCCACCAGACCGAATAGTTACGGCCTAAGAAGTCAGCGCCAGAAGCATTAAATACAATATAAATACAACAGCTTTTCCATCCTATAAAACGAATAATTGCAACCAGTATGAAACTTATGGTCATTTCTACTTTCCGAGCAACCTAGGCTTCACCCTAGGGCGTTGCTCCAACACACTGAATAGTTACGGCCTAAGAAGTCAACGCCAGAAGCATAAAATGCGATATAAATACAACAACTTTTCCATCGTATAACAGGAATAATAGCAACCAGTGTGAAAGATATGGTCACTTCTACCTTCCGGGCAATCTAGGGTTCACTCTAGGACGTTGGTCCACCAGCTCTAATAGATAGGGCGTAAGCAGTCAACGCCAGAAGCACCAATTACAAAATAAATACAACAGTTTTGCCATAGTATAAAACGAATAATTGCAACCAGGGTGAAAGTAATGGTCATTTCTACGTTCCGGGCAACCTAGTCTTCACTCTAGGGCGTTGCCCCACCACATCGAATAGCTACAGCCTTAGAAGTCAACGCCAGAAGCATAAAATACAATATAAATACAACCGTTTTTCCATTGTATAAAACGAATAATTGCAACCAGTGTGAAAGTAATGGTCATTTCTACGTTCCGGGCAACCTCGGCTTCACTCTACGGCGTTGTTCCACCAGATCGAATAGTTAGGGCCTAAGAAGTGAACGCCAGAAGCATAAAATACAATATAAATATAACAGTCTTTCCATCCTATAACAGGAATAATTGCAACCCGCGTGAAAGTGATGGTCATTTCTACGTTCCAGGCAACCTATGCTTCACTCTAGGGCGTTGTTCCACCAGGTCGAATAGTTAGGGCCCAAGAAGTCAACGCCAGAAGCATAAAATACAATATAAATATAACAGTTTTTCCATCGTATAAAACGAATAATTGCAATCAGTATGAAACTTATGGTCATTTCTACTTTCCGAGCAATCTAGGCTTCACCCTAGGGCCTTGCTCCAACAGATTGAATAATTAGGGCATTAGAAGTCAACGCCCGAACCATAAAATGCAAAAAAAATACAACAGTGTTTCCATCATATATCAGGAATAACTGCAACCAGTTTGAAAGTGATGGCCAATTCTACGTTCCGGGCAACCTAGGTTTCACTCCATGGCGTTGCTCCACCAGACCGAATAGTTACGGCCTAAGAAGTCAGCGCCAGAAGCATAAAATACAATATAAATACAACAGCTTTTCCATCCTATAAAACGAATAATTGCAACCAGTATGAAACTTATGGTCATTTCTACTTTCCGAGCAACCTAGGCTTCACCCTAGGGCGTTGCTCCAACACACTGAATAGTTACGGCCTAAGAAGTCAACGCCAGAAGCATAAAATGCGATATAAATACAACAACTTTTCCATCGTATAACAGGAATAATAGCAACCAGTGTGAAAGATATGGTCACTTCTACCTTCCGGGCAATCTAGGGTTCACTCTAGGACGTTGGTCCACCAGCTCTAATAGATAGGGCGTAAGCAGTCAACGCCAGAAGCACCAATTACAAAATAAATACAACAGTTTTGCCATAGTATAAAACGAATAATTGCAACCAGGGTGAAAGTAATGGTCATTTCTACGTTCCGGGCAACCTAGTCTTCACTCTAGGGCGTTGCCCCACCACATCGAATAGCTACAGCCTTAGAAGTCAACGCCAGAAGCATAAAATACAATATAAATACAACCGTTTTTCCATTGTATAAAACGAATAATTGCAACCAGTGTGAAAGTAATGGTCATTTCTACGTTCCGGGCAACCTCGGCTTCACTCTACGGCGTTGTTCCACCAGATCGAATAGTTAGGGCCTAAGAAGTGAACGCCAGAAGCATAAAATACAATATAAATATAACAGTCTTTCCATCCTATAACAGGAATAATTGCAACCCGCGTGAAAGTGATGGTCATTTCTACGTTCCAGGCAACCTATGCTTCACTCTAGGGCGTTGCTCCACCAGGTCGAATAGTTAGGGCCCAAGAAGTCAACGCCAGAAGCATAAAATACAATATAAATATAACAGTTTTTCCATCGTATAAAACGAATAATTGCAATCAGTATGAAACTTATGGTCATTTCTACTTTCCGAGCAATCTAGGCTTCACCCTAGGGCCTTGCTCCAACAGATTGAATAATTAGGGCATTAGAAGTCAACGCCCGAACCATAAAATGCAAAAAAAATACAACAGTGTTTCCATCATATATCAGGAATAACTGCAACCAGTTTGAAAGTGATGGCCAATTCTACGTTCCGGGCAACCTAGGTTTCACTCCATGGCGTTGCTCCACCAGACCGAATAGTTAGGGCCTAAGAAGTCAGCGCCAGAAGCATAAAATACAATATAAATACAACAGCTTTTCCATTCTATAAAACGAATAATTGCAACCAGTATGAAACTTATGGTCATTTCTACTTTCCGAGCAACCTAGGCTTCACCCCAGGGCGTTGCTCCCACAGATTGAATAGTTAGGGCCTTAGAAGTCTACGCCAGAACCATAAAATGCAAAAAAAATACAACAGTGTTTCCATCATATAACAGGAATAATTGCGACCAGTTTGAAAGTGATGGACAATTCTACGTTCCGGGCAACCTAGGCTTCACTCTAGGGCGTTGCTCCACCAGATCGAATAGTTAGTGCCTTAGAAGTCAACGCCAGAAGCATAAAATACAATATAAATACAACAGTTTTTCCATCGTATAAAACGAATAATTGCAACCAGTTTGAAAGTGATGGCCAATTCTACCTTCCGGGCAAGCTAGGCTTCACCCTAGGCCGTTGTTCCACCAGATCGAATAGTTAGGGCCTAAGAAGTGAACGCCAGAAGCATAAAATGCAATAAAAATACAACAGTTTTTCCATCGTATAACAGGATTAATTGCAACCAGTTTGAAAGTGATGGTCATTTCTCCTTTCCGGGCAACCTAGGCTTCACTCTAGGGCGTTGCTCCACTAGATCGAATAGCTAGGGCCTTAGAAGTCAACGCCAGAAGCATAAAATACAATATAAATACAACAGTTTTTCCATCGTATAAAACGAATAATTGCAACCCGTATGAAACTGATGGTCATTTCTACTTTCCGAGCAACCTAGGCTTCACCCTAGGGCGTTGCTCCAACAGATTGAATAGTTAGGGCCTTAGAAGTCAACGCCAGAGGCATAAAATACAATATAAATACAACAGCTTTTCCATCGTATAAAACGAATAATTGCAACCAGTGTGAAAGTGATGGCCAGTTCTACGTTCCGGGCATCCTAGGCTTCACTCTAGGGCGTTGCTCCACTAGATCGAATAGTTAGTGCCTTAGAAGTCAACGCCAGAAGCATAAAATACAATATAAATACAACAGCTTTTCCATCGTATAAAACGAATAATTGCAACCAGTATGAAACTTATGGTCATTTCTACTTTCCGAGCAACCTAGGCTTCACCCCAGGGCGTTGCTCCCACAGATTGAATAGTTAGGGCCTTAGAAGTCTACGCCAGAACCATAAAATGTAAAAAAAATACAACAGTGTTTCCATCATATAACAGGAATAATTGCGACCAGTTTGAAAGAGATGGACAATTCTACGTTCCGGGCAACCTAGGCTTCACTCTAGGGCGTTGCTCCACCAGATCGAATAGTTAGTGCCTTAGAAGTCAACGCCAGAAGCATAAAATACAATATAAATACAACAGTTTTTCCATCGTATAAAACGAATAATTGCAACCAGTTTGAAAGTGATGGCCAATTCTACCTTCCGGGCAACCTAGGCTTCACTCTAGGGCGTTGCTCCACCAGATCGAATGGTTAGTGCCTTAGAAGTAAACGCCAGAAGCATAAAATACGATATAAATACAACAGCGTTTCCATCGTATAATACGAATAATTGCAACCAGTGTGAAAGTTATGGTCATTTCTACATTCCGAGCAACCTAGGATTCACTCTTGGGCGTTGCTCCACCAGTTCGAATAGGTAGGTCCTTAGAAGTAAACGCCAGAAGCATAAAATACGATATAAATGCAACAGCTTTTCCATCGTATAAAAGGAATAATTGCAAACAGTGTGAAAGTAATGGTCATTTCTACGTTCCGGGCAAGCTAGGCTTCACCCTAGGCCGTTGCTCCACCAGATCGAATAGCTAGGGCCTTAGAAGTCAACGCCAGAAGCATAAAATACAATATAAATACAACAGTTTTTCCATCGTATGAAACAAATAATTGCAACCTGTATGAAACTTATGGTCATTTCTACTTTCCGAGCAACCTAGGCTTCACCCTAGTGCGTTGCTCCAACGGATTGAATAGTTAGGGCCTTAGAAGTCAACGCCCGAACCATAAAATGCAAAAAAAATACAACAGTGTTTCCATCATATAACAGGAATAATTGCAACCAGTTTGAAAGTGATGGCCAATTCTACGTTCCGGGCTACCTAGGTTTCACTCCAGGGTGTTGCTCCACCAGACCGAATAGTTACGGCCTATTAAGTCAACGCCAGAAGCATAAAATACGATATAAATGCAACAGCTTTTCCATCGTATAAAACGAATAATTGCAACCAGTGTGAAAGTAATGGTCATTTCTACATTCCGAGCAACCTAGGATTCACTCTAGGGCGTTGCTCCACCAGATCGAATAGTTAGGTCCTTAGAAGTAAACGCCAGTAGCATAAAATACGATATAAATACAACAGCTTTTCCATCGTATAAAAGGAATAATTGCAAAGAGTGTGAAGGTAATGGTCATTTCTACGCTCCGGGCAAGCTAGGCTTCACCCTAGGCCGTTGTTCCACCAGATCGAATAGTTAGGGCCTAAGAAGTCAGCGCCAGAAGCATAAAATACAATATAAATACAACAGCTTTTCCATCCTATAAAACGAATAATTGCAACCAGTATGAAACTTATGGTCATTTCTACTTTCCGAGCAACCTAGGCTTCACCCTAGGGCGTTGCTCCAACACACTGAATAGTTACGGCCTAAGAAGTCAACGCCAGAAGCATAAAATGCGATATAAATACAACAACTTTTCCATCGTATAACAGGAATAATAGCAACCAGTGTGAAAGATATGGTCACTTCTACCTTCCGGGCAATCTAGGGTTCACTCTAGGACGTTGGTCCACCAGCTCTAATAGATAGGGCGTAAGCAGTCAACGCCAGAAGCACCAATTACAAAATAAATACAACAGTTTTGCCATAGTATAAAACGAATAATTGCAACCAGGGTGAAAGTAATGGTCATTTCTACGTTCCGGGCAACCTAGTCTTCACTCTAGGGCGTTGCCCCACCACATCGAATAGCTACAGCCTTAGAAGTCAACGCCAGAAGCATAAAATACAATATAAATACAACCGTTTTTCCATTGTATAAAACGAATAATTGCAACCAGTGTGAAAGTAATGGTCATTTCTACGTTCCGGGCAACCTCGGCTTCACTCTACGGCGTTGTTCCACCAGATCGAATAGTTAGGGCCTAAGAAGTGAACGCCAGAAGCATAAAATACAATATAAATATAACAGTCTTTCCATCCTATAACAGGAATAATTGCAACCCGCGTGAAAGTGATGGTCATTTCTACGTTCCAGGCAACCTATGCTTCACTCTAGGGCGTTGTTCCACCAGGTCGAATAGTTAGGGCCCAAGAAGTCAACGCCAGAAGCATAAAATACAATATAAATATAACAGTTTTTCCATCGTATAAAACGAATAATTGCAATCAGTATGAAACTTATGGTCATTTCTACTTTCCGAGCAATCTAGGCTTCACCCTAGGGCCTTGCTCCAACAGATTGAATAATTAGGGCATTAGAAGTCAACGCCCGAACCATAAAATGCAAAAAAAATACAACAGTGTTTCCATCATATATCAGGAATAACTGCAACCAGTTTGAAAGTGATGGCCAATTCTACGTTCCGGGCAACCTAGGTTTCACTCCATGGCGTTGCTCCACCAGACCGAATAGTTAGGGCCTAAGAAGTCAGCGCCAGAAGCATAAAATACAATATAAATACAACAGCTTTTCCATTCTATAAAACGAATAATTGCAACCAGTATGAAACTTATGGTCATTTCTACTTTCCGAGCAACCTAGGCTTCACCCTAGGGCGTTGCTCCAACAGATTGAATAGTTAGGGCCTTAGAAGTCTACGCCCGAACCATAAAATGCAGTAAAAATACAACAGTGTTTCCATAATATAACAGGAATAATTGCAACCAATTTGGAAAGTGATGGCCAATTCTACGTTCCGGGCAACCTAGGCTTCACTCTAGGGCGTTGCTCCAACAGATCGAATAGTTAGTGCCTTAGAAGTGAACGCCAGAAGCATAAAATACAATATAAATACAACAGTTTTTCCATTGTATAAAACGAATAATTGCAACCTGTGTGAAAGTAATGGTCATTTCTACGTTCCGGGCAACCTAGGCGTCACTCTAGGGCGTTGCTCCACCACATCGAATAGCTACGGCCTTAGAAGTCAACGCCAGAAGCATAAAATGCAATATAAATACAACAGCATTTCCATCGTATAAAATGAATAATTGCAAACAGTGTGAAAGTAATGGTCATTTGTACGTTCCGGGCAACCTAGGCTTCACTCTAGGGCGTTGCTCCACCAGATCGAATAGCTAGGGACTTAGAATTCAACGCTAACAGCATAAAGTACAATAAAGATGCAACAGTTTTTCCATCGTATAACAGGAATAATTGCAACCAATGTGAAGGTAACGGTCTGTCCTACGTTCCGGGCAACCTAGGCTTGACTCTAGGGCGTTGCTCCACCAGATCGAATAGTTAGGGACTAAGAAGTGAACGCCCGTAGCATGAAATACACTAAATATACAAGAGTTTTTCCATCGTATAACAGGAATAATTGCATCCAGTGCGAAAGTGATGGTCATTTCTACGTTCCGGGCGACCTGGTCTTCAGTCTAGGGCGTTCTTCCACCAGATGGAATAGTTAGGGCCTAAGATGTCAACGTCAGAAGCATAAAATACAATATAAATACAACAGCTTTTCAATCGTATAAAACGAATAATTTCAACCAGTGTGAAAGTTATGGACATTTCTACATTCCGGCCAACCTAGGCTTCACCCTAGGGCGTTGATCCACCAGATCGAATAGTTAGGGCCTTAGAAGTCAACGCCAGAAGCATAAAATACAATATAAATACAAAAGTTTTTCCATCATATAAAACGAATAATTGCAACCAGGATGAAAGTTATGGTCATTTCTACTTTCCGGGCAACCTAGGCTTCACACTAGGGCGTTGCTCCAACACACTGAATAGTTACGGCCTAAGAAGTCAACGCCAGAAGCATAAAATGCGATATAAATACAACAACTTTTCCATCGTATAACAGGAATAATAGCAACCAGTGTGAAAGATATGGTCACTTCTACCTTCCGGGCAATCTAGGGTTCACTCTAGGACGTTGGTCCACCAGCTCTAATAGATAGGGCGTAAGCAGTCAACGCCAGAAGCACCAATTACAAAATAAATACAACAGTTTTGCCATAGTATAAAACGAATAATTGCAACCAGGGTGAAAGTAATGGTCATTTCTACGTTCCGGGCAACGTAGTCTTCACTCTAGGGCGTTGCCCCACCACATCGAATAGCTACAGCCTTAGAAGTCAACGCCAGAAGCATAAAATACAATATAAATACAACCGTTTTTCCATTGTATAAAACGAATAATTGCAACCAGGGTGAAAGTAATGGTCATTTCTACGTTCGGGGCAACCTAGGCTTCACTCTAGGGCGTTGCTCCACCAGATCGAATAGCTACGACCTTAGAAGTCAAAGCCAGAAGCAGAAAATACAATAAAAATGCAACAGTTTTTCCATCGTATAGCATGGCTAATTGCAACCAGTGCGAAAGTAATGATCATTTCGACGTTTTGGGCATCCTAGACTTAACTCTGAGGCGTTGCTCCACCAGATAGAAGAGTTAGGGCCTTTGAAATCAACGCCAGAAGCATAAACTACAAAATAAATACAACAGCCTTTACATCGTATAAAACGAATAATTGCAAGCTGTGTGAAGGTTATGGTCATATCTACGTCCCGGGCAACATAGGCTTCACTGTAGGGCGTTGCTCAACCAGATCGAATAGGTAGGGCCATAGAAGTCAACGCCCGAAACATAAAATACAGTATAAATACAACAGTTTTTCCACTGTATAAAACGAATAATTGCAACCAGTGTGAAAGTAATGGTCATTTCTACGTTCCGGGCAACCTAGGCGTCACTCTAGGGCGTTGCTCCACCACATCGAATAGCTACGGTCTTAGAAGTCAACGCCAGAAGCATAAAATACAATATAAATACAACAGCATTTCCATCGTATAAAATGAATGATTGCAACCAGTGTGAAAGTTATGGTCATTTCTACGTTCCGGGCAACCTAGGCTTCACTCTAGGGCGTTGTTCCACCAGATCGAATAGATAGGGCCTAAGAAATCAACGCCAGAAGCATAAAATACAATATAAATATAACAGTTTTTCCATTGTATAAAACGAATAATTGCAACCAGTATGAAAGTTAACGTCATTTCTTCTTTCCGGGCAACCTAGGCTTCACCCTTGGGCGTTGCTCCAACTGACTGAATAGTTAGGGCCTTAGAAGTCAACGCCGGAAGCATAAAATGCAATAAAAATACAACAGTTTTTCCATTGCATAAAAGGAATAATTCCAACCAGTTTGAAAGTACTGGTCATTTCTACGTTCCGGGTAACCTAGGTTTCACTCTAGGGCATTGCTCCACCAGATCGAATAGTTAGTACCTTAGAAGCTAACGCCAGAAGCATAAAATACAATATAAATACAACAGCTTTTCCATCGTATATAATGTATATTTGCAAACAGTGTGAAAGTTATGGACATTTCTACTTTCCGGGCGACCTAGGCTTCACCCTAGGGCGTTGCCCCAACACATTGAATAGTTAGGGCCTTAGAAGTCAATGCCCGAAACATAAAATGCAATAAAAGTACAACAGTTTTTCCATCATATAACAGGAGTAATTGTAACCAGTTTGAATGTGATGGTCATTTCTACGTTGCGGGCAACCTAGGCTTCACTCTAGGGCGTTGCTCCACCATATCGAATAGTTAGTACCTTAGAAGTCAACGCCAGAAGCATAAAATACAATATGAATACAACAGTTCTTCCATCGTACAAAATGAATAATTGCAAACATTGTGAAAGTAATTGTCACTTCTACGTTCCGGGCAACCTAGGCGTCACTCTAGGGCGTTGCTCCACCACATCTAATAGTTACGGCCTTAGATGTCAACGCCAGAAGAATAAAATACAATAAAGATGCAACAGCTTTTCCATCGTATAAAACGAATAATTGCAACCAGTGTGAAAGTTATGGACACTTCTACTTTCCGGGCAACCTCGGCTTCACCCTGGGGCGTTGCTCCAACAGATTGAATAGTTAGGGCCTTAGAAGTCAATGCCCGAATCATAAAATGCAATAAAAATACAACAGTTTTTCCGTCATATAACAGGAATAATTGCAACCAGTTTGAAAGCGATGATCATTTCTACGTTCCGGGAAACCTCGGCTTCACTCTAGGGCTTGGCTCCGCCAGATCGAACAGTTAGGGCCTAAGAAGTCGAAGCCAGAAGCATAAAATACAATATAAATATAACAGTTTTTCCATCGCATAAAACGAATAATAGCAGCCAGTGTGAATGTTATGGTCATTTCTACTTTCCAGGCAACCTAGGCTTCACTCTAGGGCGTTGTTCCACCAGAGGGAATAGTTAGGGCCTAAGAAGTCAACGCCAGAAGCATAAAATACGATATAAATACAACAGCTTTTCAATCGTATAAAACGAATAATTGCAACCAGTGTGAAAGTTATGGACATTTCTACATTCCGGGCAACCTAGGCGTCACTCTAGGGCGTTGCTCCACCACATCGAATAGCTACGGCCTTAGAAGTCAACGCCAGAAGCATAAAATGCAATATAAATACAACAGCATTTCCATCGTATAAAACGAATAATTGCAAGCTGTGTGAAGGTTATGGTCATATCTACGTCCCGGGCAACATAGGCTTCACTGTAGGGCGTTGCTCAACCAGATCGAATAGGTAGGGCCATAGAAGTCAACGCCCGAAACATAAAATACAGTATAAATACAACAGTTTTTCCACTGTATAAAACGAATAATTGCAACCAGTGTGAAAGTAATGGTCATTTCTACGTTCCGGGCAACCTAGGCGTCACTCTAGGGCGTTGCTCCACCACATCGAATAGCTACGGTCTTAGAAGTCAACGCCAGAAGCATAAAATACAATATAAATACAACAGCATTTCCATCGTATAAAATGAATGATTGCAACCAGTGTGAAAGTTATGGTCATTTCTACGTTCCGGGCAACCTAGGCTTCACTCTAGGGCGTTGTTCCACCAGATCGAATAGATAGGGCCTAAGAAATCAACGCCAGAAGCATAAAATACAATATAAATATAACAGTTTTTCCATTGTATAAAACGAATAATTGCAACCAGTATGAAAGTTAACGTCATTTCTTCTTTCCGGGCAACCTAGGCTTCACCCTTGGGCGTTGCTCCAACTGACTGAATAGTTAGGGCCTTAGAAGTCAACGCCGGAAGCATAAAATGCAATAAAAATACAACAGTTTTTCCATTGCATAAAAGGAATAATTCCAACCAGTTTGAAAGTACTGGTCATTTCTACGTTCCGGGTAACCTAGGTTTCACTCTAGGGCATTGCTCCACCAGATCGAATAGTTAGTACCTTAGAAGCTAACGCCAGAAGCATAAAATACAATATAAATACAACAGCTTTTCCATCGTATATAATGTATATTTGCAAACAGTGTGAAAGTTATGGACATTTCTACTTTCCGGGCGACCTAGGCTTCACCCTAGGGCGTTGCCCCAACACATTGAATAGTTAGGGCCTTAGAAGTCAATGCCCGAAACATAAAATGCAATAAAAGTACAACAGTTTTTCCATCATATAACAGGAGTAATTGTAACCAGTTTGAATGTGATGGTCATTTCTACGTTGCGGGCAACCTAGGCTTCACTCTAGGGCGTTGCTCCACCATATCGAATAGTTAGTACCTTAGAAGTCAACGCCAGAAGCATAAAATACAATATGAATACAACAGTTCTTCCATCGTACAAAATGAATAATTGCAAACATTGTGAAAGTAATTGTCACTTCTACGTTCCGGGCAACCTAGGCGTCACTCTAGGGCGTTGCTCCACCACATCTAATAGTTACGGCCTTAGATGTCAACGCCAGAAGAATAAAATACAATAAAGATGCAACAGCTTTTCCATCGTATAAAACGAATAATTGCAACCAGTGTGAAAGTTATGGACACTTCTACTTTCCGGGCAACCTCGGCTTCACCCTGGGGCGTTGCTCCAACAGATTGAATAGTTAGGGCCTTAGAAGTCAATGCCCGAATCATAAAATGCAATAAAAATACAACAGTTTTTCCGTCATATAACAGGAATAATTGCAACCAGTTTGAAAGCGATGATCATTTCTACGTTCCGGGAAACCTCGGCTTCACTCTAGGGCTTGGCTCCGCCAGATCGAACAGTTAGGGCCTAAGAAGTCGAAGCCAGAAGCATAAAATACAATATAAATATAACAGTTTTTCCATCGCATAAAACGAATAATAGCAGCCAGTGTGAATGTTATGGTCATTTCTACTTTCCAGGCAACCTAGGCTTCACTCTAGGGCGTTGTTCCACCAGAGGGAATAGTTAGGGCCTAAGAAGTCAACGCCAGAAGCATAAAATACAATATAAATACAACAGCTTTTCAATCGTATAAAACGAATAATTGCAACCAGTGTGAAAGTTATGGACATTTCTACATTCCGGGCAACCTAGGCGTCACTCTAGGGCGTTGCTCCACCACATCGAATAGCTACGGCCTTAGAAGTCAACGCCAGAAGCATAAAATGCAATATAAATACAACAGCATTTCCATCGTATAAAATGAATAATTGCAAACAGTGTGAAAGTAATGGTCATTTGTACGTTCCGGGCAACCTAGGCTTCACTCTAGGGCGTTGCTCCACCAGATCGAATAGCTAGGGACTTAGAATTCAACGCTAACAGCATAAAGTACAATAAAGATGCAACAGTTTTTCCATCGTATAACAGGAATAATTGCAACCAATGTGAAGGTAACGGTCTGTCCTACGTTCCGGGCAACCTAGGCTTCACTCTAGGGCGTTGCTCCACCAGATCGAATAGTTAGGGACTAAGAAGTGAACGCCCGTAGCATGAAATACACTAAATATACAAGAGTTTTTCCATCGTATAACAGGAATAATTGCATCCAGTGCGAAAGTGATGGTCATTTCTACGTTCCGGGCGACCTGGTCTTCAGTCTAGGGCGTTCTTCCACCAGATGGAATGGTTAGGGCCTAAGATGTCAACGCCAGAAGCATAAAATACAATATAAATACAACAACTTTTCAATCGTATAAAACGAATAATTTCAACCAGTGTGAAAGTTATGGACATTTCTACATTCCGGCCAACCTAGGCTTCACCCTAGGGCGTTGATCCACCAGATCGAATAGTTAGGGCCTTAGAAGTCAACGCCAGAAGCATAAAATACAATATAAATACAAAAGTTTTTCCATCATATAAAACGAATAATTGCAACCAGGATGAAAGTTATGGTCATTTCTACTTTCCGGGCAACCTAGGCTTCACACTAGGGCGTTGCTCCAACACACTGAATAGTTACGGCCTAAGAAGTCAACGCCAGAAGCATAAAATGCGATATAAATACAACAACTTTTCCATCGTATAACAGGAATAATAGCAACCAGTGTGAAAGATATGGTCACTTCTACCTTCCGGGCAATCTAGGGTTCACTCTAGGACGTTGGTCCACCAGCTCTAATAGATAGGGCGTAAGCAGTCAACGCCAGAAGCACCAATTACAAAATAAATACAACAGTTTTGCCATAGTATAAAACGAATAATTGCAACCAGGGTGAAAGTAATGGTCATTTCTACGTTCCGGGCAACCTAGTCTTCACTCTAGGGCGTTGCCCCACCACATCGAATAGCTACAGCCTTAGAAGTCAACGCCAGAAGCATAAAATACAATATAAATACAACCGTTTTTCCATTGTATAAAACGAATAATTGCAACCAGGGTGAAAGTAGTGGTCATTTCTACGTTCGGGGCAACCTAGGCTTCACTCTAGGGCGTTGCTCCACCAGATCGAATAGCTACGACCTTAGAAGTCAAAGCCAGAAGCAGAAAATACAATAAAAATGCAACAGTTTTTCCATCGTATAGCATGGCTAATTGCAACCAGTGCGAAAGTAATGATCATTTCGACGTTTCGGGCATCCTAGACTTAACTCTGAGGCGTTGCTCCACCAGATAGAAGAGTTACGGCCTTTGAACTTAACGCCAGGAGCATAAACTACAAAATAAATACAACAGCCTTTACATCGTATAAAACGAATAATTGCAACCTGTGTGAAGGTTATGGTCATATCTACGTTCCGGGCAACATAGGCTTCACTGTAGGGCGTTGCTCCACCAGATCGAATAGGTAGGGCCATAGAAGTCAACGCCCGAAACATAAAATACAATATAAATACAACAGTTTTTCCATTGTGTAAAACGAATAATTGCAACCAGTGTGAGAGTAATGGTCATTTATACGTTGCGGCCAACCTAGGCGTCACTCTAGGGCGTTGCTCCACCACATCGAATAGCTACGGCCTTAGAAGTCAACGCCAGAAGCATAAAAGACAATATAAATACAACAGCTTTTCCATCGTATAAAATGAATAATTGCAAACAGTGTGAAAGTAATGGTCATTTCTACGTTCCGGGCAACCTAGGCTTCACTCTAGGGCGTTGTTCCACCAGATCGAATAGTTAGGGCCTAAGAAGTCAACGCCATAAGAATAAAATACAATATAAATATAACAGTTTTTCCATCGTATAAAACGTATAATAGCAACCAGTGTGAAGGTTATGGTCATTTCAACGTTCCGGGCAACCTAGGCTTCACTCTAGGGCGTTGCTCCACCAGATTCAACAGTTAGGGCCTTAGAAGTCAACGCCCGAAGCATAAAATACAAAATAAATGGAACAGTTTTTCCATTGTATAAAACGAATAATAGCAATCGGTGTGAAAGTTATGGTCATTTCTACTTTCCGGGCAACCTAGGCGTCACTCTAGGGCGTTGCTCCACCAGATCGAATAGCTAGGGACTTAGAATTCATCGCTAAAAGCATAAAATACAATTATAATACAACAGTTTTTCCATCGTATAACAGGAATAATTGCAACCAGTGTGAAAGTAATGGTCATTTCTACGTTCCCGGCAACGTAGGTTTCACTCTAGGGCGTTGATCCACCAGAGGGAATAGTTAGGGCCTAAGAAGTCAACGCCAGAAGCATAAAATACAATATAAATACAACAGCTTTTCAATCGTATAAGACGAATAATTGCAACCAGTGTGAAAGTTATGGACATTTCTACATTCCGGCCGACCTAGGCTTCACCCTAGGGCGTTGATCTACCAGATCGAATAGTTAGGGCCTTAGAAGTCAACGCCAGAAGCATAAGATACAATATAAATACAAAAGTTTTTCCATCATATAAAACGAATAATTGCAACCAGGATGAAAGTTATGGTCATTTCTACTTTCCGGGCAACCTAGGCTTCACCCTAGGGCGTTGCTCCAACACATTGAATTCTTAGGGCCTTAGAAGTCAATGCCCGAAACATAAAATGCAATAAAAGTACAACAGTTTTTCCATCATATAACAGGAGTAATTGCAACCAGTTTGAATGTGATGGTCATTTCTACGTTGCGGGCAACCTAGGCTTCACTCTAGGGCGTTGCTCCACCATATCGAATAGTTAGTACCTTAGAAGTCAACGCCAGAAGCATAAAATTCAATATGAATACAACAGTTCTTCCATCGTATAAAATGAATAATTGCAAGCATTGTGAAAGTAATTGTCACTTCTACGTTCCGGGCAACCTAGGCGCCACTCTAGGGCGTTGCTACACCACATCTAATAGTTACGGCCTTAGATGTCAACGCCAGAAGAATAAAATACAATAAAGATGCAACAGCTTTTCCATCATATAAAACGAATAATTGCAACCAGGATGAAAGTTATGGTCATTTCTACTTTCCGGGCAACCTAGGCTTCACCCTAGGGCGTTGCTCCAACACATTGAATAGTTAGGGCCTTTGAAGTCAATGCCCGAAACATAAAATGCAATAAAAGTACAACAGTTTTTCCATCATATAACAGGAGTAATTGCAACCAGTTTGAATGTGATGGTCATTTCTACGTTGCTGGCAACCTAGGCTTCACTCTAGGGCGTTGCTCCACCATATCGAATAGTTAGTACCTTAGAAGTCAACGCCAGAAGAATAAAATACAATATGAATACAACAGTTCTTCCATCGTATAAAATGAATATTTGCAAGCATTGTGAAAGTAATTGTCGTTTCTACGTTCCGGGCAACCTAGGCCTCACTCTATGGCGTTCTTCCACCAGATCGAATTGATAGGCCCTTAGCAGTCAACGCCCGAAGCATAAAATACAAAATAAATAGTACAGTTTTTCCATCGTATTAAACGAATAATTTCTACCAGTGTGGAAGCTATGGGCATTTCTACTTTCCGGGCAACCTGGGCTTCACCCTAGGGCGTTGTTCCACCAGATGGAATAGTTAGGGCCTAAGAAGTCAACGCCAGAAGCATAAAATACGATATAAATACAGCAGCTTTTCCATCGCATAAAACGAATAATTGCAACCAGCGTGATAGTTATGCTCATTTCAACGTACCGGGCAACCTAGGCACCACCCTAGGGCGTTGCTCCAACAGATTGAATAGTTAGGGCCTTAAAAGTCAATGCCCGAAGCATAAAATGCAATAAAAATACAACAGTTTTTCCGTCATATAACAGGACTAATTGCAACCAGTTTGAAAGTGATGATCATTTCTACGCTCCGGGAAACCTCGGCTTCACTCTAGGGCTTGGCTCCGCCAGATCGAATAGTTAGTGCATTAGAAGTCAACGCCAGAAGCATAAAATACAATATAAATACAACAGTTTTTCCATCGTATAAAACGAATAATTGCAACCAGTATGAAAGTTAACGTCATTTCTTCTTTCCGGGCAACCTAGGCTTCACCCTTGGGCGTTTCTCCAACAGATTGAATAGTTAGGGCCTTAGAAGTCAACGCCGGAAGCATAAAATGCAATAAAAATACAACAGTTTTTCCAGCGTATAAAAGGATTAATTGCAACCAGTTTGAAAGTGATGGTCATTTCTACGTTCCGGGCAACCTAGGCTTCACTCTAGGGCGTTGCTCCACCAGATCCAATAGTTAGGGCCTTAGAAGTCAACGCCAGAATCATAAAATACAATAAAGATGCAACAGCTTTACCATCGTATTAAACGAATAATTTCAACCAGTGTGAATGTTATGGTCATTTCTACATTCCGAGCAACCTAGGCTTCACTCTAGGGCGTTGATCCAACAGATTGAATAGTCAGGGCCTTAGCAGTCAACGCCCGAAGCATAAAATACAATATAAATACAACAGTTTTTCCATCATATAACAGGAATAATTGCAACCAGTTTGAAAGTGATGGTCATTTCTACGTTCCGGGCAACCTAGGCTTCACTCTAGGGCGTTGCTCCACCAGATCGAATAGTTAGTGCCTTAGAAGTCAACGCCAGAAGCATAAAATACAATATATATACAACAGTTTTTCCATCGTGTAAAACGAATAATTGCAACCAGTATGAAAGTTATGGTCATTTCTACGTTCCGGGCAACCTACGCTTCACTCTATGGCGTTCTTCCACCAGATCGAATTGTTAGGCCCTAAGAAGTCAACGCCAGAAGCGTAAGATACAATATAAATATAACAGTTTTTCCATCGTATAGAACGAATAATAGCAACCAGTGTGAAAGTTATGGTCATTTCTACGTTCCGGGCAACCTAGGATTCACCCTAGGGCGTTGCTCCATCAGATTGAATAGTTAGGGCCCTAGACGTCAATGCCCGAGGCGTAAAATGCAATCTAAATACAACAGTTTTTACATCATATAACAGGAATAATTGCAACCATTTTGAAAGTGATGTTCATTTCTACGTTCCGGGCAACCTAGGCTTCACTCTAGGGCGTTGCTCCACCAGATCAAATAGCTAGGGCCTTAGACCTCAACGCCCGGAGCATAAAATACAAAATAAATAGTACAATTTTTGCATCGTATAAAACGAATAATTGCTACCAGTGTGGAAGTTACGGTCATTTCCACGTTCCGGGCAGCCTAGGCTTCACTCTAGGGCGTTGCTCCACCAGATGGAATAGTTAGGGCCTTAGAAGTCAACGCCGGATGCATAAAATACAATAAAGATGCAACAGTTTTTCCATCGTATAACAGGAATAATTGCAACCAGTTTGTAAGTGATAGTCATTTCTACGTTCCGGGCAACCTAGGCTTCACTCTAGGGCGTTGCTCCACCAGATCGAATAGACAGGGCCTTAGCAGTCAACGCCCGAAGCATAAAATACAAAATAAATAGTACAGTTTTTCCATCGTATTAAACGAATAATTTCTACCAGTGTGGAAGTTATGGGCATTTCTACTTTCCGGGCAACCTAGGATTCACTCTAGGGCGTTGCTCCAACAGATTGAATAGTTAGGGCCTTACAAGTCAATGCCCGAAGCATAAAATGCAATAAAAATACAACAGTGTTTCCATCATATAACGGGAATAATTGCAAACAGTTTGTAAGTGATGTCCATTTCTACGTTCCAGGTAACCTAGGCTTCACTCTAGGGCGTTGTTCCACCAGATCGAACAGTTAGGTCCTAAGAAGTCAACGCCAGAAGCATAAAAGACAATATAAATATAACAGTTTTTCCATCGTATAAAACGAATGATAGCAACCAGTGTGAAAGTTATGGTCATTTCTACGTTCCGGGCAACCTGGGCTTCACTCTAGGGCGTTGCTCCACCAGATCGAATAGTTAGGGCCTTAGAAGTCAACGCCCGAATCATAAAATACAAAATAAATAAAACAGTTTTTCCATCGTATAAAACGAATAATTGAAACCAGTATGAAGCTTATGGTCATTTCCACTTTCCGAGCAACCTAGTCTTCACCCTATTGTGTTGCTCCAACAGATTGAATAGTTAGGGCCTTAGAAGTCAACGCCCGAAGCATAAAATACAAAACAAATAGTACAGTTTTTCCATCGTATTAAACGAATAATTTCTACCAGTGTGGAAGTTATGGACATTTCTACTTTCCGGGCAGCCTAGGCTTCACCCTAGGGCATTGTTCCACCAGATTGAATAGTTAGGGCCTTAGAACTCAATGCCCGAAGCATAAAATGCAATAAAAGTACAGCAGCTCTTCCATCATATAACAGGAATAATTGCATCAAGTTTGAATGTGATTTTCATGCCTACGTTCCGGGCAACCTAGGCTTCACTCTAGGGCATTGCTGCACCAGATCGAATGGTTAGTACCTTAGAAGCCAACGCCAGAAGCATAAAATACAATATAAATACAACAGCTTTTCCATCGTATAAAACGTATAACAGCAACCAGTGTGAAGGTTATGGTCATTTCAACGTTCCGGGCAATCTAGGCTTCACTCTAGGGCGTTGCTCCACCAGATCAATCAGTTAGTGCCTTAGAAGTCAACGCCCGAAGCATAAAATACAAAATAAATACAACAGTTTTTCCATTGTATAAAACGAATAATTGCTACCAGTGTAAAAGTTATGGTCATTTCTACGTTCCGGGCAACCTAGGCTTCACTCTAGGGCGTTGCTCCACCAGATCGAATAGTTAGGGCCTTAGAAGTCCACGCCAGAAGCTGAAAACATGATAAAGATGCAACAGTTTTTCCATTGTATAAAACGAATAATTGCAACCAGTGTGAAATTTATGGACATTCCTACATTCCCAGCAACCTAGACTTCACTCTAGAGCGTTGCTCCACCAGATCGAATAGTTAGGTCCTTAGAAGTCAACGACAGAAGCATAAAATACGATATAAATACAACAGTTTGTCCATCGTAGAACAGGAATATTTGCAACCAGTGCGAAAGTTATGGTCATTTCTGCGTTCCGGGCAACCTAGGCTTCACTCTAGGGCGTTGCTCACCAGATTCAACAGTTAGGGCCTTAGAAGTCCACGCCAGAAGCTGAAAACATGATAAAGATGCAACAGTTTTTCCATTGTATAAAACGAATAATTGCAACCAGTGTGAAATTTATGGACATTCCTACATTCCCAGCAACCTAGACTTCACTCTAGAGCGTTGCTCCACCAGATCGAATAGTTAGGTCCTTAGAAGTCAACGACAGAAGCATAAAATACGATATAAATACAACAGTTTGTCCATCGTAGAACAGGAATATTTGCAACCAGTGCGAAAGTTATGGTCATTTCTGCGTTCCGGGCAACCTAGGCTTCACTCTAGGGCGTTGCTCACCAGATTCAACAGTTAGGGCCTTAGAAGTCAACGCCCGAAGCATAAAATACAAAATAAATGGAACAGTTTTTCCATTGTATAAAATGAATAATAGCAATCGGTGTGAAAGTTATGGTCATTTCTACTTTCCGGGCAACCTAGGCGTCACTCTAGGGCGTTGCTCCACCAGATCGAATAGCTAGGGACTTAGAATTCATCGCTAAAAGCATAAAATACAATTATAATACAACAGTTTTTCCATCGTATAACAGGAATAATTGCAACCAGTGTGAGAGTGATGGTCATTTCTACGTTCCCGGCAACGTAGGTTTCACTCTAGGGCGTTGATCCACCAGAGGGTATAGTTAGGGCCTTAAAAGTCAATGCCCGAAGCATAAAATGCAATAAAAATACAACAGTTTTTCCATCGTATAACAGGAATAATTGCAACCAGTTTGAAAGTGATGGTCATTTCTACGTTCCGGGAAACCTCGGCTTCACTCTAGGTCGTTGCTCCGCCAGATCGAATAGTTAGTGCATTAGACGTCAACACCAGAGGCATAAAATACAATATAAATACAACAGCTTTTCCATCGTATAAAACGAATGATTGCAACCAGTGCGAAAGTAATGGTCATTTCTACATTCCGTGCAACATAGGCTTCACTCTAGGGCGCTACTCCACCAGATCGAATAGTTAGGTCCTTAGATGTCAACGCCAGAAGCATAAAATACGATATAAATACAACAGCTTTTCCATCGTATAAAAGGAATAATTGCAAACAGTGTGAAAGTAATGGTCATTTCTACGATCCGGGCAACCTAGGCTTCACTCTAGGGCGTTGCTCCACCAGATCAAATAGCTAGGGCCTTAGAAGTCACCGCCCGAAGCATAAAATACAATATAAATATAACAGTTTTTCCATCGTATAGAACGAATAATAGCAACCAGTGTGAAAGTTAACGTCATTTCTACTTTCCAGGCAACCTAGGCTTCACCCTAGGGCGTTGCTCCAACAGATTGAATAGTTGGGGCCTTATAAGCCAACGCCCGAAGCATAAAATACAATATAAATATAACAGTTTTTCCATCGTATAGAACGAATAATAGCAACCAGTGTGAAAGTTAACGTCATTTCTACTTTCCAGGCAACCTAGGCTTCACCCTAGGGCGTTGCTCCAACAGATTGAATAGTTAGGGCCTTAGAAGTCAACGCCCGATGCATAAAATACAAAATAAATACAACAGTTTTTCCATGGTGTAAATCGAATAATTGCTACCGGTGTGAAAGTTATGGTCATTTCTACGTTCCGGTCAACCTAGGCTTCACCATAGGGCGTTGTTCCACCAGATCGAATAGTTAGGGCCTAAGAAGTGAACGCCAGAAGCATAAAATACAATATAAATACAACAGTTTTTCCATTGTATAAAACGAATAATTGCAACCAGTATGAACCTTATGGTCATTTCTACTTTCCGAGCAATCTAGGCTTCACCCTAGGGCGTTGCTTCAACAGATTGAATAGTTAGGGACTTAGAAGTGAACGCCGTAAGCATAAAATGCAATAAAAATACAACAGTTTTTCCATCGTATAAAAGGATTAATTGCAACCAGTTTGAAAGTGATGGTCACTTCTACGTTCCGCGCAACCTAGGCTTCACTCTAGGGCGTTGCTCCACCAGATCGAATAGCTAGGGCCTTAGAAGTCAACGCCCGAAGCATAAAATACAAGATAAATAGTACAGTTTTTCCATTGTATAAAACGTATAATTGCTACCGGTGTGAAAGTTATGGTCATTTCTACGTTCCGGGCAACCTAGGCTTCACCCTAGGTCGTTGTTCCACCAGATGGAATAGTTAGGGCCTTAGAAGTCAACGCCCGAAGTATAAAATACAAAATAAATAGAACAGTTTTTCCATCGTATAAAACTAATAATTGCAACCAGTGTGAAAGTAATGGGCATTTCTACGTTCCGGGCAACCTAGGCTTCACTCTAGGGCGTTGCTCCACCACATCGAATAGCTACGGCCTTAGAAGTCAACGCCAGAAGCATAAAATACAATATAAGTACAACAGTTTTTCCATCGTATAAAACGGGTAAGTGCAACCAGTATGAAACTTATGGTCATTTCTACTTTCCGAGCAACCTAGGCTCTACCCTAGGGCGTTGCTCCAACAGATTGAATAGTTAGCGCCTTAGAAGTCAACGCCCGAAACATAAAATGCAAAAAAAATACAACAGTGTTTCCATCATATAACAGGAATAATTGCAACCAGTTTGAAAGTGATGGCCAATTCTACGTTGCGGGCAACCTAGGCTTCACTCTAGGGAGTTGTTCCACCAGATCGAGCAGTTGGGGTCTAAGAAGTCAACGCCAGAAGCATAAAATACAATATAAATATAACAGTTTTTCCATCGTATACAACGAATGATAGCAACCAGTGTGAAAGTTATGGTCCTTTCTACGTTCCGGGCAACCTAGGCTTCACTCTAGGGCGTTGCTCCACCAGATCGAATAGTTAGGGCCATAGAAGTCAACGCCCGAAGCATAAAATACAAAATAAATAGAACAGTTTTTCCATTGTATAAAACGAATAATTGGAACCAGTGTAAAAGTTATGGTCATTTCTACGTTCCGGGCAACCTAGGCTTCACCCTAGGGCGTTGTTTCACCAGATCGAATAGTTAGGGCCTAAGAAGTGAACGCCAGAAGTATAAAATACATTATAAATACAACAGTTTTTCCATCATATAAAACGAATAATTGCAACCAGTATGAAAGTTATGGTCATTTCTACTTTCCGGGCAAACTAGGCTTCACCCTAGGGCGTTGTTCCACCAGATGGCATAGTTAGGGCCTAAGAGCTCAACGCCAGAAGCATAAAATACAATATAAATACAACAGCTTTTCCATCGTATAAAACGAATAATTGCAACCAGTGTGAAAGTAATGGTCATTTCTACGTTCCGAGCACCCTAGGCGTCACTCTAGGGCGTTGCTCCACCACATCTAATAGTTAGGGCCTAAGAAGTGAACGCCAGAAGCATAAAATACATTATAAATACAACAGTTTTTCCATCATATAAAACGAATAATTGCAACCAGTATGAAAGTTATGGTCATTTCTACTTTCCGGGCAAACTAGGCTTCACCCTAGGGCGTTGCTCCAACAGATTGAATTGTTAGGGCCTTAGAAGTCAATGCCCGAAGCATAAAATGCAATAAAAATACAACAGTGTTTCCATCATATAACAGGAATAATTGCAACCAGTTTGAAAGTGATGGTCATTTCTTCGTACAGGGCAACCTAGGCTTCACTCTAGGGCGTTGCTCCACCAGATCGAATAGTTATGGCCTTAGAAGTCAACGCCCGAAGGATAAAATACAAAATAAATAGAACTGTTTTTCCATCGTATAAAACGAATAATTGCTGCCAGTGTGAAAGTTATGGTCATTTCTACGTTCCGGGCGACCTAGGCTTCACCCTAGGGCGTTGTTCCACCAGATGGCATAGTTAGGGCCTAAGAGCTCAACGCCAGAAGCATAAAATACAATATAAATACAACAGCTTTTCGATCGTATAAAACGAATAATTGCAGCCAGTGTGAAAGTAATGGTCATTTCTACGTTCCGAGCACCAGAGGCGTCACTCTAGGGCGTTGCTCCACCACATCTAATAGCTACGGCCTTAGAAGTCAACGCCAGAGGCATAAAATACAATATAAATACAACAACGTTTCCATCGTATAAAACGAATAATTGCAACCAGTGTGAAAGCTATGGTAATTTCTACATTCCGAGCAACAGAGGCTTCACTCTAGGGCGTTGCTCCACCAGACCGAATAGTTACGGCCTAAGAAGTCAACGCCAGAAGCATAAAATACGATATAAATACAACAGCTTTACCATCGTATAAAACGAATAATTGCAACCAGTGTGAACGTAATGGTCATTTCTACGTTCCGAGGACCCTAGGCGTCACTCTAGGGCGTTGCTCCACCACATCTAATAGCTACGGCCTTAGAAGTCAACGCCAGAGGCATAAAATACAATATAAATACAACAGCGTTTCCATCGTATAAAACGAATAATTGCAACCAGTGTGAAAGTTATGGTCAATTCTACATTCCGAGCAACCTAGGCTTCACTCTAGGGCGTTGCTCCACCAGATCGAATAGTTAGGTCCTTAGAAGTAAACGCCAGAAGCATAAAATACGATATAAATACAACAGCTTTTCCATCGTATAAAAGGAATAATTGCAAACAGTGTGAAAGTAATGGTCATTTCTACGTTCCGGGCAACCTAGGCTTCACTCTACGGTGTTGTTCCACCAGATCTAATGGTTGGGTCCTAAGAAGTGAACGCCAGAAGCATAAAGTACAATATAAATATAACAGTTTTTCCATCGTACAAAACGAATAATAGCAACCAGTGTTAAAGTTATGGTCATTTCTACGTTCCGGGCAACCTAGGCTTCACCCTAGGGCGTTGCTCCACCAGATCAAACAGTTAGGGCCTAAGAAGTGAACGCCAGAAGCATAAAATACAATATAAATACAACAGTTTTTCCAACGTATAAAACGAATAATTGCAACCAGTATGAAACTTGTGGACATTTCCACATTCCGAGCAACCTAGGCTTCACCCTACGGCGTTGCTCCAACAGATTGAATAGTTAGGGCCTTAGAAGACAACGCCCGAACCATAAAATGCAAAAAAAAATACAACTGTGTTTCCATCATATAACAGGAATAATTGCATCCAGTTTGAAAGTGATGGTCATTTCTCCTTTCCGGGCAACCTAGGCTTCACTCTAGGGCGTTGCTCCACTAGATCGAATAGCTAGGGCCTTAGAAGTCAGCGCCAGAAGCATAAAATACGATATAAATACAACAGCTTTTCCATCGTATAAAAGGAATAATTGCAAACAGTGTGAAAGTAATGGTCATTTCTTCGTTCCGGGCAACCTAGGCTTCACTCTACGGCGCTGTTCCACCTGATCGAATAGTTAGGGCCTAAGAAGTCAACGCCAGAAGCATAAAATACAATATAAATACAACAGTTTTTCCATCGTATATAACGAATAATTGCAACCAGTATGAAACTTATGGACATTTCTACTTTCCGAGCAACCTAGGCTTCACCCTAGGGCGTTGCTCCAACAGATTGAATAGTTAGGGCCTTAGAAGTCAATGCCCGAACCATAAAATGCAAAAAAAATACAACAGCGTTTCCATCATATAACAGGGATAATTGCATCCAGTTTGAAAGTGATGGTCATTTCTCCTTTCCGGGCAACCTAGGCTTCACTCTAGGGCGTTGCTCCACTAGATCGAATAGCTAGGGCCTTAGAAATCAACGCCAGAAGCATAAAATACGATATAAATACAACAGCTTTTCCATCGTATAAAAGGAATAATTGCAAACAGTGTGAAAGTAATGGTCATTTCTACGTTCCGGGCAACCTAGGCTTCACTGTACGGCGCTGTTCCACCAGATCGAATAGTTAGGGCCTAAGAAGTCAGCACCAGAAGAATAAAATACAAAATAAATACAACAGCCTTTACACCGTATAAAACGATAAATGCAACCTGTGTGAAGGTTATGGTCATATCTACGTTCCGGGCAACCTAGGCTCCACTGTAGGTCGTTGCTCCACCAGATCGAATTGTTAGGGCCTAAGAAGTCAACGCCAGAAGCATAAAATACAATATAAATACAACAGTTTTTCCAACGTATAAAACGAAAATAGCAGCCAGTGTGAATGTTATGGTCATATCTACGTTCCGGGCAACCTAGGCTTCACTGTAGGGCGTTGCTCCACCAGATCGAAATGTTAGGGCCTAAGAAGTCAACGCCCGAAGCATAAAATACGATATAAATACAACAGCTTTTCCATCGTATTAAATGAATAATTGCAAACAGTGTGAAAGTAGTGGTGATTTCTACGTTCCGAGCATCCTAGGCTTCACTCTAGGGCGGTGCTCAACCATATCGAATAGCTACGGCCTTAGAAGCCTACGCCTGAAGCATAAAATACAATATAAATACAACAGCTTTGCCATCGTATAAAATGAATAATTGCAAACAGTGTGAAAGATATGGACATTTCTACGTTCCGGGCAACCTAGGCTTTGCTCTAGGGCAGTGTTCCACCAGATCGAATATTTAGGGCCTTAGAAGTCCACGCCCGAACCATAAAATGCAAAAAAAATACAACAGTGTTTCCATCATATAACAGGAACAATTGCAACCAGTTTGAAAGTGATGGCCAATTCTACGTTCCGGGCAACCTAGGCTTCACTCTAGGGAGTTGTTCCACCAGATCGAGCAGTTGGGGCCTAGGAAGTCAACGCCAGAAGCATAAAATACAATATAAATATAACAGTTCTTCCATCGTATACAACGAATGATAGCAACCAGTGTGAAAGTTATGGTCATTTCTACGTACCGGGCAACCTAGGCTTCACCCTAGGGCGTTGCTCCAACAGATTGAATAGTTAGGGCCTTAGAACTCAACGCCCGAAGCATAAAATACAAAATAAATAGAACAGTTTTTCCATTGTATAAAACGAATAATTGCTACCAGTGTAAAAGTTATGGTCATTTCTACTTTCCGGGCAACCTAGGCTTCACTCTAGGGAGTTGTTCCACCAGATCGGACAGTTGGGGCCTAAGAAGTCAACGCCAGAAGCATAAAATACAATATAAATATAACAGTTTTTCCATCGTATAAAACGAATGATAGAAACCAGTGTGAAAGTTATTTTCATTTCTACGTTTCGGGCAACCTAGGCTTCACTCTAGGGCGTTGCTCCACCAGATCGAATTGTTAGGGCCTTAGAAGTCAACGCCCGAAGCATAAAATACAAAATAAATAGAACAGTTTTTCCATTGTATAAAACGAATAATTGCTACCAGTGTAAAAGTGATGGTCATTTCTCCTTTCCGGGCAACCTAGGCTTCACTCTAGGGCGTTGCTCCACTAGATCGAATAGCTAGGGCCTTAGAAGTCAACGCCAGAAGCATAAAATGCAAAAAAAATACAACAGTGTTTCCATCATATAACAGGAATAATTGCATCCAGTTTGAAAGTGATGGTCATTTCTCCTTTCCGGGCAACCTAGGCTTCACTCTAGGGCGTTGCTCCACTAGATCGAATAGCTAGGGCCTTAGAAGTCAACGCCAGAAACATAAAATACGATATAAATACAACAGCTTTTCCTTCGTATAAAAGGAATAATTGCAAACAGTGTGAAAGTAATGGCCATTTCTACGTTCCGGGCAACCTAGGCTTCACGCTACGGCGCTGTTCCACCAGATCGAATAGTTAGGGCCTAAGAAGTCCACGCAAGAGGCATAAAATACAAAATAAATACAACAGCCTTTACACCGTATAAAACGAATAATTGCAACCAGTGTGAATGTTATGGTCATATCTACGTTCCGGGCAACCTAGGCTCCACTGTAGGGCGTTGCTCCACCAGATCGAATAGTTAGGTCCTTAGAAGTAAACGCCAGAAGCATAAAATACGATATAAATACAACAGCTTTTCCATCGTATAAAAGGAATAATTGCAAACAGTGTGAAAGTAATGGTCATTTCTACGTTCCGGGCAACCTAGGCTTCACTCTACGGTGTTGTTCCACCAGATCGAATAGTTGGGGCCTAAGAAGTGAACGCCAGAATCATAAAATACAATATAAATGTAACAGTTTTTCCATCGTATAAAACGAATAATTGCAACCAGTATGAAACTTATGGACATTTCTACTTTCCGAGCAACCTAGGCTTCACCCTAGGGCGTTGCCACAACAGATTGAATAGTTAGGGCCTTCGAAGTCAACGCCCGAACCATAAAATGCAAAAAAAATACAACAGTGTTTCCATCATATAACAGGAATAATTGCATCCAGTTTGAAAGTGATGGTCATTTCTCCTTTCCGGGCAACCTAGGCTTCACTCTAGGGCGTTGCTCCACTAGATCGAATAGCTAGGGCCTTAGAAGTCAACGCCAGAAGCATAAAATACGATATAAATACAACAGCTTTTCCATCGTATAAAAGGAATAATTGCAAACAGTGTGAAAATAATGGTCATTTCTACGTTCCGGGCAACCTAGGCTTCACTCTACGGCGCTGTTCCACCAGATCGAATAGTTAGGGCCTAAGAAGTCAACACCAGAAGAATAAAATACAATATAAATACAACAGCCTTTACACTGTATAAAACGAATTATTGCAACCTGTGTGAAGGTTATGGTCATATCTACGTTCCGGGCAACCTAGGCTCCACTGTAGGGCGTTGCTCCACCAGATCGAAATGTTAGGGCCAAAGAAGTCAACGCCAGAAGCATAAAATACAATATAAATATAACATTTTTTCCATCGTATAAAACGAATAATAGCAACCAGTGTGAAAGCTATGGTCATTTCTACGTACCGGGCAACCTAGGCTTCACCCTAGGGCGTTGCTCCAACAGATTGAATAGTTAGGGCCTTAGAAGTCAACGCCCGAAGCATAAAATACAAAATAAATAGAACATTTTTCCCATTGTACAAAACGAATAATTACAACCAGTGTGAAAGTTATGGTCACTTCGACGTTCCGAGCAACCTAGGCTTCACTCTATCGCGTTGCTCCACCAGATCGAATAGTTAGGTCCTTAGAAGTCAACGCCAGAAGCATAAGATACAATATAAATATAACAGTTTTTCCATCGTATAGAACGTATAATAGCAACAAGTGTGAAAGTTATGGTCACTTCTACGTTCCGAGCAACCTAGGCTTCACTCTAGGGCGTTGCTCCACCAGATGGAATAGATAGGGCCTTAGAAGTCAAAGCCAGAAGCATAAAATACAATATAAATACAACAGTTTTACCATCGTATAAAACGAATAATTGCAACCAGTATGAAACTTATGGTCATTTCTACTTTCCGAGCAACCTAGGCTTCACCCTAGGGCGTTGCTCCAACAGACTGAATAGCTAGGGCCTTAGAAGTCAACGCCAGAAGCATAAAATACGATATAAATACAACAGCTTTTCCATCGTATAAAAGGAATAATTGCAAACAGTGTGAAAGTAATGGTCATTTCTACGTTCCGGGCAACCTAGGCTTCACTCTACGGGCTGTTCCACCAGATCGAATAGTTAGGGCCTAAGAAGTCAACGCCAGAAGCATAAAATACAATATAAATACAACAGTTTTTCCATCGTATAAAACGAATAATTGCAACCAGTATGAAACTTATGGACATTTCTACTTTCCGAGCAACCTAGGCTTCACCCTAGGTCGTTGCTCCAACATATTGAATATTTATGGCCTTAGAAGTCAACGCCCGAACCATAAAATGCAAAAAAAATACAACAGTGTTTCCATCATATAACAGGAATAATTGCATCCAGTTTGAAAGTGATGGTCATTTCTCCTTTCCGGGCAACCTAGGCTTCACTCTAGGGCGTTGCTCCACTAGATCGAATAGCTAGGGCCCTAGAAGTCAACGCCAGAAGCCTAAAATACGATATAAATATAACAGCTTTTCCATCGTATAAAAGGAATAATTGCAAACAGTGTGAAAGTAATGGTCATTTCTACGTTCCGGGCAACCTAGGCTTCACTCTACGGCGCTGTTCCACCAGATCGAATAGTTAGGGCCTAAGAAGTCAACACCAGAAGAATAAAATACAAAATAAATACAACAGCCTTTACACTGTATAAAACGAATAATTGCAACCTGTGTGAAGGTTATGGTCATATCTACGTTCCGGGCAACCTAGGCTCCACTGTAGGGCGTTGCTCCACCAGATCTAATAGTTAGGTCCTTAGAAGTCAACGCCAGAAGCATAAGATACAATATAAATATAACAGTTTTTCCATCGTATAGAACGAATAATAGCAACCAGTGTGAAAGTTATGGTCAATTCTACGTTCCGAGCAACCTAGGCTTCACTCTAGGGCGTTGCTCCACCAGATGGAATAGATAGGGCCTTAGAAGTCAAAGCCAGAAGCATAAAATACAATATAAATACAACAGTTTTTCCATCGTATAAAACGAATAATTGCAACCAGTATGAATCTTATGGTCATTTCTACTTTCCGAGCAACCTAGGCTTCACCCTAGGGCGTTGCTCCAACAGATTGAATAGTTAGGGCCTTAGAAGTCAACGCCCGGACCATAGAATGCAAAAAAAATACAACAGCTTTTTCATCGTATAAAACGAACAATTGCAACCAGTGTGAAAGTAATGGTCATTTCTACGTTCCGAGCACCCTAGGCGTCACTCTAGGGCGTTGCTCCACCACATCTGATAGCTACGGCCTTAGAAGTCAACGCCAGAGGCATAAAATACAATATAAATACAACAGCGTTTCCATCGTATAAAACGAATAATTGCAACCAGTGTGAAAGTTATGGTCATTTCTACATTCCGAGCAACATAGGCTTCACTCTAGGGCGTTGCTCCACCAGACCGAATAGTTACGGCCTAAGAAGTCAACGCCAGAAGCATAAAATACGATATAAATACAACAGCTTTTCCATCGTATAAAACGAATAATTGCAACCAGTGTGAAAGTAATGGTCATTTCTACGTTCCGAGCACCCTAGGCGTCACTCTAGGGCGTTGCTCCACCACATCTAATAGCTACTGCCTTAGAAATCAACGCCAGAGGCATAAAATACAATATAAATACAACAGCGTTTCCATCGTATAAAACGAATAATTGCAACCAGTGTGAAAGTTATGGTCATTTCTACATTCCGAGCAACATAGGCTTCACTCTAGGGCGTTGCTCCACCAGACCGAATAGTTACGGCCTAAGAAGTCAACGCCAGAAGCATAAAATACGATATAAATACAACAGCTTTTCCATCGTATAAAACGAATAATTGCAACCAGTGTGAAAGTAATGGTCATTTCTACGTTCCGAGCACCCTAGGCGTCACTCTAGGGCGTTGCTCCACCACATCTAATAGCTACTGCCTTAGAAATCAACGCCAGAGGCATAAAATACAATATATACAACAGCGTTTCCATCGTATAAAACGAATAATTGCAACCAGTGTGAAAGTTATGGTCATTTCTCCTTTCCGGGCAACCTAGGCTTCACTCTAGGGTATTGCTCCACTAGATCGAATAGCTAGGGCCTTAGAAGCCAACGCCAGAAGCATAAAATACGATATAAATACAACAGCTTTTCCATCGTATAAAAGGAATAATTGCAAACAGTGTGAAAGTAATGGTCATTTCTACGTTCCGGGCAAGCTAGGCTTCACTCTACGGGGCTGTTCCACCAGATCGAATAGTTAGGGCCTAAGAAGTCAACGCCAGAAGCATAAAATACAATATAAATACAACAGTTTTTCCATCGTATAAAACGAATAATTGCAACCAGTGTGAAAGTTATTTTCATTCCTACGTTTCGGGCAACCTAGGCTTCACTCTAGGGCGTTGCTCCACCAGATCGAATTGTTAGGGCCTTAGAAGTCAACGCCCGAAGCATAAAATACAAAATAAATAGAACAGTTTTCCCATTGTATAAAACGAATAATTACAACCAGTGTGAAAGTTATGGTCATTTCGACGTTCCGAGCAACCTAGGCTTCACTCTAGGGCGTTGCTCCACCAGATCTAATAGTTAGGTCCTTAGAAGTCAACGCCAGAAGCATAAGATACAATATAAATATAACAGTTTTTCCATCGTATAGAACGAATAATAGCAACCAGTGTGAAAGTTATGGTCACTTCTACGTTCCGAGCAACCTAGGCTTCACTCTAGGGCGTTGCTCCACCAGATGGAATAGATAGGGCCTTAGAAGTCAAAGCCAGAAGCATAAAATACAATATAAATACAACAGTTTTTCCAACGTATAAAAGGAATAATTGCAAACAGTGTGAAAGTAATGGTCATTTCTACGTTCCGGGCAACCTAGGCTTCACTGTACGGCGCTGTTCCACCAGATCGAATAGTTAGGGCCTAAGAAGTCAGCACCAGAAGAATAAAATACAAAATAAATACAACAGCCTTTACACCGTATAAAACGATAAATGCAACCTGTGTGAAGGTTATGGTCATATCTACGTTCCGGGCAACCTAGGCTCCACTGTAGGTCGTTGCTCCACCAGATCGAAATGTTAGGGCCTAAGAAGTCAACGCCAGAAGCATAAAATACAATATAAATACAACAGTTTTTCCAACGTATAAAACGAAAATAGCAGCCAGTGTGAATGTTATGGTCATATCTACGTTCCGGGCAACCTAGGCTTCACTGTAGGGCGTTGCTCCACCAGATCGAAATGTTAGGGCCTAAGAAGTCAACGCCCGAAGCATAAAATACGATATAAATACAACAGCTTTTCCATCGTATTAAATGAATAATTGCAAACAGTGTGAAAGTAGTGGTGATTTCTACGTTCCGAGCATCCTAGGCTTCACTCTAGGGCGGTGCTCAACCATATCGAATAGCTACGGCCTTAGAAGCCTACGCCTGAAGCATAAAATACAATATAAATACAACAGCTTTGCCATCGTATAAAATGAATAATTGCAAACAGTGTGAAAGATATGGACATTTCTACGTTCCGGGCAACCTAGGCTTTGCTCTAGGGCGGTGTTCCACCAGATCGAATATTTAGGGCCTTAGAAGTCCACGCCCGAACCATAAAATGCAAAAAAAATACAACAGTGTTTCCATCATATAACAGGAACAATTGCAACCAGTTTGAAAGTGATGGCCAATTCTACGTTCCGGGCAACCTAGGCTTCACTCTAGGGAGTTGTTCCACCAGATCGAGCAGTTGGGGCCTAGGAAGTCAACGCCAGAAGCATAAAATACAATATAAATATAACAGTTCTTCCATCGTATACAACGAATGATAGCAACCAGTGTGAAAGTTATGGTCATTTCTACGTACCGGGCAACCTAGGCTTCACCCTAGGGCGTTGCTCCAACAGATTGAATAGTTAGGGCCTTAGAACTCAACGCCCGAAGCATAAAATACAAAATAAATAGAACAGTTTTTCCATTGTATAAAACGAATAATTGCTACCAGTGTAAAAGTTATGGTCATTTCTACTTTCCGGGCAACCTAGGCTTCACTCTAGGGAGTTGTTCCACCAGATCGGACAGTTGGGGCCTAAGAAGTCAACGCCAGAAGCATAAAATACAATATAAATATAACAGTTTTTCCATCGTATAAAACGAATGATAGAAACCAGTGTGAAAGTTATTTTCATTTCTACGTTTCGGGCAACCTAGGCTTCACTCTAGGGCGTTGCTCCACCAGATCGAATTGTTAGGGCCTTAGAAGTCAACGCCCGAAGCATAAAATACAAAATAAATAGAACAGTTTTTCCATTGTATAAAACGAATAATTGCTACCAGTGTAAAAGTGATGGTCATTTCTCCTTTCCGGGCAACCTAGGCTTCACTCTAGGGCGTTGCTCCACTAGATCGAATAGCTAGGGCCTTAGAAGTCAACGCCAGAAGCATAAAATGCAAAAAAAATACAACAGTGTTTCCATCATATAACAGGAATAATTGCATCCAGTTTGAAAGTGATGGTCATTTCTCCTTTCCGGGCAACCTAGGCTTCACTCTAGGGCGTTGCTCCACTAGATCGAATAGCTAGGGCCTTAGAAGTCAACGCCAGAAACATAAAATACGATATAAATACAACAGCTTTTCCTTCGTATAAAAGGAATAATTGCAAACAGTGTGAAAGTAATGGCCATTTCTACGTTCCGGGCAACCTAGGCTTCACGCTACGGCGCTGTTCCACCAGATCGAATAGTTAGGGCCTAAGAAGTCCACGCAAGAGGCATAAAATACAAAATAAATACAACAGCCTTTACACCGTATAAAACGAATAATTGCAACCAGTGTGAATGTTATGGTCATATCTACGTTCCGGGCAACCTAGGCTCCACTGTAGGGCGTTGCTCCACCAGATCGAATAGTTAGGTCCTTAGAAGTAAACGCCAGAAGCATAAAATACGATATAAATACAACAGCTTTTCCATCGTATAAAAGGAATAATTGCAAACAGTGTGAAAGTAATGGTCATTTCTACGTTCCGGGCAACCTAGGCTTCACTCTACGGTGTTGTTCCACCAGATCGAATAGTTGGGGCCTAAGAAGTGAACGCCAGAATCATAAAATACAATATAAATGTAACAGTTTTTCCATCGTATAAAACGAATAATTGCAACCAGTATGAAACTTATGGACATTTCTACTTTCCGAGCAACCTAGGCTTCACCCTAGGGCGTTGCCACAACAGATTGAATAGTTAGGGCCTTCGAAGTCAACGCCCGAACCATAAAATGCAAAAAAAATACAACAGTGTTTCCATCATATAACAGGAATAATTGCATCCAGTTTGAAAGTGATGGTCATTTCTCCTTTCCGGGCAACCTAGGCTTCACTCTAGGGCGTTGCTCCACTAGATCGAATAGCTAGGGCCTTAGAAGTCAACGCCAGAAGCATAAAATACGATATAAATACAACAGCTTTTCCATCGTATAAAAGGAATAATTGCAAACAGTGTGAAAATAATGGTCATTTCTACGTTCCGGGCAACCTAGGCTTCACTCTACGGCGCTGTTCCACCAGATCGAATAGTTAGGGCCTAAGAAGTCAACACCAGAAGAATAAAATACAATATAAATACAACAGCCTTTACACTGTATAAAACGAATTATTGCAACCTGTGTGAAGGTTATGGTCATATCTACGTTCCGGGCAACCTAGGCTCCACTGTAGGGCGTTGCTCCACCAGATCGAAATGTTAGGGCCAAAGAAGTCAACGCCAGAAGCATAAAATACAATATAAATATAACATTTTTTCCATCGTATAAAACGAATAATAGCAACCAGTGTGAAAGCTATGGTCATTTCTACGTACCGGGCAACCTAGGCTTCACCCTAGGGCGTTGCTCCAACAGATTGAATAGTTAGGGCCTTAGAAGTCAACGCCCGAAGCATAAAATACAAAATAAATAGAACATTTTTCCCATTGTACAAAACGAATAATTACAACCAGTGTGAAAGTTATGGTCACTTCGACGTTCCGAGCAACCTAGGCTTCACTCTATCGCGTTGCTCCACCAGATCGAATAGTTAGGTCCTTAGAAGTCAACGCCAGAAGCATAAGATACAATATAAATATAACAGTTTTTCCATCGTATAGAACGTATAATAGCAACAAGTGTGAAAGTTATGGTCACTTCTACGTTCCGAGCAACCTAGGCTTCACTCTAGGGCGTTGCTCCACCAGATGGAATAGATAGGGCCTTAGAAGTCAAAGCCAGAAGCATAAAATACAATATAAATACAACAGTTTTACCATCGTATAAAACGAATAATTGCAACCAGTATGAAACTTATGGTCATTTCTGCTTTCCGAGCAACCTAGGCTTCACCCTAGGGCGTTGCTCCAACAGACTGAATAGCTAGGGCCTTAGAAGTCAACGCCAGAAGCATAAAATACGATATAAATACAACAGCTTTTCCATCGTATAAAAGGAATAATTGCAAACAGTGTGAAAGTAATGGTCATTTCTACGTTCCGGGCAACCTAGGCTTCACTCTACGGGCTGTTCCACCAGATCGAATAGTTAGGGCCTAAGAAGTCAACGCCAGAAGCATAAAATACAATATAAATACAACAGTTTTTCCATCGTATAAAACGAATAATTGCAACCAGTATGAAACTTATGGACATTTCTACTTTCCGAGCAACCTAGGCTTCACCCTAGGTCGTTGCTCCAACATATTGAATATTTATGGCCTTAGAAGTCAACGCCCGAACCATAAAATGCAAAAAAAATACAACAGTGTTTCCATCATATAACAGGAATAATTGCATCCAGTTTGAAAGTGATGGTCATTTCTCCTTTCCGGGCAACCTAGGCTTCACTCTAGGGCGTTGCTCCACTAGATCGAATAGCTAGGGCCCTAGAAGTCAACGCCAGAAGCCTAAAATACGATATAAATATAACAGCTTTTCCATCGTATAAAAGGAATAATTGCAAACAGTGTGAAAGTAATGGTCATTTCTACGTTCCGGGCAACCTAGGCTTCACTCTACGGCGCTGTTCCACCAGATCGAATAGTTAGGGCCTAAGAAGTCAACACCAGAAGAATAAAATACAAAATAAATACAACAGCCTTTACACTGTATAAAACGAATAATTGCAACCTGTGTGAAGGTTATGGTCATATCTACGTTCCGGGCAACCTAGGCTCCACTGTAGGGCGTTGCTCCACCAGATCTAATAGTTAGGTCCTTAGAAGTCAACGCCAGAAGCATAAGATACAATATAAATATAACAGTTTTTCCATCGTATAGAACGAATAATAGCAACCAGTGTGAAAGTTATGGTCAATTCTACGTTCCGAGCAACCTAGGCTTCACTCTAGGGCGTTGCTCCACCAGATGGAATAGATAGGGCCTTAGAAGTCAAAGCCAGAAGCATAAAATACAATATAAATACAACAGTTTTTCCATCGTATAAAACGAATAATTGCAACCAGTATGAATCTTATGGTCATTTCTACTTTCCGAGCAACCTAGGCTTCACCCTAGGGCGTTGCTCCAACAGATTGAATAGTTAGGGCCTTAGAAGTCAACGCCCGGACCATAGAATGCAAAAAAAATACAACAGCTTTTTCATCGTATAAAACGAACAATTGCAACCAGTGTGAAAGTAATGGTCATTTCTACGTTCCGAGCACCCTAGGCGTCACTCTAGGGCGTTGCTCCACCACATCTGATAGCTACGGCCTTAGAAGTCAACGCCAGAGGCATAAAATACAATATAAATACAACAGCGTTTCCATCGTATAAAACGAATAATTGCAACCAGTGTGAAAGTTATGGTCATTTCTACATTCCGAGCAACATAGGCTTCACTCTAGGGCGTTGCTCCACCAGACCGAATAGTTACGGCCTAAGAAGTCAACGCCAGAAGCATAAAATACGATATAAATACAACAGCTTTTCCATCGTATAAAACGAATAATTGCAACCAGTGTGAAAGTAATGGTCATTTCTACGTTCCGAGCACCCTAGGCGTCACTCTAGGGCGTTGCTCCACCACATCTAATAGCTACTGCCTTAGAAATCAACGCCAGAGGCATAAAATACAATATAAATACAACAGCGTTTCCATCGTATAAAACGAATAATTGCAACCAGTGTGAAAGTTATGGTCATTTCTACATTCCGAGCAACATAGGCTTCACTCTAGGGCGTTGCTCCACCAGACCGAATAGTTACGGCCTAAGAAGTCAACGCCAGAAGCATAAAATACGATATAAATACAACAGCTTTTCCATCGTATAAAACGAATAATTGCAACCAGTGTGAAAGTAATGGTCATTTCTACGTTCCGAGCACCCTAGGCGTCACTCTAGGGCGTTGCTCCACCACATCTAATAGCTACTGCCTTAGAAATCAACGCCAGAGGCATAAAATACAATATATACAACAGCGTTTCCATCGTATAAAACGAATAATTGCAACCAGTGTGAAAGTTATGGTCATTTCTCCTTTCCGGGCAACCTAGGCTTCACTCTAGGGTATTGCTCCACTAGATCGAATAGCTAGGGCCTTAGAAGCCAACGCCAGAAGCATAAAATACGATATAAATACAACAGCTTTTCCATCGTATAAAAGGAATAATTGCAAACAGTGTGAAAGTAATGGTCATTTCTACGTTCCGGGCAAGCTAGGCTTCACTCTACGGGGCTGTTCCACCAGATCGAATAGTTAGGGCCTAAGAAGTCAACGCCAGAAGCATAAAATACAATATAAATACAACAGTTTTTCCATCGTATAAAACGAATAATTGCAACCAGTGTGAAAGTTATTTTCATTCCTACGTTTCGGGCAACCTAGGCTTCACTCTAGGGCGTTGCTCCACCAGATCGAATTGTTAGGGCCTTAGAAGTCAACGCCCGAAGCATAAAATACAAAATAAATAGAACAGTTTTCCCATTGTATAAAACGAATAATTACAACCAGTGTGAAAGTTATGGTCATTTCGACGTTCCGAGCAACCTAGGCTTCACTCTAGGGCGTTGCTCCACCAGATCTAATAGTTAGGTCCTTAGAAGTCAACGCCAGAAGCATAAGATACAATATAAATATAACAGTTTTTCCATCGTATAGAACGAATAATAGCAACCAGTGTGAAAGTTATGGTCACTTCTACGTTCCGAGCAACCTAGGCTTCACTCTAGGGCGTTGCTCCACCAGATGGAATAGATAGGGCCTTAGAAGTCAAAGCCAGAAGCATAAAATACAATATAAATACAACAGTTTTTCCATCGTATAAAACGAATAATTGCAACCAGTATGAAACTTATGGTCATTTCTACTTTCCGAGCAACCTAGGCTTCACCCTAGGGCGTTGCTCCAACAGATTGAATAGTTAGGGCGTTAGAAGTCAACGCCCGGACCATACAATGCAAAAAAAATACAACAGCTTTTTCATCGTATAAAACGAACAATTGCAACCAGTGTGAAAGTAATGGTCATTTCTACGTTCCGACCACCCTAGGCGTCACTCTAGGGCGTTGCTCCACCACATCTAATAGCTACGGCCTTAGAAGTCAACGCCAGAGGCATAAAATACAA
This sequence comes from Calliopsis andreniformis, assembly GCF_051401765.1. Lineage (NCBI taxonomy): Eukaryota > Metazoa > Arthropoda > Insecta > Hymenoptera > Andrenidae > Calliopsis > Calliopsis andreniformis. The sequence goes on from NW_027480433.1 coordinate 11,353,810, forward strand.
TATAAATACAACAGCGTTTCCATCGTATAAAACGAATAATTGCAACCAGTGTGAAAGTTATGGTCATTTCTACATTCCGAGCAACATAGGCTTCACTCTAGGGCGTTGCTCCACCAGACCGAATAGTTACGGCCTAAGAAGTCAACGCCAGAAGCATAAAATACGATATAAATACAACAGCTTTTCCATCGTATAAAATGAATAATTGCAAACAGTGTGAAAGTAATGGTCATTTCTACGTTCCGAGCACCCTAGGCGTCACTCTAGGGCGTTGCTCCACCACATCTAATAGCTACTGCCTTAGAAGTCAACGCCAGAGGCATAAAATACAATATAAATACAACAGCGTTTCCATCGTATAAAACGAATAATTGCAACCAGTGTGAAAATTATGGTCATTTCTCCTTTCCGGGCAACCTAGGCTTCACTCTAGGGTGTTGCTCCACTAGATCGAATAGCTAGGGCCTTAGAAGTCAACGCCAGAAGCATAAAATACGATATAAATACAACAGCTTTTCCATCGTATAAAAGGAATAATTGCAAACAGTGTGAAAGTAATGGTCATTTCTACGTTCCGGGCAACCTAGGCTTCACTCTACGGGGCTGTTCCACCAGATCGAATAGTTAGGGCCTAAGAAGTCAACGCCAGAAGCATAAAATACAACATAAATACAACAGTTTTTCCATCGTATAAAACGAATAATTGCAACCAGTATGAAACTTATGGACATTTCTACTTTCCGAGCAACCTAGGCTTCACCCTAGGGCGTTGCTCCAACAGATTGAATAGTTAGGGCCTTAGAAGTCAACGCCCGAACCATAAAATGCAAAAAAAATACAACAGCTTTTCCTTCGTATAAAAGGAATAATTGCAAACAGTGTGAAAGTAATGGCCATTTCTACGTTCCGGGCAACCTAGGCTTCACTCTACGGCGCTGTTCCACCAGATCGAATAGTTAGGGCCTAAGAAGTCAACACCAGAAGAATAAAATACAAAATAAATACAACAGCCTTTACACCGTGTAAAACGAATAATTGCAACCTGTGTGAAGGTTATGGTCATATCTACGTTCCGGGCAACCTAGGCTCCGCTGTAGGGAGCTGCTCCACCAGATCGAAATGTTAGGGCCTAAGAAGTCAACGCCAGAAGCATAAAATACAATATAAATATAACATTTTTTCCATCGTATAAAACGAATAATAGCAACCAGTGTGAAAGTTATGGTCATTTCTACGTACCGGGCAACCTAGGCTTCACCCTAGGGCGTTGCTCCAACGGATTGAATAGATAGGGCCTTGGAAGTCAATGCCCGAAGCATAAAATACAAAATAAATAGAACAGTTTTACCATTGTATAAAACGAATAATTGCTACCAGTGCAAAAGTTATGGTCATTTCTACGTTCCGGGCAACCTAGGCTTCACTCTAGGGAGTTGTTCCACCAGATCGGACAGTTGGGTCCTAAGAAGTCAACGCCAGAAGCATAAAATACAATATAAATATAACAGTTTTTCCATCGTATAAAACGAATAATTGCAACCAGTATGAGACTTATGGACATTTCTACTTTCCGAGCAACCTAGGCTTCACCCTAGGGCGTTGCTGCACCAGATCAAACAGTTAGGGCCTTAGATGTCAACGCCCGAAGCATAAAATACAAAATAAATAGAACAGTTTTACCATTGTATAAAACGAATAATTGCTACCAGTGCAAAAGTTATGGTCATTTCTACGTTCCGGGCTACCTAGCCTTCACCATAGGGCGTTGCTCCACCAGATCGAATAGCTACGGCCTAAGAAGTCTACGCCAGAGGCATAAAATACAATATAAATACAACAGCGTTTCCATCGTATAAAACGAATAATTGCAACCAGTGTGAAAGTTATGGTCATTTCTACATTCCGAGCAACCTAGGCTTCACTCTGGGGCGTTGCTCCACCAGTTCGAATAGTTAGCTCCTTAGAAGTAAACGCCAGAAGCATAAAATACGATATAAATACAACAGCTTTTCCATCGTATAAAAGGAATAATTGCAAACAGTGTGAAAGTAATGGTCATTTCTACGTTCCGAGCAACCTAGGCTTCACTCTACGGCGCTGTTCCACCAGATCGAATAGTTACGGCCTAAGAAGTCAACGCCAGGAGCATAAAATACAATATAAATACAACAGTTTTTCCATCGTATAAAACGAATAATTGCAACCAGTATGAAACTTATGGACATTTCTACTTTCCGAGCAACCTAGGCTTCACCCTAGGGCGTTGCTCCAACAGATTGAATAGTTAGGGCCTTAGAAGTCAACGCCCGAACCATAAAATGTAAAAACAATACAACAGCTTTTCCTTCGTATAAAAGGAATAATTGCAAACAGTATGAAAGTAATGGCCATTTCTACGTTCTGGGCAACCTAGGCTTCACTCTACGGCGCTGTTCCACCAGATCGAATAGTTACGGCCTAAGAAGTCAACGCCAGAAGCATAAAATACGATATAAATACAACTGCCTTTCCATCGTATAAAAGGAATAATTGCAAACAGTGTGAAAGTAATGGTCATTTCGACGTTCCGAGCAACCTAGTCTTCACTCTAGGGCGTTGCTCCACTAGATCGAATAGCTAGGGCCTTAGAAGCCAACGCCAGAAGCATAAAATACGATATAAATACAACAGCTTTTCCATCGTATAAAAGGAATAATTGCAAACAGTGTGAAAGTAATGGTCATTTCGACGTTCCGAGCAACCTAGGCTTCACTCTAGGGCGTTGCTCCACCAGATCGAATAGTTAGGTCCTTAGAAGTCAACGCCAGAAGCATAAGATACAATATAAATATAACAGTTTTTCCATCGTATAGAACGAATAATAGCAACCAGTGTGAAAGTTATGGTCACTTCTACGGTCCGAGCAATCTAGGCTTCACTCTAGGGCGTTGCTCCACCAGATGGAATAGATAGGGCCTTAGAAGTCAAAGCCAGAAGCATAAAATACAATATAAATACAACAGTTTTTCCATCGTATAAAACGAATAATTGCAACCAGTATGAAACTTATGGTCATTTCTGCTTTCCGAGCAACCTAGGCTTCACCCTAGGGCGTTGCTCCAACAGATTGAATAGTTAGGGCGTTAGAAGTCAACGCCCGGACCATACAATGCAAAAAAAATACAACAGCTTTTTCATCGTATAAAACGAACAATTGCAACCAGTGTGAAAGTAATGGTCATTTCTACGTTCCGAGCACCCTAGGCGTCACTCTAGGGCGTTGCTCCACCACATCTAATAGCTACTGCCTTAGAAGTCAACGCCAGAGGCATAAAATACAATATAAATACAACAGCGTTTCCATCGTATAAAACGAATAATTGCAACCAGTGTGAAAGTTATGGTCATTTCTCCTTTCCGGGCAACCTAGGCTTCACTCTAGGGTGTTGCTCCACTAGATCGAATAGCTAGGGCATTAGAAGCCAACGCCAGAAGCATAAAATACGATATAAATACAACAGCTTTTCCATCGTATAAAAGGAATAATTGCAAACAGTGTGAAAGTAATGGTCATTTCTACGTTCCGAGCACCCTAGGCGTCACTCTAGGGCGTTGCTCCACCACATCTAATAGCTACTGCCTTAGAAGTCAACGCCAGAGGCATAAAATACAATATAAATACAACAGCGTTTCCATCGTATAAAACGAATAATTGCAACCAGTGTGAAAGTTATGGTCATTTCTCCTTTCCGGGCAACCTAGGCTTCACTCTAGGGTGTTGCTCCACTAGATCGAATAGCTAGGGCCTTAGAAGTCAACACCAGAAGCATAAAATACGATATAAATACAACAGCTGTTCCATCGTATAAAAGAAATAATTGCAAACAATGTGAAAGTAATGGTCATTTCTACGTTCCGGGCAACCTAGGCTTCACTCGACGGCGCTATTCCACCAGATCGAATAGTTAGGGCCTAAGAAGTCAACGCCAGAAGCATAAAATACAACATAAATACAACAGATTTTCCATCGTATATAATGTATATTTGCAAACAGTGTGAAAGTTATGGTCATTTCTACATTTCGAGCAACCTAGGCTTCCCTCTAGAGCGTTGCTCCACCTGATCGAATAGTTAGGGCCTTAGAAGTCAACGCCAGAAGCATAAAATACAATATAGATGCAACAGTTTTTCCATCGTATAACAGTAATAACTGCAAACAGTGTGAAAGTATTGGTCATTTCAGCGTTCCGGGTAACCTAGGTTTCACTCTAGGGCGTTGCTCCACCAGATCGAATAGCTAGGGACTTAGAATTCAACGCCATAAGAATAAAATACAATATAAATATAACAGTTTTTCCATCGTATAAAACGAATATTAGCAACCAGTGTGAAAGTTATGGTCATTTCAACGTTCCTGGCAATCTAGGCTTCACTCTAGGGCGTTGCTCATCCAGATCAATCAGTTAGGGCCTTAGAAGTTAACGCCCGAAGCATAAAATGCAAAATAAATACAACAGTTTTTCCATTGTATAAAACGAATAAATGCTACCAGTGTAAAAGTTATGGTCATTTCTACGTTCCGGACAACCTAGGCTTCACCCTAGGGCGTTGTTCCACCAGATCGAATAGTTAGGGCCTTAGCAGTGAACGCCAGAAGCATAAAATACAATATAAATGCAACAGTTTTTCCATAATGTAAAACGAATAATTGCAACCTGTATGAAAGTTATGGTCATTTCTACTTTGCGGCAACCTAAACTTCACCCTAGGGCGTTGCTCCAACAGATTGAATAGTTAGGGCCTTAGAAGTCAATGCTCGAAGCATAAAATGCAATAAAAATACAACAGTTTTTCCATCATATAACAGGAATAATTGCAACCAGTTTGAAAGTGATGGTCATTTCTACGTACCGGGCAACCTAGGCTTGACTCTAGGGCGTTGCTCCACCAGATCGAACAGTTAGGGCCTTAGAAGTCAACGCCCGAAGCATAAAATACAAAATAAATAGAACAGCGTTTCCATCGTATAAAACGAATAATTGCTACCAGTGTGAAAGTTATGGTCATTTCTACTTTCCGGGCAACCTAGGCTTCACCCTAGGTCGTTGTTTCACCAGATGGAATTTGCTAGGGCCTAAGAAGTCAGCGCCAGAAGCTTAAAATACGATATAAATACAACAGCTTTTCCATCGTATAAAACGTATAATTGCAACCAGTTTGAAAGTGATGGTCATTTCTACGTTCCAGGCAACCTAGGCTTCACTTTAGGGCGTTGTTCCACCAGATCGAATGGATAGGGCCTTAGAAGTCAACGCCCGAAGCATAAAATACAAAATAAATAGAACAGTTTTTCCAACGTATAAAACGAATAATTGCTACCAGTGTGAAAGTTATGGTCATTGCTACGTTCCGCGCAACCGAGGCTTCTCCCAAGGGCGTTGTTCCACCAGATGGAATAGTTAGGGCCTAAGAAGTCAATGCCCGAAGCATAAAATGCAATAAAAATACAACAGTTTTTCAATCATATAACAGGAATAATTGCAAGCAGTTTGAAAGTGATGGTCATTTCTACGTACCGGGCAACCTAGGCTTCACTCTAGGGCGATGCTCCACCTGATAGAATAGTTAGGGCCTTAGAAGTCAACGCCCGAAGCATGAAACACAAAATAAATAGAACAGTTATTTCGTTGTATAAAACGAATAATTGCTACCAGTGTGAAAGTTGTGTTCATTTCTACGTTCCAGGCAACCTAGGCTTCACCCTAGGGCGTTGTTCCAACAGATTGAATAGTTAGGGCCTTAGAAGTCAACGCCCGAAGCATAAAATACAAAATAAATAGAACACCTTTTCCATTGTATAAAATGAATAATAGCAAACAGTGTGAAAGAAATGGTCATTTCTACGTTCCGGACAACCTAGGCTTCACTCAAGGGCGTTGCTCCTCCACATCGAATAGCTACGGCCTTAGAAGTCAACGCTAGAAGCATAAAATACAATAAAAATGCAACAGTTTTTCCAACGTATAGCATGAATAATTGCAACCGGTGTGAATGTAATGGTCATTTCTACGTTCCGGGCAACCTAGGCTTCACTCTAGGGCGTTGCTCCACCAGATCGAATAGTTAGGGCCTTAGAAATCAACGCCAGAAGGATAAAATACAATAAAGATGCAACAGTTTTTCCATCGTATAACAGGAATAACTGCAAACAGTGTGAAAGTAATGGTCATTTCTACGTTCCAGGCAACCTAGGCTTCACTCTAGGGCGTTGTTCCATCAGAGCGAATAGTTAGGGCCTAAGAAGTCAACGTCAGAAGCATAAAATACAATATAAATATAACAGTTTTTCCATCGCATAAAACGAATAATAGCAACCAGTGTGAAAGTTATGGTCATTTCTACGTTCCGGGCAACCTAGGCTTCACTCTAGGTCGTTGCTCCACCAGGTCAAATAGCTAGCAACTTGGAATTAATCGCCAGAAGCATAGAATACAATAAAAATACAACAGTTTTTCCATCGTATAACAGGAATAATTGCAACCAGTGTGAATGTAATGGTCATTTCTACGTTCCGGGCAACCTAGGATTCACTCTAGGGCGTTGCTCCAACAGATTGAATAGTTAGGGCCTTAAAAGTCAATGCCCGAAGCATAAAATGCAATAAAAATACAACAGTTTTTCCATCGGAGAACAGGAATAATTGCAACCAGTGTGAAAGTTATGGTCATTTCTACGTTCCGGGCAACCTAGGCTTCACTCTAGGTCGTTGCTCCACCAGGTCAAATAGCTAGCAACTTGGAATTAATCGCCAGAAGCATAGAATACAATAAAAATACAACAGTTTTTCCATCGGAGAACAGGAATAATTGCAACCAGTGTGAAAGTACTGGTCATTTCTACGTTCCGGGTAACCTAGGCTTCACTCTATGGCGCTGTTCCACCACATCGAATAGTTAGGGCCTAAGAAGTCAACGCCATAATAATAAAATACAATATAAACATAACAGTTTTTCCATCGTAGAACAGGAATAATTGCAACCAGTGTGAAAGTTATGGTCATTTCTGCGTTCCGGGCAACCTAGGCTTCACTCTAGGGCGTTGCTCTACCTGATCAAACAGTTAGGGCCTTAGAAGTCAATGCCCGAAGCATAAAATACAATATAAATACAACAGTTTTTCCATCCAATAAAACGAATAATTGCATCTAGTGTGAAAGTTAACGTCATTTCTACTTTCCGGGCAACCTAGGCTTCACCCTAGGGCGTTGCTCCAACAGACTGAATAGTTAGGGCCTTAAAAGTCAATGCCCGTAGCATAAAATGCAATAAAAATACAACAGTTTTTCCATCATATAACAGGAATAATTGCAGCCTGTTTGAATGTGATGGTCGTTTCTACGTTCCGGGCAACCTAGGCTTCACTCTAGGATGTTGCTCCACCAGATCGAATTGCTAGGGCCTATGAAGTCAACACCAGAAGCATAAAACACGATATAAATACAACAGTTTTTCCACCGTATAAAACGAATAATCGCAACCAGTGTGGTAGTTATGCTCATTTCTACGTTCCGGGCAACCTAGGCTTGACCCTAGGGCGTTGCTCCAACACACTGAATAGTTAGGGCCTTAAAAGTCAATGCCCGTAGCATAAAATGCAATAAAAATACAACAGTTTTTCCATCGTATAACAGGAATAATTGCACCAGTGTGAAAGTAATGGTCATTTCTACGTTCCGGGCAACATAGGTTTCACTCTAGGGCGTTGTTCCACCAGATCGAATAGTTAGGGCCTAAGAAGTCAACGTCAGATGCATAAAATACAATATAAATATAACAGTTTTTCCATCGTATAAAACGAATAATAGCAACCAGTGTGAAAGTTATGGTCATTTCTACGTTCCGGGCAACCTAGGCTTCACCCTAGGGCGTTGTTCCACCAGATCGAATAGTTAGGGCCTAAGAAGTGAACGCCAGATGCATAAAATGCAATATAAATACAACAGTTTTTCCATCATATGAAACGAATAATTATAACCAGTATGAAAGTTATGGTCATTTCTACGTTCCGGGCAACCTAGGTGTCACTCTAGGGCGTTGCTCCACCACATCTAATAGCTACGGCCTTAGGAGTCAACGCCAGAAGAATAAAATACAATAAAGGTGCAACAGCTTTCCCATCGTATAAAACGAATAATTGCAACCAGTGTGAAAGTTATGGTCATTTCTACTTTCCGGGCAACCTAGGCTACACCCTAGGGCGTTGCTCCAACAGATCGAATAGTTAGGACCTTAGAAGTCAACGCCAGAAGCATAAAATACAAAATAAATAAAACAGGTTTCCCATCGTATAAAACGAATAATTGCTACCAGTGTGAAAGTTATGGTCATTTCTACGTTCCGGGCAACCTAGGCTCCACTGTAGGGCGTTGCTCCACCAGATCGAAATGTTAGGGCCTAAGAAGTCAACGCCAGAAGCATAAAATACAAAATAAATAGAACAGTTTTTCCATTGTATAAAACGAATAATTGCTACCAGTGTAAAAGTTATGGTCATTTCTACTTTCCGGGCAACCTAGGCTTCACTCTATGTAGTTGTTCCACCAGATCGAATAGTTAGGGACTAAGAAGTGAACGCCAGAAGCATAAAATACAATATAAATATAACAGTTTTTCCATCGTATAAAACGAATGATAGCAGCCAGTGTGAAAGTTATTTTCATTTCTACGTTTCGGGCAACCTAGGCTTCACTCTAGGGCGCTGCTCCACCAGATCGAATTGTTAGGGCCTTAGAAGTCAACGCCCGAATCATAAAAACCAAAATAAATAGAACAGTTTTTCCATTGTATAAAACGAATAATTGCTGCCAGTGTAAAAGTTATGGTCATTTCTACGCTCCGGGCAACCTAGGCTTCACCCTAGGGCGTTGTTCCACCAGATCGAATAGTTAGGGACTAAGAAGTGAACGCCAGAAGCATAAAATACAATATAAATACAACAGCTTTGCCATCGTATAAAGTGAATAATTGCAAGCAGTGCGAAAGATATGGACATTTCTACGATCCGGGCTACCTAGGTTTCACTCTAGGGCATTGTTCGACCAGATCGAATAGTTAGGGCCTAAGAAGTGAACGCCAGAAGCATAAAATACAATATAAATACAACAGTTTTTCCATCGTATAAAACGAATTATTGCAACCAGTATGAAACTTATGGTCATTTCTACGTTCCGGGCAACCTAGGCTTCACTGTATGGCGTTATTCCACCACATCGAATAGCTACGGCCTCAGAAGTCAACGCCTGAAGTATAAAATACAATAAAAATACAACAGTCTTTCCATCCTATAACAGGAATAATTGCAACCCGTGTGAAAGTAATGGTCATTTCTACGTTCCAGGCAACCTAGGCTTCACCCTAGGGCGTTGTTCCAACAGATTGAATAGTTAGGGCCTTAGAAGTCAACGCCCGAAGCATAAAATACAAAATAAATAGAACACCTTTTCCATCGTATAAAATGAATAATAGCAAACAGTGTGAAGGTAATGGTCATTTCTACGTTCCGGACAACCTAGGCTTCACTCAAGGGCGTTGCTCCTCCACATCGAATAGCTACGGCCTTAGAAGTCAACTCTAGAAGCATAAAATACAATAAAAATGCAACAGTTTTTCCAACGTATAGCATGAATAATTGCAACCGGTGTGAATGTTATGGTGATTTCTACGTTCCGGGCAACCTAGGCTTGACTGTAGGGTGTTGCTCCTCCAGATCGAATAGGTCGGGCCATAGAAGTCAACGCCCGAAGCATAAACCACAAAATAAATAGAACAGTTTTTCCATTGAATAAAACGAATAATTGCAACCAGTGTGAAAGTTAACGTCATTTCTACTTTCCGGGCAACCTAGGCTTCACCCTAGGGCGTTGTTCCACCAGATCGAGTAGTCAGGGCCTAAGAAGTCAACGCCAGAAGCATAAAATACAAAATAAATGGAACAGTTTTTCCATTGTATAAAACGGATAATTGCTACCAATGTGAAAGTTATGGTCATTTCTACGTTCCGGGCAACCTAGGCTTCACTCTATTGCGTTGCTCCACCAGATCGAATAGTTAGTGCCTTAGAAGTCAACGCCAGAAGCATAAAATACAATATAAATACAACAGTTTTTCCATCGTATAAAACGAATAATTGCAACCAGTATGAGACTTATGGACATTTCTACTTTCCGAGCAACCTAGGCTTCACCCTAGGGCGTTGCTGCACCAGATCAAACAGTTAGGGCCTTAGATGTCAACGCCCGAAGCATAAAATACAAAATAAATAGAACAGTTTTACCATTGCATAAAACGAATAATTGCTACCAGTGCAAAAGTTATGGTCATTTCTACGTTCCGGGCAACCTAGGCTTCACTCTACGGCGTTGTTCCACCAGATCGAATAGTTGGGGCCTAAGAAGTGAACGCCAGAGGTATAAAGTACAATATAAATGCAACAGCTTATCCATCGTATAAAAGGAATAATTGCACCAGTATGAAACTTATGGACATTTCTACTTTCCGAGCAACCTAGGCTTCACCCTAGGGCGTTGCTCCAACAGATTGAATAGTTAGGGCCTTAGAAGTCAACGCTCGAACCATAAAATGCAAAAAAAATACAACTGTGTTTCCATCATATAACAGGAATAATTGCATCCAGTTTGAAAGTGATGGTCATTTCTCCTTTCCGGGCAACCTAGGCTTCACTCTAGGGCGTTGCTCCACTAGATCGAATAGCTAGGACCTTAGAAGTCAACACCAGAAGCATAAAATACGATATAAATACAACAGCTTTTCCATCGTATAAAAGGAATAATTGCAAACAATGTGAAAGTAATGGTCATTTCTACGTTCCGGGCCACCTAGGCTTCACTCTACGGCGCTGTTCCACCAGATCGAATAGTTAGGGCCTAAGAAGTCAACGCCAGAAGCATAAAATACAATATAAATAAAACAGTTTTTCCATCGTATAAAACGAATAATTGCAACCAGTATGAAACCTATGGACATTTCTACTTTCCGAGCAACCTAGGCTTCACCCTAGGGCGTTGCTCCAACAGATTGAATAGTTAGGGCCTTAGAAGTCAACGCCCGAACCATAAAATGCAAAAAAAATTCAACAGTGTATCCATCATATAACAGGAATAATTGCATCCAGTTTAAAGTGATGGTCATTTCTCCTTTCCGGGCAACCTAGGCTTCAGTCTAGGGCGTTGCTCCACTAGATCGAATAGCTAGGGCCTTAGAAGTCAACGCCAGAAGCATAAAATACGATATAAATACAACAGCTTTTCCTTCGTATAAAAGGAATAATTGCAAACAGTGTGAAAGTAATGGCCATTTCTACGTTCCGGGCAACCTAGGCTTCACTCTACGGCGCAGTTCCACCAGATCGAATAGTTAGGGCCTAAGAAGTCAACACCAGAAGAATAAAATACAAAATAAATACAACAGCCTTTACACCGTATAAAACGAATAATTGCAACCTGTGTGAAGGTTATGGTCATATCTACGTTCCGGGCAACCTAGGCTCCACTGTAGGGCGTTGCTCCACCAGATCGAAATGTTAGGGCCTAAGAAGTCAACGCCAGAAGCATAAAATACAAAATAAATAGAACAGTTTTTCCATTGTATAAAACGAATAATTGCTACCAGTGTAAAAGTTATGGTCATTTCTACTTTCCGGGCAACCTAGGCTTCACTCTATGTAGTTGTTCCACCAGATCGAATAGTTAGGGACTAAGAAGTGAACGCCAGAAGCATAAAATACAATATAAATATAACAGTTTTTCCATCGTATAAAACGAATGATAGCAACCAGTGTGAAAGTTATTTTCATTTCTACGTTTCGGGCAACCTAGGCTTCACTCTAGGGCGCTGCTCCACCAGATCGAATTGTTAGGGCCTTAGAAATCAACGCCCGAAGCATAAAAACCAAAATAAATAGAACAGTTTTTCCATTGTATAAAACGAATAATTGCTGCCAGTGTAAAAGTTATGGTCATTTCTACGCTCCGGGCAACCTAGGCTTCACCCTAGGGCGTTGTTCCACCAGATCGAATAGTTAGGGACTAAGAAGTGAACGCCAGAAGCATAAAATACAATATAAATACAACAGCTTTGCCATCGTATAAAGTGAATAATTGCAAGCAGTGCGAAAGATATGGACATTTCTACGATCCGGGCTACCTAGGTTTCACTCTAGGGCATTGTTCGACCAGATCGAATAGTTAGGGCCTAAGAAGTGAACGCCAGAAGCATAAAATACAATATAAATACAACAGTTTTTCCATCGTATAAAACGAATTATTGCAACCAGTATGAAACTTATGGGCATTTCTACGTTCCGGGCAACCTAGGCTTCACTGTATGGCGTTATTCCACCACATCGAATAGCTACGGCCTCAGAAGTCAACGCCTGAAGTATAAAATACAATAAAAATACAACAGTCTTTCCATCCTATAACAGGAATAATTGCAACCCGTGTGAAAGTGATGGTCATTTCTACGTTCCAGGCAACCTAGGCTTCACCCTAGGGCGTTGTACCAATAGATTGAATAGTTAGGGCCTTAGAAGTCAACGCCCGAAGCATAAAATACAAAATAAATAGAACACCTTTTCCATCGTATAAAATGAATAATAGCAAACAGTGTGAAAGAAATGGTCATTTCTACGTTCCGGACAACCTAGGCTTCACTCAAGGGCGTTGCTCCTCCACATCGAATAGCTACGGCCTTAGAAGTCAACGCTAGAAGCATAAAATACAATAAAAATGCAACAGTTTTTCCAACGTATAGCATGAATAATTGCAACCGGTGTGAATGTAATGGTCATTTCTACGTTCCGGGCAACCTAGGCTTCACTCTAGGGCGTTGTTCCACCAGATCGAATAGTTAGGGCCTAAGAAGTCAACGTCAGATGCATAAAATACAATATAAATATAACAGTTTTTCCATCGTATAAAACGAATAATAGCAACCAGTGTGAAAGTTATGGTCATTTCTACGTTCCGGGCAACCTAGGCTTCACCCTAGGGCGTTGTTCCACCAGATCGAATAGTTAGGGCCTAAGAAGTGAACGCCAGATGCATAAAATGCAATATAAATACAACAGTTTTTCCATCATATGAAACGAATAATTATAACCAGTATGAAAGTTATGGTCATTTCTACGTTCCGGGCAACCTAGGTGTCACTCTAGGGCGTTGCTCCACCACATCTAATAGCTACGGCCTTAGGAGTCAACGCCAGAAGAATAAAATACAATAAAGGTGCAACAGCTTTTCCATCGTATAAAACGAATAATTGCAACCAGTGTGAAAGTTATGGTCATTTCTACTTTCCGGGCAACCTAGGCTACACCCTAGGGCGTTGCTCCAACAGATCGAATAGTTAGGACCTTAGAAGTCAACGCCAGAAGCATAAAATACAAAATAAATAAAACAGGTTTCCCATCGTATAAAACGAATAATTGCTACCAGTGTGAAAGTTATGGTCATTTCTACGTTCCGGGCAACCTAGGCTCCACTGTAGGGCGTTGCTCCACCAGATCGAAATGTTAGGGCCTAAGAAGTCAACGCCAGAAGCATAAAATACAAAATAAATAGAACAGTTTTTCCATTGTATAAAACGAATAATTGCTACCAGTGTAAAAGTTATGGTCATTTCTACTTTCCGGGCAACCTAGGCTTCACTCTATGTAGTTGTTCCACCAGATCGAATAGTTAGGGACTAAGAAGTGAACGCCAGAAGCATAAAATACAATATAAATATAACAGTTTTTCCATCGTATAAAACGAATGATAGCAGCCAGTGTGAAAGTTATTTTCATTTCTACGTTTCGGGCAACCTAGGCTTCACTCTAGGGCGCTGCTCCACCAGATCGAATTGTTAGGGCCTTAGAAGTCAACGCCCGAATCATAAAAACCAAAATAAATAGAACAGTTTTTCCATTGTATAAAACGAATAATTGCTGCCAGTGTAAAAGTTATGGTCATTTCTACGCTCCGGGCAACCTAGGCTTCACCCTAGGGCGTTGTTCCACCAGATCGAATAGTTAGGGACTAAGAAGTGAACGCCAGAAGCATAAAATACAATATAAATACAACAGCTTTGCCATCGTATAAAGTGAATAATTGCAAGCAGTGCGAAAGATATGGACATTTCTACGATCCGGGCTACCTAGGTTTCACTCTAGGGCATTGTTCGACCAGATCGAATAGTTAGGGCCTAAGAAGTGAACGCCAGAAGCATAAAATACAATATAAATACAACAGTTTTTCCATCGTATAAAACGAATTATTGCAACCAGTATGAAACTTATGGTCATTTCTACGTTCCGGGCAACCTAGGCTTCACTGTATGGCGTTATTCCACCACATCGAATAGCTACGGCCTCAGAAGTCAACGCCTGAAGTATAAAATACAATAAAAATACAACAGTCTTTCCATCCTATAACAGGAATAATTGCAACCCGTGTGAAAGTAATGGTCATTTCTACGTTCCAGGCAACCTAGGCTTCACCCTAGGGCGTTGTTCCAACAGATTGAATAGTTAGGGCCTTAGAAGTCAACGCCCGAAGCATAAAATACAAAATAAATAGAACACCTTTTCCATCGTATAAAATGAATAATAGCAAACAGTGTGAAAGTAATGGTCATTTCTACGTTCCGGACAACCTAGGCTTCACTCAAGGGCGTTGCTCCTCCACATCGAATAGCTACGGCCTTAGAAGTCAACTCTAGAAGCATAAAATACAATAAAAATGCAACAGTTTTTCCAACGTATAGCATGAATAATTGCAACCGGTGTGAATGTTATGGTGATTTCTACGTTCCGGGCAACCTAGGCTTGACTGTAGGGTGTTGCTCCTCCAGATCGAATAGGTCGGGCCATAGAAGTCAACGCCCGAAGCATAAACCACAAAATAAATAGAACAGTTTTTCCATTGAATAAAACGAATAATTGCAACCAGTGTGAAAGTTAACGTCATTTCTACTTTCCGGGCAACCTAGGCTTCACCCTAGGGCGTTGTTCCACCAGATCGAGTAGTTAGGGCCTAAGAAGTCAACGCCAGAAGCATAAAATACAAAATAAATGGAACAGTTTTTCCATTGTATAAAACGGATAATTGCTACCAATGTGAAAGTTATGGTCATTTCTACGTTCCGGGCAACCTAGGCTTCACTCTATTGCGTTGCTCCACCAGATCGAATAGTTAGTGCCTTAGAAGTCAACGCCAGAAGCATAAAATACAATATAAATACAACAGTTTTTCCATCGTATAAAACGAATAATTGCAACCAGTATGAGACTTATGGACATTTCTACTTTCCGAGCAACCTAGGCTTCACCCTAGGGCGTTGCTGCACCAGATCAAACAGTTAGGGCCTTAGATGTCAACGCCCGAAGCATAAAATACAAAATAAATAGAACAGTTTTACCATTGCATAAAACGAATAATTGCTACCAGTGCAAAAGTTATGGTCATTTCTACGTTCCGGGCAACCTAGGCTTCACTCTACGGCGTTGTTCCACCAGATCGAATAGTTGGGGCCTAAGAAGTGAACGCCAGAGGTATAAAGTACAATATAAATGCAACAGCTTATCCATCGTATAAAAGGAATAATTGCACCAGTATGAAACTTATGGACATTTCTACTTTCCGAGCAACCTAGGCTTCACCCTAGGGCGTTGCTCCAACAGATTGAATAGTTAGGGCCTTAGAAGTCAACGCTCGAACCATAAAATGCAAAAAAAATACAACTGTGTTTCCATCATATAACAGGAATAATTGCATCCAGTTTGAAAGTGATGGTCATTTCTCCTTTCCGGGCAACCTAGGCTTCACTCTAGGGCGTTGCTCCACTAGATCGAATAGCTAGGACCTTAGAAGTCAACACCAGAAGCATAAAATACGATATAAATACAACAGCTTTTCCATCGTATAAAAGGAATAATTGCAAACAATGTGAAAGTAATGGTCATTTCTACGTTCCGGGCCACCTAGGCTTCACTCTACGGCGCTGTTCCACCAGATCGAATAGTTAGGGCCTAAGAAGTCAACGCCAGAAGCATAAAATACAATATAAATAAAACAGTTTTTCCATCGTATAAAACGAATAATTGCAACCAGTATGAAACCTATGGACATTTCTACTTTCCGAGCAACCTAGGCTTCACCCTAGGGCGTTGCTCCAACAGATTGAATAGTTAGGGCCTTAGAAGTCAACGCCCGAACCATAAAATGCAAAAAAAATTCAACAGTGTATCCATCATATAACAGGAATAATTGCATCCAGTTTAAAGTGATGGTCATTTCTCCTTTCCGGGCAACCTAGGCTTCAGTCTAGGGCGTTGCTCCACTAGATCGAATAGCTAGGGCCTTAGAAGTCAACGCCAGAAGCATAAAATACGATATAAATACAACAGCTTTTCCTTCGTATAAAAGGAATAATTGCAAACAGTGTGAAAGTAATGGCCATTTCTACGTTCCGGGCAACCTAGGCTTCACTCTACGGCGCAGTTCCACCAGATCGAATAGTTAGGGCCTAAGAAGTCAACACCAGAAGAATAAAATACAAAATAAATACAACAGCCTTTACACCGTATAAAACGAATAATTGCAACCTGTGTGAAGGTTATGGTCATATCTACGTTCCGGGCAACCTAGGCTCCACTGTAGGGCGTTGCTCCACCAGATCGAAATGTTAGGGCCTAAGAAGTCAACGCCAGAAGCATAAAATACAAAATAAATAGAACAGTTTTTCCATTGTATAAAACGAATAATTGCTACCAGTGTAAAAGTTATGGTCATTTCTACTTTCCGGGCAACCTAGGCTTCACTCTATGTAGTTGTTCCACCAGATCGAATAGTTAGGGACTAAGAAGTGAACGCCAGAAGCATAAAATACAATATAAATATAACAGTTTTTCCATCGTATAAAACGAATGATAGCAACCAGTGTGAAAGTTATTTTCATTTCTACGTTTCGGGCAACCTAGGCTTCACTCTAGGGCGCTGCTCCACCAGATCGAATTGTTAGGGCCTTAGAAATCAACGCCCGAAGCATAAAAACCAAAATAAATAGAACAGTTTTTCCATTGTATAAAACGAATAATTGCTGCCAGTGTAAAAGTTATGGTCATTTCTACGCTCCGGGCAACCTAGGCTTCACCCTAGGGCGTTGTTCCACCAGATCGAATAGTTAGGGACTAAGAAGTGAACGCCAGAAGCATAAAATACAATATAAATACAACAGCTTTGCCATCGTATAAAGTGAATAATTGCAAGCAGTGCGAAAGATATGGACATTTCTACGATCCGGGCTACCTAGGTTTCACTCTAGGGCATTGTTCGACCAGATCGAATAGTTAGGGCCTAAGAAGTGAACGCCAGAAGCATAAAATACAATATAAATACAACAGTTTTTCCATCGTATAAAACGAATTATTGCAACCAGTATGAAACTTATGGGCATTTCTACGTTCCGGGCAACCTAGGCTTCACTGTATGGCGTTATTCCACCACATCGAATAGCTACGGCCTCAGAAGTCAACGCCTGAAGTATAAAATACAATAAAAATACAACAGTCTTTCCATCCTATAACAGGAATAATTGCAACCCGTGTGAAAGTGATGGTCATTTCTACGTTCCAGGCAACCTAGGCTTCACCCTAGGGCGTTGTTCCAATAGATTGAATAGTTAGGGCCTTAGAAGTCAACGCCCGAAGCATAAAATACAAAATAAATAGAACACCTTTTCCATCGTATAAAATGAATAATAGCAAACAGTGTGAAAGAAATGGTCATTTCTACGTTCCGGACAACCTAGGCTTCACTCAAGGGCGTTGCTCCTCCACATCGAATAGCTACGGCCTTAGAAGTCAACGCTAGAAGCATAAAATACAATAAAAATGCAACAGTTTTTCCAACGTATAGCATGAATAATTGCAACCGGTGTGAATGTAATGGTCATTTCTACGTTCCGGGCAACCTAGGCTTCACTCTAGGGCGTTGCTCCACCAGATCGAATAGTTAGGGCCTTAGAAATCAACGCCAGAAGGATAAAATACAATAAAGATGCAACAGTTTTTCCATCGTATAACAGGAATAACTGCAAACAGTGTGAAAGTAATGGTCATTTCTACGTTCCAGGCAACCTAGGCTTCACTCTAGGGCGTTGTTCCATCAGAGCGAATAGTTAGGGCCTAAGAAGTCAACGTCAGAAGCATAAAATACAATATAAATATAACAGTTTTTCCATCGCATAAAACGAATAATAGCAACCAGTGTGAAAGTTATGGTCATTTCTACGTTCCGGGCAACCTAGGCTTCACTCTAGGTCGTTGCTCCACCAGGTCAAATAGCTAGCAACTTGGAATTAATCGCCAGAAGCATAGAATACAATAAAAATACAACAGTTTTTCCATCGTATAACAGGAATAATTGCAACCAGTGTGAATGTAATGGTCATTTCTACGTTCCGGGCAACCTAGGATTCACTCTAGGGCGTTGCTCCAACAGATTGAATAGTTAGGGCCTTAAAAGTCAATGCCCGAAGCATAAAATGCAATAAAAATACAACAGTTTTTCCATCGGAGAACAGGAATAATTGCAACCAGTGTGAAAGTTATGGTCATTTCTACGTTCCGGGTAACCTAGGCTTCACTCTAGGGCGTCGATCCACCAGAGGGAATAGTTAGGGCCTAAGAATTCAACGCCAGAAGGATAAAATACAATATAAGTACATCAGTTATTCCTTCGTATAAAATGAGTAGTTGCAAACATTGTGAAAGTAATGGTCATTTCTACTTTCCGGGCAACCTAGGCGTTACTCTAGGGCGTTGCTCCACCTGATCGAATAGTTAGAGCCTTAGAAGTCAACGCCAGAAGCATAAAATGCAATAAAGGTGCAACAGTTTTTCCATCGTATAACAGGAATAACTGCAAACAGTGTGAAAGTACTGGTCATTTCTACGTTCCGGGTAACCTAGGCTTCACTCTATGGCGCTGTTCCACCACATCGAATAGTTAGGGCCTAAGAAGTCAACGCCATAATAATAAAATACAATATAAACATAACAGTTTTTCCATCGTAGAACAGGAATAATTGCAACCAGTGTGAAAGTTATGGTCATTTCTGCGTTCCGGGCAACCTAGGCTTCACTCTAGGGCGTTGCTCCACCTGATCGAACAGTTAGGGCCTTAGAAGTCAATGCCCGAAGCATAAAATACAATATAAATACAACAGTTTTTCCATCCAATAAAACGAATGATTGCATCTAGTGTGAAAGTTAACGTCATTTCTACTTTCCGGGCAACCTAGGCTTCACCCTAGGGCGTTGCTCCAACAGACTGAATAGTTAGGGCCTTAAAAGTCAATGCCCGTAGCATAAAATGCAATAAAAATACAACAGTTTTTCCATCATATAACAGGAATAATTGCAGCCTGTTTGAATGTGATGGTCGTTTCTACGTTCCGGGCAACCTAGGCTTCACTCTAGGATGTTGCTCCACCAGATCGAATTGCTAGGGCCTATGAAGTCAACACCAGAAGCATAAAACACGATATAAATACAACAGTTTTTCCACCGTATAAAACGAATAATCGCAACCAGTGTGGTAGTTATGCTCATTTCTACGTTCCGGGCAACCTAGGCTTGACCCTAGGGCGTTGCTCCAACACACTGAATAGTTAGGGCCTTAAAAGTCAATGCCCGTAGCATAAAATGCAATAAAAATACAACAGTTTTTCCATCGTATAACAGGAATAATTGCACCAGTGTGAAAGTAATGGTCATTTCTACGTTCCGGGCAACATAGGTTTCACTCTAGGGCGTTGTTCCACCAGATCGAATAGCTAGGGCCTAAGAAGTCAACGTCAGATGCATAAAATACAATATAAATATAACAGTTTTTCCATCGTATAAAACGAATAATAGCAACCAGTGTGAAAGTTATGGTCATTTCTACGTTCCGGGCAACCTAGGCTTCACCCTAGGGCGTTGTTCCACCAGATCGAATAGTTAGGGCCTAAGAAGTGAACGCCAGATGCATAAAATACAATATAAATACAACAGTTTTTCCATCATATGAAACGAATAATTATAACCAGTATGAAAGTTATGGTCATTTCTACGTTCCGGGCAACCTAGGTGTCACTCTAGGGCGTTGCTCCACCACATCTAATAGCTACGGCCTTAGAAGTCAACGCCAGAAGCATAAAATACAATATAAATATATAATAATTTACATCGTATAAAACGAATAATAGCAACCAGTGTGAAAGTTATGGTTATTACTCCGTTCCAGGCAACCTAGGCTTCACTCTAGGGCGTTGCCCCACCAGATCGAATAGTTAGGGGCTTAGAAGTCAACGCCCGAAGCATAAAATACAAAATAAATAGAACAGCTTTTCCAGCGTATAAAATGGATAATTGCAAACAGTGTGAAAGTAATGGTCATTTCTACGTTCCAGGTAACCGAGGTTTCACTCTAGGGCGTAGCCCCACCAGATCTAACAGCTAGGGACTTAGAATTCAACGCCAGATTTATAAAATACAATATAAGTACAACAGTTTTTCCATCGTAACAAACGAATAATTGCAACCTGTGTGTAGGTTATGGTCATATATACGTTCCGGGCAACCTAGGCTTCACTGTAGGGTGTTGCTCCACCAGATCGAATAGCTAGGGACTTAGAATTAAACGCCAGAAGCATAAAATACAATAAAAGTACAACAGTTTTTCCATCGTATAACAGGAGTAATTGCAGCCAGTGTGGAAGTAATGGTCATTTCTACGTTCCGGGCAACCTAGGCTTCTCGCTAGGGTGTTGCTCCACCAGATGGAATAGCTAGTGCCTTAGAAGTCAACGCCCGAAGCATAAAATGCAAAATAAATATAACAGCTTTTCCATCGTATGAAACGAATAACAGCAACCAGTCTGAAAGTACTGGTCATTTCTACGTTCCGGGTAACCCAGGTTTCACACTAGGGCGTTGCTCCACCAGATCGATCAGTTAGGTCCTAAGAAGTCAACGCCAGAAGCATAAAATACGAAATAAATACAACAGCTTTTCCATCGTATAAAACGAATAATTGCAACCAGTGTGAAAGTAATGGTCATTTCTACGTTCAGAGAAACCTTGGCGTCACTCTAGGGCGTTGCTCCACCAGATCGAATAGATACGGACTTAGAATTCAACGCTAAAAGCATAAAATACAATTAAAATACAACAGTTTATCCATCGTATAACAGGAGTAATTGTAACCAGTGTGAAGGTAATGGTCATTTCTACGTTCCGGGTAATGTAGGTTTCACTCTAGGGCGTTGATCCACTAGAGGGAATAGTTAGGGCCCAAGAAGTCAACGCCAGAAGCGTAAAATACAATATAAATACAACAGCTTTTCAATCGTATAAAACGAATGATTGCAACCAGTGTGAAAGTTATGGACATTTCTACATTCCGGCCAACCTAGGCTTCACCCTAGGGCGTTGCTCCACCAGATCGAATAGTTAGGGCCTTAGAAGTCAACGCCAGAAGCATAAAATACAATAAAGATGCAACAGTTTTTCCATCATTTTATAGGAATAACTGCAGCCAGTGTGAATGTACTGGTCATTTCCACGTTCCGGATAACCTAGGTTTCACTATAGGGCGTTGCTCTACAAGATCGAATAGCTAGGGACTTAGAATTCAACGCCATAAGGATAAAATACAATATAAGTACAACAGTTATTCCATCGTATAAAACGAATAATTGCAACCAGTATGAAAGTTATGGTCATCTCTACTTTCCGGGCAACCTAGGATCCACCCTAGGGCGTTGCTGCAACCGATTGAATAGTTAGGGCCTTAGAAGCCGACGCCCGAAGCATAAAATACAAAATAAATAGAACAGTTTTTCCATCGTATAAAACGAATAATTGCTACCGGTGTGATAGTTATGGTCATTTCTACGTTCCGCGCAACCTAGGCTTCACCCTAGGGCGGTGCTCCACCAGATCGAAGAGTTAGGGCCTTAGAAGTCAACGCCAGAAGCATAAAGTACAATAAAGATGCAACAGTTTTTCCATCGTATAACAGGAATAATTGCAACCAGTGTGAAGGTATTGGTATGTCTACGTTCCGGGCAACCTAGTCTTCACCCTAGGGTGTTGCTCCAACAGCTTGAATAGTTATGGCCTTAGAAGTCAACGCCCGAAGCATGAAATACAAAATAAATAGAACAGTTGTTCCATCGTATAAAACGAATAATTGCTACCAGTGTGAAAGTTATGGCACTTTCTGCATTCCGGGCAACCTAGGTTTCACTCTAGGGCGTTGCTCCACCAGATCGAATAGCTAGGGACTTAGAATTAAACGCCAGAAGCATAAAATACAATAAAAGTACAACAGTTTTTCCATCGTATAACAGGAGTAATTGCAGCCAGTGTGGAAGTAATGGTCATTTCTACGTTCCGTGCAACCTAGGCTTCTCGCTAGGGTGTTGCTCCACCAGATGGAATAGCTAGGGCCTTAGAAGTCAACGCCCGAAGCATAAAATGTAAAATAAATATAACAGCCTTTCCATCGTATTAAACGAATAACAGCAACCAGTCTGAAAGTACTGGTCATTTCTACGTTCCGGGCAACCTAGGCTTCACCCTAAGGAGTTGCTCGACCAGATCGAATAGTTAGGGCCTAAGAAGACAACGCCTGAAGCATAAAATACGATATAAATGCAACAGCTTTTCCATCGTATAAAACGAATAATTGCAACCAGTGTGAATGTAATGGTCATTTCTACGTTCCGGGCAACCTAGGCTTCACCCTAAGGAGTTGCTCGACCAGATCGAATAGCTAGGGCCTTAGAAATCAACGCCAGAAGGATAAAATACAATAAAGGTGCAACAGTTTTTCCATCGTATAACAGGAATAACTGCAAACAGTGTGAAAGTAATGGTCATTTCTACGTTCCAGGCAACCTAGGCTTCACTCTAGGGCGTTGTTCCATCAGATCGAATAGTTAGAGCCTAAGAAGTCAACGTCAGAAGCATAAAATACAATATAAATATAACAGTTTTTCCATCGCATAAAACGAATAATAGCAACCAGTATGAAAGTTATGGTCATTTCTACATTCCGGGCAAACTAGGCTTCCCCCTAGGGCGTTGCTCCTACAGATAGAATAGTTAGGGCCTTAGATGTCAACGCCCGAAGCATAAAATGCAATAAAGATACAACATTTTTTCCATCGTATAGCAGGAATAATAGCAACCAGTGTGAAAGATATGGTCATTTCTACGTTCCGGGCAACCTAGGCTTCACCCTAGGGCGCTGCTCCACCAGATCGAATAGTTAGTGACCTAGAAGTCAGCGCCAGAAGCATAAAATACAATATAAATACAACAGTTTTTCCATCGTATAAAACGAATAATTGCAACCAGTATGGAAGTTATGGTCATTTCTACGTTCCCGGCAACCTAGCCGTCACACTAGGACGTTGCTCCACCACATCTAATAGCTACGGCCTTAGAAGTCAACGCCAGAAGCATAAAGTACAATATAAATACAACAGTTTTTCCATCGTATAAAATGAATAATTGCAACCAGTGTGAAAGTAATGGTCATTTCTACGATCCGGGCAACCTAGGCTTCACTCTAGGATATTGCTCCACCATATCGAATAGCTAGGGACTTAGAATTAAACGCCAGAAGCATAAAATACGATAAAAATACAACAGTTTTTCCATTGTATAACAGGAATAATTGCAACCAGTGTGAAAGTAATGGTTATTTCTACGTTCCGGGCAACCTAGGTTTCACTCTAGGGCGTTGCTCCACCAGTTCGAGTAGCTAGGGCCTCAGAAGTGTACGCTTGAAGCATAAAATACGATATAAATACAACAGTTTTTCCATCGTATAACAGGAATAATTGCAACCAGTGTGAAGGTAAAGGTATGTCCTACGTTCCGGGCAACCTAGGCTTCACTCCAGGCCGTTGCTAAACCAGATCGAAGAGCTAGGGCCGTAGAAGTCAGCGCCAGAAACATAAACTACAAAATAAATGGAACAGGCTTTCCATCGTATAAAACGAATAATTGCAACCTGTGTGTAGGTTATGGTCATATATACGTTCCGGGCAACCTAGGCTTCACTGTAGGGTGTTGCTCTACCAGATCGAATAGCTAGGGACTTAGAATTAAACGCCAGAAGCATAAAATACAATAAAAGTACAACAGTTTTTCCATCGTATAACAGGAGTAATTGCAGCCAGTGTGGAAGTACTGGTCATTTCTACGTTCCGGGCAACCTAGGCTTCACCCTAAGGAGTTGCTCGACCAGATCGAATAGTTAGGGCCTAAGAAGACAACGCCTGAAGCATAAAATACGATATAAATGCAACAGCTTTTCCATCCTATAAAACGAATAATTGCAACCAGTGTGAATGTAATGGTCATTTCTACGTTCCGGGCAACCTAGGCTTCACTCTAGGGCGTTGCTCCACCTGGTCGAATAGTTAGGGCCTTAGAAATCAACGCCCGAAGCATAAAATACAAAATAAATAGAAGAGTTTTTCCATTGTATAAAACGAATAATTGCTGCCAGTGTAAAAGTTAAGGTCATTTCTACGTTCCGGGCAACCTAGGCTTCACCCTAGGGCATTGTTCCATCAGATCGAATAGTTAGGGCCTAAGAAGTGAACGCCAGAAGCATAAAATACAATATAAATACAACAGTTTTTCCATCGTATAAAACGAATAATAGCAACCATTGTGAAAGTTATGGTCATTTCTACGTTCCGGGCAACCTAGGCTTCACCCTAAGGAGTTGCTCGACCAGATCGAATAGCTAGGGCCTTAGAAGTCAACGCCAGAAGGATAAAATACAATAAAGGTGCAACAGTTTTTCCATCGTATAACAGGAATAACTGCAAACAGTGTGAAAGTAATGGTCATTTCTACGTTCCAGGCAACCTAGGCTTCACTCTAGGGCGTTGTTCCATCAGATCGAATAGTTAGAGCCTAAGAAGTCAACGTCAGAAGCATAAAATACAATATAAATATAACAGTTTTTCCATCGCATAAAACGAATAATAGCAACCAGTGTGAAGGTTATGGTCATTTCTACGTTCCGGGCAACCTAGGCTTCACTCTAGGCCGTTGCTCCACCAGGTCAAATAGCTAGCAACTTAGAATTAAACGCCAGAAGCATAGAATACAATAAAAATACAACAGTTTTTCCATCGTATAACAGGAATAATTGCAACCAGTGTGAATGTAATGGTCATTTCTACGTTCAGGGCAACCTAGGATTCACTCTAGGGCGTTGCTCCAACAGATTGAATAGTTAGGGCCTTAAAAGTCAATGCCCGAAGCATAAAATGCAATAAAGATACAACATTTTTTCCATCGTATAGCAGGAATAATAGCAACCAGTGTGAAAGATATGGTCATTTCTACGTTCCGGGCAACCTAGGCTTCGCCCTAGGGCGCTGCTCCACCACATCGAATAGTTAGTGACCTAGAAGTCAGCGCCAGAAGCATAGAATGCAATATAAATACAACAGTTTTTCCATCGTATAAAACGAATAATTGCAACCAGTATGAAAGTTATGGTCATCTCTACTTTCCGGGCACCCTGGGATCCACCCTTCGGGCGTTGCTGCAACCGATTGAATAGTTGGGGCCTTAGAAGCCAACGCCCGAAGCATAAAATACAAAATAAATAGAACAGTTTTTCCATCGTATAAAACGAATAATTGCTACCGATGTGAAAGTAATGGTCATTTCTACGTTCCGGGCAACCTAGGCTTGACCCTAGGCCGTTGTCCCACCAGATCGAATAGTTAGGGCCTAGGAAGTGAACGCCAGAAGCATAAAATGCAATATAAATACAACTGTTTTTCCATCGTATAACAGGATTAATTGCAACCAGTGTGAAAGTGATGGTCATTTCTACGTTCCGGGCAACCTAGGCTTCACCCGAGGGCGTTGCTCCACTAGATCGAATAGCTAGGGACATAGAATTCAACGCCAGAAGAATAAAATACAATATAAGTACAACAGTTTTTCCATCGTATAAAATGAATAATCGCAAACATTCTGAAAGTAATGGCCATTTCTAAGTTCCGGCAACCTAGGCGTCACTCTAGGGCCTTGGTCCACCACAGCTAATAGCTACGGCCTTAGAAGTCAACGCCAGAAGCATAAAATACAATATAAATATAAAATAATTTACATCGTATAAAACGAATAATAGCAACCAGTGTGAAAGTTATGGTTATTACTCCGTTCCAGGCAACCTAGGCTTCACTCTTGGGCGTTGCCCCACCAGATCGAATAGTTAGGGCCTTAGAAGTCAACGCCAGAAGCATAAAGTACAATAAAGATGCAACAGTTTTTCCATCGTATAACAGGAATAATTGCAACCAGTGTGAAGGTATTGGTATGTCCTACGTACCGGGCAACCTAGTCTTCACCCTAGGGTGTTGCTCCAACAGCTTGAATAGTTATGGCCTTAGAAGTCAACGCCCGAAGCATAAAATACAATAAAGATGCAACAGTTTTTCCATCGTATAAAACGAATAATTGCTACCAGTGTAAAAGTTATTGTCATTTCTACGTTCCGGGCAACCTAGGCTTCACCCTAGGGCGTTGTTCCACCAGATCGAATAGTTAGGGCCTAAGAAGTGAACGCCAGAAGCATAAAATACAATATAAATACAAAGGTTTTTCCATCATATAAAACGAATAATTGCAACCAGTATGAAAGTTATGGTCATTTCTACTTTCCGGGCAACCTAGGCTTCACTCTAGTGCGTTGCCCCACCAGATCGAATAGTTAGGGGCTTAGAAGTCAACGCACGAAGCATAAAATACAAAATAAATAGAACAGCATTTCCATCGTATAAAATGGATAATTGCAAACAGTGTGAAAGTAATTGTCATTTCTACGTTCCAGGTAACCGAGGTTTCACTCTAGGGCGTTGCCCCACCAGATCTAACAGCTAGGGACTTAGGATTCAACGCCAGATGGTTAAAATACAATATAAGTACAACAGCTTTTCCATCGTATAAAATGAATAATTGCAAACATTGTGAAAGTAATGGTCATTTCTACGTTCCCGGCAACCTAGCCGTCACTCTGGGACGTTGCTCCAACACATCTAATAGCTTCGGCCTTAGAAGTCAACGACAGAAGCATAAAGTACAATATAAATACAACAGCTTTTCCATCGTATAAAATGAATAATTGCAACCAGTGTGAAAGTAATGGTCATTTCTACGATCTGGGCAACCTAGGCTTCACTCTAGGATATTGCTCCACCATATCGAATAGCTAGGGACTTAGAATTAAACGCCAGAAGCATAAAATACGATAAAAATACAACAGTTTTTCCATTGTATAACAGGAATAATTGCAACCAGTGTGAAAGTAATGGTTATTTCTACGTTCCGGGCAACCTAGGTTTCACTCTAGGGCGTTGCTCCACCAGCTCGAGTAGCTAGGGCCTCAGAAGTCTACGCTTGAAGCATAAAATACGATATAAATACAACAGTTTTTCCATCGTATAACAGGAATAATTGCAACCAGTGTGAAGGTAAAGGTATGTCCTACGTTCCGGGCAACCTAGGCTTCACTCCAGGCCGTTGCTAAACCAGATCGAAGAGTTAGTGCCGTAGAAGTCAGCGCCAGAAACATAAACTACAAAATAAATGGAACAGGCTTTCCATCGTATAAAACGAATAATTGCAACCTGTGTGTAGGTTAATGTCATATATACGTTCCGGGCAACCTAGGCTTCACTGTAGGTAGTTGCTCCACCAGATCGAAAAGCTAGGGACTTAGAATTAAACGCCAGAAGCATAAAATACAATAAAAGTACAACAGTTTTTCCATCGTATAACAGGAGTAATTGCAGCCAGTGTGGAAGTAATGGTCATTTCTACGTTCCGGGCAACCTAGGCTTCTCGCTAGGGTGTTGCTCCACCAGATGGAATAGCTAGGGCCTTAGAAGTCAACGCCCGAAGCATAAAATGTAAAATAAATATAACAGCTTTTCCATCGTATGAAACGAATAACAGCAACCAGTCTGAAAGTACTGGTCATTTCTACGTTCCGGGCAACCTAGGCTTCACCCTAAGGAGTTGCTCGACCAGATCGAATAGCTAGGGCCTTAGAAGTCAACGCCAGAAGCATAAAATACAATATAAATACAACAGTTTTTCCATCGTATAAAACGAATAATTGCTACCAGTGTGAAAGTTATGGTCATTTCTACGTTCCGGGCAACCTACGCTACACCCTAGGGCGTTGCTCCAACAGATCGAATAGTTAGGAGCTTAGAAGTCAACGCCAGAAGCATAAAATACAATATAAATACAACAGTATTTCCATCATATAAAACGGGTAATTGCAACCAGTATGAAAGTTGTGGTCATTTCTACTTTCCGGGCAACCCAGGCTACACCCTAGGGCGTTGCTCCAACAGATCGAATAGTTAGGACCTTAGAAGTCAACGCCAGAAGCATAAAATACAAAATAAATAAAACAGATTTCCCATCGTATAAAACGAATAATTGCTACCAGTGTGAAAGTTATGGTCAGTTCTACGTTCCGGGCAACCTAGGCTTCACTCTAAGGCGTTGCTCGACCAGATCGAACAGCTAGGGCCTTAGAAGTCAACGCCAGATGGTTAAAATACAATATAAGTACAACAGCTTTTCCATCGTATAAAATGAATAATTGCAAACATTGTGAAAGTAATGGTCATTTCTACGTTCCCGGCAACCTAGCCGTCACTCTGGGACGTTGCTCCAACACATCTAATAGCTTCGGCCTTAGAAGTCAACGACAGAAGCATAAAGTACAATATAAATACAACAGCTTTTCCATCGTATAAAATGAATAATTGCAACCAGTGTGAAAGTAATGGTCATTTCTACGATCTGGGCTACCTAGGCTTCACTCTAGGATATTGCTCCACCATATCGAATAGCTAGGGACTTAGAATTAAACGCCAGAAGCATAAAATACGATAAAAATACAACAGTTTTTCCATTGTATAACAGGAATAATTGCAACCAGTGTGAAAGTAATGGTTATTTCTACGTTCCGGGCAACCTAGGTTTCACTCTAGGGCGTTGCTCCACCAGCTCGAGTAGCTAGGGCCTCAGAAGTCTACGCTTGAAGCATAAAATACGATATAAATACAACAGTTTTTCCATCGTATAACAGGAATAATTGCAACCAGTGTGAAGGTAAAGGTATGTCCTACGTTCCGGGCAACCTAGGCTTCACTCCAGGCTGTTGCTAAACCACATCGAAGAGTTAGGGCCGTAGAAGTCAGCGCCAGAAACATAAACTACAAAATAAATGGAACAGGCTTTCCATCGTATAAAACGAATAATTGCAACCTGTGTGTAGGTTATGGTCATATATACGTTCCGGGCAACCTAGGCTTCACTGTAGGGAGTTGCTCCACCAGATCGAAAAGCTAGGGACTTAGAATAAAACGCCAGAAGCATAAAATACAATAAAAGTACAACAGTTTTTCCCTCGTATAACAGGAGTAATTGCAGCCAGTGTGGAAGTAATGGTCATTTCTACGTTCCGGGCAACCTAGGCTTCTCGCTAGGGTGTTGCTCCACCAGATGGAATAGCTAGGGCCTTAGAAGTCAACGCCCGAAGCATAAAATGTAAAATAAATATAACAGCTTTTCCACCGTATGAAACGAATAACAGCAACCAGTCTGAAAGTACTGGTCATTTCTACGTTCCGGGCAACCTAGGCTTCACCCTAACGAGTTGCTCGACCAGATCGAATAGCTAGGGCCTTAGAAGTCAACGCCAGAAGCATAAAATACAATATAAATACAACAGTTTTTCCATCGTATAAAACGAATAATTGCTACCAGTGTGAAAGTTATGGTCATTTCTACGTTCCGGGCAACCTAGGCTACACCCTAGGGCGTTGCTCCAACAGATCGAATAGTTAGGACCTTAGAAGTCAACGCCAGAAGCATAAAATACAATATAAATACAACAGTATTTCCATCATATAAAACGAGTAATTGCAACCAGTATGAAAGTTTTGGTCATTTCTACTTTCCGGGCAACCTAGGCTACACCCTAGGGCGTTGCTCCAACATATCGAATAGTTAGGACCTTAGAAGTCAATGCCAGAAGCATAAAATACAAAATAAATAAAACAGATTTCCCATCGTATAAAACGAATAATTGCTACCAGTGTAAAAGTTAAGGTCATTTCTACGTTCCGGGCAACCTAGGCTTCACCCTAGGGCATTGTTCCATCAGATCGAATAGTTAGGGCCTAAGAAGTGAACGCCAGAAGCATAAAATACAATATAAATGCAACAGTTTTTCCATCGTATAAAACGAATAATAGCAACCATTGTGAAAGTTATGGTCATTTCTACGTTCCGGGCAACCTGGGCTTCACCCTAAGGAGTTGCTCGACCAGATCGAATAGCTAGGGCCTTAGAAATCAACGCCAGAAGCATAAAATACAATAAAGATGCAACAGCTTTTCCATCGTATAACAGGAGTAACTGCAAACAGTGTGAAAGTAATGGTCACTTCTACGTTCCAGGCAACCTAGGCTTCACTCTAGGGCGTTGTTCCACCAGATCGAATAGTTAGGGCCTAAGAAGTCAACGTCAGAAGCATAAAATACAATATAAATATAACAGTTTTTCTATCGTATAAAACGAATAATAGCAACCAGTGTGAAAGTTATTGTCATTTCTACGTACCGGGCAACCTAGGCTTCACACTAGGTCGTTGCTCCAAGAGGTCAAACAGCTAGCAACTTAGAATTAAACGCCAGAAGCATAGAATACAATAAAAACACAACAGTTTTTCCATCGTATAAGAGGAATAATTGCAGCCAGTGTGAACGTAATGACATTTCTACGTTCCGGGCAACCTAGTATTCACTCTAGGGCGTTGCTCCAACAGATTGAATAGTTAGGGCCTTAAATGCCAATGCCCGAGGCATAAAATGCAATAAAAATACAACAGTTTTTCCATCGTATAACAGGAATAATTGCAACCAGTGTGAAAGTAATGGTAATATCTACGTACCGGGCAACCTGGGCTTCACTCCAGGGCGTTGCTCCACCAGATCGAACAGTTAGGTCCTTAGAAGTCAACGCCAGAAGCATAAAATACAATAAAGATGCAACAGTTTTTCCATCATTTTACAGGAATAACTGCAACCAGTGTGAATGTACTGGACATTTCTACGTTCCGGATAACGTGGGTATCACTCTAGGGCGTTGCTCTACAAGATCGAATAGCTAGGGACTTAGAATTCAACGCCAGAAGGATAAAACACAATATAAGTACAACAGTTATTCCATCGTATAAAATGAGTAGTTGCAAACATTGTGAAAGTAATGGTCATTCCTACGTTCCGAGCAACCCAGGCTTCACTCTAGAGCGTTGCCCCACAAGATCGAATAGTTAGGTCCTTAGTCGTCAACGCCAGAAGCATAAAACACGATATAAATACAACAGTTTGTCCATCGTAGAACAGGAATAATTGCAACCAGTGTGAAAGTTATGGTCATTTCTACTTTCCGGGCAACCTAGGCTTCACTCTAGTGCGTTGCCCCACCAGATCGAATAGTTAGGGGTTAGAAGTCAACGCCCGAAGCATAAAATACAAAATAAATAGAACAGCATTTCCATCGTATAAAATGGATAATTGCAAACAGTGTGAAAGTAATTGTCATTTCTACGTTCCAGGTAACCGAGGTTTCACTCTAGGGCGTTGCCCCACCAGATCTAACAGCTAGGGACTTAGAATTCAACGCCAGATGGATAAAATACAATATAAGTACAACAGCTTTTCCATCGTATAAAATGAATAATTGCAAACATTGTGAAAGTAATGGTCATTTCTACGTTCCCGGCAACCTAGCCGTCACTCTGGGACGTTGCTCCAACACATCTAATAGCTTCGGCCCAAGAAGTCAACGCCAGAAGCATAAAATACAATATAAATGCAACAGCTTTTCAATCGTATAAAACGAATGATTGCAACCAGTGTGAAAGTTATGGACATTTCTACATTCCGGCCAACCTAGGCTTCACCCTAGGGCGTTGCTCCACCAGATCGAATAGTTAGGGCCTTAGAAGTCAACGCCAGAAGGATAAAATACAATATAAGTACAACAGTTATTCCATCGTATAAAATGTGTAGTTGCAAACATTGTGAAAGTAATGGTCATTTCTACGTTCCGGGCAACCTAGGCTTCACTGTAGGGAGTTGCTCCACCAGATCGAATAGTTAGGGCCTAAGAAGTCCACGCCCAAAGCATAAAGTACGATAAAGATGCAACAGTTTTTCCAACGTATAAAACGAATGATTGCAACCAGAGTGAAATTTATGGTCCTTCCTACGTTCCGAGCAACCCAGGCTTCACTCTAGAGCGTTGCCCCACAAGATCGAATAGTTAGGTCCTTAGTCGTCAACGCCAGAAGCATAAAACACGATATAAATACAACAGTTTGTCCATCGTAGAACAGGAATAATTGCAACCAGTGTGAAAGTTATGGTCATTTCTACGTTCCGGGCAACCTAGGCTCCACTCTAGGGCGTTGATCCACCAGAGGGAATAGTTAGGGCCTATGAATTCAACGCCAGGAGGATAAACTACAATATAAGTACAACAGTTATTCCATCGCCTAAAATGAGAAGTTGCAAACATTGTGAAAGGAATGGTCATTTCTACGTTCCGGGCAACCTAGGCGTTACTCTAGGGCGTTGCTCCACCTGATCGAATAGTTAGGGCCTTAGAAGTCAACGCCAGAAGCATAAAATGGAATAAAGATGCAACAGTTTTTCCATCGTGTAACAGGAATAACTGCAAACAGTGTGAATGTACTGGTCATTTCTACGTTCCGGATAACCTAGGTTTCACTCTAGGGCGTTGCTCTATCAGATCGAATAGCTAGGGACTTAGAAGTCAACGCCAGAAGGATAAAATACAATATAAGTACAACAGTTATTCCATCGTATAAAATGAGTAGTTGCAAACACTGTGAAAATAATGGTCATTTCTACGTTCCGGGCAACCTTGGCGTAACTCCAGGGCGTTATTCCGGCACATCTAATAGCTACTGCCTTAGAAGTCAACGCCAGAGGCATAGAATACAATAAAAATACAACAGTTTTTCCATCGTATAACAGGAATAATTGCAAGCAGTGTGAAAGTTATGGTCATTTCTACGTTCCCGGCTACCTAGGCTTCAACCGAGGGCGGTGTTCCACCAGATCGAATAGTTAGGGCCTAAGAAGAGAACGCCAGAAGCATAAAATACAATATAAATACAACAGTATTTCCATCATATAAAACGAGTAATTGCAACCAGTATGAAAGTTGTGGTCATTTCTACTTTCCGGGCAACCTAGGCTACACCCTAGGGCGTTGCTCCAACAGATTGAATAGTTAGGGCCTTAGAAATCAATGCCCGAAGCATAAAATGCAATAAAGATACATCAGTTTTTCCATCATATAACCGGAATAATTGCAACCAGTTTGAACGTGATGGTCATTTCTACGTTCCGGGCAACCTCGGCTTCACTCTAGGGCGTTGCTCCACCAGATCGAATAGTTAGTGCCTTAGAAGTCAACGCCAGAAGCATAAAAAACAATATAAATACAACAGTTCTTCCATCGTATAAATCGAATAATTGCAACCAGTATGAGAGTTATGGTCATTTCTACTTTCCCGGCAATATAGGCTTCACCCTAGGGCGTTGCTTCAACAGATTGAATAGTTAGGGCCTTAGAAGTCAACGCGCGAAGCATAAAATACAAAATAAATAGAACAGCTTTTCCATCGTATAAAACGAATAATTGCTACCGGTGTGAAAGTTATGGTCATTTCTACGTACCGGGCAACCTAGGGTTCACCATAGGGCGTTGTTCCACCAGATGGAATAGTTAGGGCATAAGAAGTCAACGCCAGAAGCATAAAATACAATATAAATACAACAGCTTTTCTATCGTATAAAACGAGTAATTGCAACCAGTATGAAAGTTAACGTCATTTCTACGTTCCCGGCAACCTAGGCTTCACCCTAGGGCGTTGCTCCAACAGATTGAATAGTTTGGACCTTAGAAGTCAATGCCCGAAGCATAAAATGCAATAAAAATACAACAGTTGTTCCATCATATAACAGGAATAATTGCAACCAGTTTGAAAGTGATGGTCATTTCTACGTTCCGGGCAGCCTAGGCTTCACTCTAGGGCGTTGTTCCACCAGATCGAACAGCTAGGGCCTAAGAAGTGAACGCCAGAAGCATAAAATACAATATAAATACAACAGTATTTCCATCATATAAAACGAGTAATTGCAACCAGTATGAAAGTTGTGGTCATTTCTACTTTCCGGGCAACCTAGGCTACACCCTAGAGCGTTGCTCCAACAGATCGAATAGTTAGGACCTTAGAAGTCAACGCCAGAAGCATAAAATACAAAATAAACAGAACAGTTTTTCCATCGTATAAAACGAATAATTGCTACCACTGTGAAAGTTATGGTCATTGCTACGTTCCGCGCAACCTAGGCTTCACCCAAGGGCGTTGTTCCACCAGATGGAATAGTTAGGTCCTAAGAAGACAACGCCTGAAGCATAAAATACGATATAAATGCAACAGCTTTTCCATCGTATAAAACGAATAATTGCAACCAGTGTGAATGTAATGGTCATTTCTACGTTCCGGGAAACCTAGGCTTCACTCTAGGGCGTTGCTCCACCAGGTCGAATAGTTAGGGCCTTAGAAATCAACGCCAGAAGCATAAAATACAATAAAGATGCAACAGCTTTTCCATCGTATAACAGGAGTAACTGCAAACAGTGTGAAAGTAATGGTCACTTCTACGTTCCAGGCAACCTAGGCTTCACTCTAGGGCGTTGTTCCACCAGATCGAATAGTTAGGGCCTAAGAAGTCAACGTCAGAAGCATAAAATACAATATAAATATAACAGTTTTTCTATCGTATAAAACGAATAATAGCAACCAGTGTGAAAGTTATTGTCATTTCTACGTACCGGGCAACCTAGGCTTCACTCTAGGTCGTTGCTCCAAGAGGTCAAACAGCTAGCAACTTAGAATTAAACGCCAGAAGCATAGAATACAATAAAAACACAACAGTTTTTCCATCGTATAAGAGGAATAATTGCAGCCAGTGTGAATGTAATGACATTTCTACGTTCCGGGCAACCTAGTATTCACTCTAGGGCGTTGCTCCAACAGATTGAATAGTTAGGGCCTTAAATGCCAATGCCCGAGGCATAAAATGCAATAAAAATACAACAGTTTTTCCATCGTATAACAGGAATAATTGCAACCAGTGTGAAAGTAATGGTAATTTCTACGTACCGGGCAACCTGGGCTTCACTCCAGGGCGTTGCTCCACCAGATCGAACAGTTAGGTCCTTAGAAGTCAACGCCAGAAGCATAAAATACAATAAAGATGCAACAGTTTTTCCATCATTTTACAGGAATAACTGCAACCAGTGTGAATGTACTGGACATTTCTACGTTCCGGATAACGTGGGTATCACTCTAGGGCGTTGCTCTACAAGATCGAATAGCTAGGGACTTAGAATTCAACGCCAGAAGGATAAAACACAATATAAGTACAACAGTTATTCCATCGTATAAAATGAGTAGTTGCAAACATTGTGAAAGTAATGGTCATTTCTTCGTTCCGGGCAACCTAGGCGTCACTCTAGGGCGTTGCTCCACCTGATCGAATAGTTAGGGCCTTAGAAGTCAACGCCAGAAGCATAAAATGCAATAAAGATGCAACAGTTTTTCCATCGTATAAAACGAATAATAGCAACCAGTGTGAAAGTTATGGTCATTTCTACTTTCCGGGCAACCTAGGCTTCACTCTAGTGCGTTGCCCCACCAGATCGAATAGTTAGGGGCCTAGAAGTCAACGCCCGAAGCATAAAATACAAAATAAATAGAACAGCATTTCCATCGTATAAAATGGATAATTGCAAACAGTGTGAAAGTAATTGTCATTTCTACGTTCCAGGTAACCGAGGTTTCACTCTAGGGCGTTGCCCCACCAGATCTAACAGCTAGGGACTTAGAATTCAACGCCAGATGGATAAAATACAATATAAGTACAACAGCTTTTCCATCGTATAAAATGAATAATTGCAAACATTGTGAAAGTAATGGTCATTTCTACGTTCCCGGCAACCTAGCCGTCACTCTGGGACGTTGCTCCAACACATCTAATAGCTTCGGCCCAAGAAGTCAACGCCAGAAGCATAAAATACAATATAAATGCAACAGCTTTTCAATCGTATAAAACGAATGATTGCAACCAGTGTGAAAGTTATGGACATTTCTACATTCCGGCCAACCTAGGCTTCACCCTAGGGCGTTGCTCCACCAGATCGAATAGTTGGGACCTTAGAAGTCAACGCCAGAAGCATAAAATACAATATAAATACAACAGCTTTTCTATCGTATAAAACGAGTAATTGCAACCAGTATGAAAGTTAACGTCATTTCTACGTTCCAGGCAACCTAGGCTTCACCCTAGGGCGTTGCTCCAACAGATTGAATAGTTTGGACCTTAGAAGTCAATGCCCGAAGCATAAAATGCAATAAAAATACAACAGTTGTTCCATCATATAACAGGAATAATTGCAACCAGTTTGAAAGTGATGGTCATTTCTACGTTCCGGGCAGCCTAGGCTTCACTCTAGGGCGTTGTTCCACCAGATCGAACAGCTAGGGCCTAAGAAGTGAACGCCAGAAGCATAAAACACAATATAAATACAACAGTATTTCCATCATATAAAACGAGTAATTGCAACCAGTATGAAAGTTGTGGTCATTTCTACTTTCCGGGTAACCTAGGCTACACCCTAGAGCGTTGCTCCAACAGATCGAATAGTTGGGACCTTAGAAGTCAACGCCAGAAGCATAAAATACAAAATAAACACAACAGTTTTTCCATCGTATAAAACGAATAATTGCTACCACTGTGAAAGTTATGGTCATTGCTACGTTCCGCGCAACCTAGGCTTCGCCCAAGGGCGTTGTTCCACCAGATGGAATAGTTAGGTCCTAAGAAGACAACGCCTGAAGCATAAAATACGATATAAATGCAACAGCTTTTCCATCGTATAAGACGAATAATTGCAACCAGTGTGAATGTAATGGTCATTTCTACGTTCCGGGCAATCTAGGCTACACCCTAGGGCGTTGCTCGACCAGATCGAATAGCTAGGGCCTTAGAAGTCAACGCCCGAAGCATAAAATACAAAATAAACAGAACAGTTTTTCCATCGTATAAAACGAATAATTGCTACCACTGTGAAAGTTATGGTCATTGCTACGTTCCGCGCAACCTAGGCTTCACCCAAGGGCGTTGTTCCACCAGATGGAATAGTTAGGGCCTAAGAAGACAACGCCTGAAGCATAAAATACGATATAAATGCAACAGCTTTTCCATCGTATAAGACGAATAATTGCAACCAGTGTGAATGTAATGGTCATTTCTACGTTCCGGGCAACCTAGGCTTCACTCTAGGGCGTTGCTCCACCAGGTCGAATAGTTAGGGCCTTAGAAATCAACGCCCGAAGCATAAAATACAAAATAAATAGAAGAGTTTTTCCATTGTATAAAACGAATAATTGCTACCAGTGTAAAAGTTAAGGTCATTTCTACGTTCCGGGCAACCTAGGCTTCACCCTAGGGCATTGTTCCATCAGATCGAATAGTTAGGGCCTAAGAAGTGAACGCCAGAAGCATAAAATACAATATAAATACAACAGTTTTTCCATCGTATAAAACGAATAATAGCAACCATTGTGAAAGTTATGGTCATTTCTACGTTCCGGGCAACCTAGGCTTCACCCTAAGGAGTTGCTCGACCAGATCGAATAGCTAGGGCCTTAGAAGTCAACGCCAGAAGCATAACATACAATATAAATACAACAGTTTTTCCATCGTGTAAAACGAATAATTGCAACCAGTGTGAATGTAATGGTCATTTCTACGTTCCGGGCAACCTAGGCTTCACTCTAGTGCGTTGCACCACCAGATCGAATAGTTAGGGGCTTAGAAGTCAACGCCCGAAGCATAAAATACAAAATAAATAGAACAGCATTTCCATCGTTTAAAATGGATAATTGCAAACAGTGTGAAAGTAATTGTCATTTCTACGTTCCAGGTAACCGAGGTTTCACTCTAGGGCGTTGCCCCACCAGATCTAACAGCTAGGGACTTAGAATTCAACGCCAGATGGATAAAATACAATATAAGTACAACAGCTTTTCCATCGTATAAAATGAATAATTGCAAACATTGTGAAAGTAATGGTCATTTCTACGTTCCCGGCAACCTAGCCGTCACTCTGGGACGTTGCTCCAAGACATCTAATAGCTTCGGCCCAAGAAGTCAACGCCAGAAGCATAAAATACAATATAAATGCAACAGCTTTTCAATCGTATAAAACGAATGATTGCAACCAGTGTGAAAGTTATGGACATTTCTACATTCCGGACAACCTAGGCTTCACCCTAGGGCGTTGCTCCACCAGATCGAATAGTTAGCGCCTTAGAAGTCAACGCCAGAAGGATAAAATACAATATAAGTACAACAGTTATTCCATCGTATAAAATGTGTAGTTGCAAACATTGTGAAAGTAATGGTCATTTCTACGTTCCGGGCAACCTAGGCTTCACTGTAGGGAGTTGCTCCACCAGATCGAATAGTTAGGGACTAAGAAGTGAACGCCAGAAGCATAAAATACAATATAAATATAACAGTTTTTCCATCGTATAAAACGAATGATAGCAACCAGTGTGAAAGTTATTTTCATTTCTACGTTTCGGGCAACCTAGGCTACACCCTAGGGCGTTGCTCGACCAGATCGAATAGCTAGGGCCTTAGAAGTCAACGCCCGAAGCATAAAATACAAAATAAACAGAACAGTTTTTCCATCGTATAAAACGAATAATTGCTACCACTGTGAAAGTTATGGTCATTGCTACGTTCCGCGCAACCTAGGCTTCACCCAAGGGCGTTGTTCCACCAGATGGAATAGTTAGGGCCTAAGAAGACAACGCCTGAAGCATAAAATACGATATAAATGCAACAGCTTTTCCATCGTATAAGACGAATAATTGCAACCAGTGTGAATGTAATGGTCATTTCTACGTTCCGGGCAACCTAGGCTTCACTCTAGGGCGTTGCTCCACCAGGTCGAATAGTTAGGGCCTTAGAAATCAACGCCCGAAGCATAAAATACAAAATAAATAGAAGAGTTTTTCCATTGTATAAAACGAATAATTGCTACCAGTGTAAAAGTTAAGGTCATTTCTACGTTCCGGGCAACCTAGGCTTCACCCTAGGGCATTGTTCCATCAGATCGAATAGTTAGGGCCTAAGAAGTGAACGCCAGAAGCATAAAATACAATATAAATACAACAGCTTTTCCATCGTATAAAATGAATAATAGCAACCATTGTGAAAGTTATGGTCATTTCTACGTTCCGGGCAACCTAGGCTTCACCCTAAGGAGTTGCTCGACCAGATCGAATAGCTAGGGCCTTAGAAGTCAACGCCAGAAGCATAACATACAATATAAATACAACAGTTTTTCCATCGTGTAAAACGAATAATTGCAACCAGTGTGAATGTAATGGTCATTTCTACGTTCCGGGCAACCTAGGCTTCACTCTAGTGCGTTGCACCACCAGATCGAATAGTTAGGGGCTTAGAAGTCAACGCCCGAAGCATAAAATACAAAATAAATAGAACAGCATTTCCATCGTATAAAATGGATAATTGCAAACAGTGTGAAAGTAATTGTCATTTCTACGTTCCAGGTAACCGAGGTTTCACTCTAGGGCGTTTCCCCACCAGATCTAACAGCTAGGGACTTAGAATTCAACGCCAGATGGATAAAATACAATATGAGTACAACAGCTTTTCCATCGTATAAAATGAATAATTGCAAACATTGTGAAAGTAATGGTCATTTCTACGTTCCCGGCAACCTAGCCGTCACTCTGGGACGTTGCTCCAAGACATCTAATAGCTTCGGCCCAAGAAGTCAACGCCAGAAGCATAAAACACAATATA
Source organism: Calliopsis andreniformis (assembly GCF_051401765.1). Taxonomy (NCBI): domain Eukaryota; kingdom Metazoa; phylum Arthropoda; class Insecta; order Hymenoptera; family Andrenidae; genus Calliopsis; species Calliopsis andreniformis. Next base: position 11,393,976 of record NW_027480433.1, read on the forward strand.
AATGCAACAGCTTTTCAATCGTATAAAACGAATGATTGCAACCAGTGTGAAAGTTATGGACATTTCTACATTCCGGACAACCTAGGCTTCACCCTAGGGCGTTGCTCCACCAGATCGAATAGTTAGGGCCTTAGAAGTCAACGCCAGAAGGATAAAATACAATATAAGTACAACAGTTATTCCATCGTATAAAATGTGTAGTTGCAAACATTGTGAAAGTAATGGTCATTTCTACGTTCCGGGCAACCTAGGCTTCACTGTAGGGAGTTGCTCCACCAGATCGAATAGTTAGGGCCTAAGAAGTCCACGCCCAAAGCATAAAGTACGATAAAGATGCAACAGTTTTTCCATCGTATAAAACGAATGATTGCAACCAGAGTGAAATTTATGGTCCTTCCTACGTTCCGAGCAACCCAGGCTTCACTCTAGAGCGTTGCCCCACAAGATCGAATAGCTAGGTCCTTAGTCGTCAACGCCAGAAGCATAAAACACGATATAAATACAACAGTTTGTCCATCGTAGAACAGGAATAATTGCAACCAGTGTGAAAGTTATGGTCATTTCTACGTTCCGGGCAACCTAGGCTCCACTCTAGGGCGTTGATCCACCAGAGGGAATAGTTAGGGCCTATGAATTCAACGCCAGGAGGATAAACTACAATATAAGTACAACAGTTATTCCATCGTCTAAAATGAGAAGTTGCAAACATTGTGAAAAGAATGGTCATTTCTACGTTCCGGGCAACCTAGGCGTTACTCTAGGGCGTTGCTCCACCTGATCGAATAGTTAGGGCCTTAGAAGTCAACGCCAGAAGCATAAAATGCAATAAAGATGCAACAGTTTTTCCATCGTGTAACAGGAATAACTGCAAACAGTGTGAATGTACTGGTCATTTCTACGTTCCGGATAACCTAGGTTTCACTCTAGGGCGTTGCTCTATCAGATCGAATAGCTAGGGACTTAGAAGTCAACGCCAGAAGGATAAAATACAATATAAGTACAACAGTTATTCCATCGTATAAAATGAGTAGTTGCAAACACTGTGAAAATAATGGTCATTTCTACGTTCCGGGCAACCTTGGCGTAACTCCAGGGCGTTATTCCGGCACATCTAATAGCTACTGCCTTAGAAGTCAACGCCAGAGGCATAGAATACAATAAAAATACAACAGTTTTTCCATCGTATAACAGGAATAATTGCAAGCAGTGTGAAAGTTATGGTCATTTCTACGTTCCCGGCTACCTAGGCTTCACCCGAGGGCGGTGTTCCACCAGATCGAATAGTTAGGGCCTAAGAAGAGAACGCCAGAAGCATAAAATACAATATAAATACAACAGTATTTCCATCATATAAAACGAGTAATTGCAACCAGTATGAAAGTTGTGGTCATTTCTACTTTCCGGGCAACCTAGGCTACACCCTAGGGCGTTGCTCCAACAGATTGAATAGTTAGGGCCTTAGAAATCAATGCCCGAAGCATTAAATGCAATAAAGATACATCAGTTTTTCCATCATATAACCGGAATAATTGCAACCAGTTTGAACGTGATGGTCATTTCTACGTTCCGGGCAACCTCGGCTTCACTCTAGGGCGTTGCTCCACCAGATCGAATAGTTAGTGCCTTAGAAGTCAACGCCAGAAGCATAAAAAACAGTATAAATACAACAGTTTTTCCATCGTATAAAGCGAATAATTGCAACCAGTATGAAGGTTAACGTCATTTCTACTTTCCGGGCAACCTAGGCTTCGCCCTAGGGCGTTGCTCCAACAGATTGTAGAGTTAGGGCCTTAGAAGTCAACGCCGGAAGCATAAAATGCAATAAAAACACAACAGTTTTTCCATCGTATAAAAGGATTAATTGCAACCAGTTCGAAAGTGATGGTCATTTCTACGTTCCGGGCAACCTACGCTTCACTCTAGGGCGCTGCTCCACCAGATCGAATAACCAGGGCCTTAGAAGTCAACGCTAGAAGCATAAAATACAATATAAATACAACAGTTCTTCCATCGTATAAATCGAATAATTGCAACCAGTATGAGAGTTATGGTCATTTCTACTTTCCGGGCAATATAGGCTTCACCCTAGGGCGTTGCTTCAACAGATTGAATAGTTAGGGCCTTAGAAGTCAACGCGCGAAGCATAAAATACAAAATAAATAGAACAGCTTTTCCATCGTATAAAACGAATAATTGCTACCGGTGTGAAAGTTATGGTCATTTCTACGTACCGGGCAACCTAGGGTTCACCATAGGGCGTTGTTCCACCAGATGGAATAGTTAGGGCATAAGAAGTCAACGCCAGAAGCATAAAATACAATATAAATACAACAGCTTTTCTATCGTATAAAACGAGTAATTGCAACCAGTATGAAAGTTAACGTCATTTCTACGTTCCAGGCAACCTAGGCTTCACCCTAGGGCGTTGCTCCAACAGATTGAATAGTTTGGACCTTAGAAGTCAATGCCCGAAGCATAAAATGCAATAAAAATACAACAGTTGTTCCATCATATAACAGGAATAATTGCAACCAGTTTGAAAGTGATGGTCATTTCTACGTTCCGGGCAGCCTAGGCTTCACTCTAGGGCGTTGTTCCACCAGATCGAACAGCTAGGGCCTAAGAAGTGAACGCCAGAAGCATAAAATACAATATAAATACAACAGTATTTCCATCATATAAAACGAGTAATTGCAACCAGTATGAAAGTTGTGGTCATTTCTACTTTCCGGGCAACCTAGGCTACACCCTAGAGCGTTGCTCCAACAGATCGAATAGTTAGGACCTTAGAAGTCAACGCCAGAAGCATAAAATACAAAATAAACAGAACAGTTTTTCCATCGTATAAAACGAATAATTGCTACCACTGTGAAAGTTATGGTCATTGCTACGTTCCGCGCAACCTAGGCTTCACCCAAGGGCGTTGTTCCACCAGATGGAATAGTTAGGTCCTAAGAAGACAACGCCTGAAGCATAAAATACGATATAAATGCAACAGCTTTTCCATCGTATAAGACGAATAATTGCAACCAGTGTGAATGTAATGGTCATTTCTACGTTCCGGGCAACCTAGGCTACACCCTAGGGCGTTGCTCGACCAGATCGAATAGCTAGGGCCTTAGAAGTCAACGCCCGAAGCATAAAATACAAAATAAACAGAACAGTTTTTCCATCGTATAAAACGAATAATTGCTACCACTGTGAAAGTTATGGTCATTTCTACGTTCCGGGCAACCTAGGCTCCACTCTAGGGCGTTGATCCACCAGAGGGAATAGTTAGGGCCTATGAATTCAACGCCAGGAGGATAAACTACAATATAAGTACAACAGTTATTCCATCGTCTAAAATGAGAAGTTGCAAACATTGTGAAAGGAATGGTCATTTCTACGTTCCGGGCAACCTAGGCGTTACTCTAGGGCGTTGCTCCACCTGATCGAATAGTTAGGGCCTTAGAAGTCAACGCCAGAAGCATAAAATGCAATAAAGATGCAACAGTTTTTCCATCGTGTAACAGGAATAACTGCAAACAGTGTGAATGTACTGGTCATTTCTACGTTCCGGATAACCTAGGTTTCACTCTAGGGCGTTGCTCTATCAGATCGAATAGCTAGGGACTTAGAAGTCAACGCCAGAAGGATAAAATACAATATAAGTACAACAGTTATTCCATCGTATAAAATGAGTAGTTGCAAACACTGTGAAAATAATGGTCATTTCTACGTTCCGGGCAACCTTGGCGTAACTCCAGGGCGTTATTCCGGCACATCTAATAGCTACTGCCTTAGAAGTCAACGCCAGAGGCATAGAATACAATAAAAATACAACAGTTTTTCCATCGTATAACAGGAATAATTGCAAGCAGTGTGAAAGTTATGGTCATTTCTACGTTCCCGGCTACCTAGGCTTCACCCGAGGGCGGTGTTCCACCAGATCGAATAGTTAGGGCCTAAGAAGAGAACGCCAGAAGCATAAAATACAATATAAATACAACAGTATTTCCATCATATAAAACGAGTAATTGCAACCAGTATGAAAGTTGTGGTCATTTCTACTTTCCGGGCAACCTAGGCTACACCCTAGGGCGTTGCTCCAACAGATTGAATAGTTAGGGCCTTAGAAATCAATGCCCGAAGCATAAAATGCAATAAAGATACATCAGTTTTTCCATCATATAACCGGAATAATTGCAACCAGTTTGAACGTGATGGTCATTTCTACGTTCCGGGCAACCTCGGCTTCACTCTAGGGCGTTGCTCCACCAGATCGAATAGTTAGTGCCTTAGAAGTCAACGCCAGAAGCATAAAAAACAATATAAATACAACAGTTTTTCCATCGTATAAAGCGAATAATTGCAACCAGTATGAAGGTTAACGTCATTTCTACTTTCCGGGCAACCTAGGCTTCACCCTAGGGCGTTGCTCCAACAGATTGTAGAGTTAGGGCCTTAGAAGTCAACGCCGGAAGCATAAAATGCAATAAAAACACAACAGTTTTTCCATCGTATAAAAGGATTAATTGCAACCAGTTCGAAAGTGATGGTCATTTCTACGTTCCGGGCAACCTACGCTTCACTCTAGGGCGCTGCTCCACCAGATCGAATAGTTAGGGCCTTAGAAGTCAACGCCAGAAGCATAAAATGGAATAAAGATGCAACAGCTTTTCCATCGTATAAAACGAATAATTTCAACCAGTTTGAAAGTGATGGTACTTTCTACGTTCCGGGCAACTTAGGCTTCACTCTAGGGCGTTGCTCCACCAGATCGAATAACCAGGGCCTTAGAAGTCAACGCTAGAAGCATAAAATACAATATAAATACAACAGTTCTTCCATCGTATAAATCGAATAATTGCAACCAGTATGAGAGTTATGGTCATTTCTACTTTCCGGGCAATATAGGCTTCACCCTAGGGCGTTGCTTCAACAGATTGAATAGTTAGGGCCTTAGAAGTCAACGCGCGAAGCATAAAATACAAAATAAATAGAACAGCTTTTCCATCGTATAAAACGAATAATTGCTACCGGTGTGAAAGTTATGGTCATTTCTACGTACCGGGCAACCTAGGGTTCACCATAGGGCGTTGTTCCACCAGATGGAATAGTTAGGGCATAAGAAGTCAACGCCAGAAGCATAAAATACAATATAAATACAACAGCTTTTCTATCGTATAAAACGAGTAATTGCAACCAGTATGAAAGTTAACGTCATTTCTACGTTCCAGGCAACCTAGGCTTCACCCTAGGGCGTTGCTCCAACAGATTGAATATTTTGGACCTTAGAAGTCAATGCCCGAAGCATAAAATGCAATAAAAATACAACAGTTGTTCCATCATATAACAGGAATAATTGCAACCAGTTTGAAAGTGATGGTCATTTCTACGTTCCGGGCAGCCTAGGCTTCACTCTAGGGCGTTGTTCCACCAGATCGAACAGCTAGGGCCTAAGAAGTGAACGCCAGAAGCATAAAATACAATATAAATACAACAGTATTTCCATCATATAAAACGAGTAATTGCAACCAGTATGAAAGTTGTGGTCATTTCTACTTTCCGGGCAACCTAGGCTACACCCTAGAGCGTTGCTCCAACAGATCGAATAGTTAGGACCTTAGAAGTCAACGCCAGAAGCATAAAATACAAAATAAACAGAACAGTTTTTCCATCGTATAAAACGAATAATTGCTACCACTGTGAAAGTTATGGTCATTGCTACGTTCCGCGCAACCTAGGCTTCACCCAAGGGCGTTGTTCCACCAGATGGAATAGTTAGGTCCTAAGAAGACAACGCCTGAAGCATAAAATACGATATAAATGCAACAGCTTTTCCATCGTATAAGACGAATAATTGCAACCAGTGTGAATGTAATGGTCATTTCTACGTTCCGGGCAACCTAGGCTACACCCTAGGGCGTTGCTCGACCAGATCGAATAGCTAGGGCCTTAGAAGTCAACGCCCGAAGCATAAAATACAAAATAAACAGAACAGTTTTTCCATCGTATAAAACGAATAATTGCTACCACTGTGAAAGTTATGGTCATTGCTACGTTCCGCGCAACCTAGGCTTCACCCAAGGGCGTTGTTCCACCAGATGGAATAGTTAGGGCCTAAGAAGACAACGCCTGAAGCATAAAATACGATATAAATGCAACAGCTTTTCCATCGTATAAGACGAATAATTGCAACCAGTGTGAATGTAATGGTCATTTCTACGTTCCGGGCAACCTAGGCTTCACTCTAGGGCGTTGCTCCACCAGGTCGAATAGTTAGGGCCTTAGAAATCAACGCCCGAAGCATAAAATACAAAATAAATAGAAGAGTTTTTCCATTGTATAAAACGAATAATTGCTACCACTGTGAAAGTTATGGTCATTGCTACGTTCCGCGCAACCTAGGCTTCACCCTAGGGCGTTGTTCCATCAGATCGAATAGTTAGGGCCTATGAAGTGAACGCCAGATGCATAAAATACAATATAAATACAACAGTTTTTCCATCATATGAAACGAATAATTGCAACCAGTATGAAAGTTATTGTCATTTCTACGTTCCGGGTAACCTAGGTGTCACTCTAGGGCGTTGCTCCACCACATCTAATAGCTACGGCCTTAGGAGTCAACGCCAGAAGAATAAAATACAATAAAGGTGCAACAGCTTTTCCATCGTATAAAACGAATAATTGCAACCAGTGTGAAAGTTATGGTCATTTCTACGTTCCGGGCAACCTAGGCTTCACTCTAAGGCGTTGCTCGACCAGATCGAATAGCTAGGGCCTTAGAAGTTAACGCCCGAAGCATAAAATACAAAATAAACAGAACAGTTTTTCCATCGTATAAAACGAATAATTGCTACCACTGTGAAAGTTATGGTCATTGCTACGTTCCGCGCAACATAGGCTTCACCCAAGGGCGTTGTTCCACCAGATGGAATAGTTAGGGCCTAAGAAGACAACGCCTGAAGCATAAAATACGATATAAATGCAACAGCTTTTCCATCGTATAAAACGAATAATTGCAACCAGTGTGAATGTAATGGTCATTTCTACGTTCCGGGAAACCTAGGCTTCACTCTAGGGCGTTGCTCCACCGGGTCGAATAGTTAGTGCCTTAGAAATCAACGCCAGAAGCATAAAATACAATAAAGATGCAACAGCTTTTCCATTGTATAACAGGAGTAACTGCAAACAGTGTGAAAGTAATGGTCACTTCTACGTTCCAGGCAACCTAGGCTTCACTCTAGGGCGTTGTTCCACCAGATCGAATAGTTATGGCCTAAGAAGTCAACGTCAGAAGCATAAAATACAATATAAATATAACAGTTTTTCTATCGTATAAAACGAATAATAGCAACCAGTGTGAAAGTTATTGTCATTTCTACGTTCCGGGCAACCTGGGCTTCACTCTAGGTCGTTGCTCCAAGAGGTCAAACAGCTAGCAACTTAGAATTAAACGCCAGAAGCATAGAATACAATAAAAACACAGCAGTTTTTCCATCGTATAACAGGAATAATTGCAGCCAGTGTGAATGTAATGACATTTCTACGTTCCGGGCAACCTAGTATTAACTCTAGGGCGTTGCTCCAACAGATTGAATAGTTAGGGCCTTAAAAGCGAATGCCCGAGGCATAAAATGCAATAAAAATACAACAGTTTTTCCATCGTATAACAGGAATAATTGCAACCAGTGTGAAAGTAATGGTAATTTCTACGTACCGGGCAACCTGGGCTTCACTCCAGGGCGTTGCTCCACCAGATCGAACAGTTAGGTCCTTAGAAGTCAACGCCAGAAGCATAAAATACAATAAAGATACAACAGTTTTTCCATCATTTTACAGGAATAACTGCAACCAGTGTGAATGTACTGGACATTTCTACGTTCCGGATAACGTGGGTATCACTCTAGGGCGTTGCTCTACAAGATCGAATAGCTAGGGACTTAGAATTCAACGCCAGAAGGATAAAACACAATATAAGTACAACAGTTATTCCATCGTATAAAATGAGTAGTTGCAAACATTGTGAAAGTAATGGTCATTTCTACGTTCCCGGCAACCTAGCCGTCACTCTGGGACGTTTCTCCAACACATCTAATAGCTTCGGCCCAAGAAGTCAACGCCAGAAGCATAAAATACAATATAAATACAACAGCGTTTCAATCGTATAAAACGAATGATTGCAACCAGTGTGAAAGTTATGGACATTTCTACATTCCGGCCAACCTAGGCTTCACCCTAGGCCGTTGCTCCACCAGAGGGAATAGTTAGGGCCTAAGAATTCAACGCCAGAAGGATAAACTACAATATAAGTACAACAGTTATTCCATCGTCTAAAATGAGAAGTTGCAAACATTGTGAAAGTAATGGTCATTTCTACGTTCCGGGCAACCTAGGCGTTACTCTAGGGCGATGCTCCACCTGATCGAATAGTTAGGGCCTTAGAAGTCAACGCCAGAAGCATAAAATGCAATAAAGATGCAACAGTTTTTCCATCGTATAAAACGAATAATAGCAACCAGTGTGAAAGTTATGGTCATTTCTACTTTCCGGGCAACCTAGGCTTCACTCTAGTGCGTTGCCCCACCAGATCGAATAGTTAGGGGCTTAGAAGTCAACGCCCGAAGCATAAAATACAAAATAAATAGAACAGCATTTCCATCGTATAAAATGGATAATTGCAAACAGTGTGAAAGTAATTGTCATTTCTACGTTCCAGGTAACCGAGGTTTCACTCTAGGGCGTTGCCCCACCAGATCTAACAGCTAGGGACTTAGAATTCAACGCCAGATGGATAAAATACAATATAAGTACAACAGCTTTTCCATCGTATAAAATGAATAATTGCAAACATTGTGAAAGTAATGGTCATTTCTACGTTCTTGGCAACCTAGCCGTCACTCTGGGACGTTGCTCCAACACATCTAATAGCTTCGGCCCAAGAAGTCAACGCCAGAAGCATAAAATACAATATAAATGCAACAGTTTTTCAATCGTATAAAACGAATGATTGCAACCAGTGTGAAAGTTATGGACATTTCTACATTCCGGCCAACCTAGGCTTCACCCTAGGGCGTTGCTCCACCAGATCGAATAGTTAGGGCCTTAGAAGTCAACGCCAGAAGGATAAAATACAATATAAGTACAACAGTTATTCCATCGTATAAAATGTGTAGTTGCAAACATTGTGAAAGTAATGGTCATTTCTACGTTCCGGGCAACCTAGGCTTCACTGTAGGGAGTTGCTCCACCAGATCGAATAGTTAGGGCCTAAGAAGTCCACGCCCAAAGCATAAAGTACGATAAAGATGCAACAGTTTTTCCATCGTATAAAACGAATGATTGCAACCAGAGTGAAATTTATGGTCCTTCCTACGTTCCGAGCAACCCAGGCTTCACTCTAGAGCGTTGCCCCACAAGATCGAATAGTTAGGTCCTTAGTCGTCAACGCCAGAAGCATAAAACACGATATAAATACAACAGTTTGTCCATCGTAGAACAGGAATAATTGCAACCAGTGTGAAAGTTATGGTCATTTCTACGTTCCGGGCAACCTAGGCTCCACTCTAGGGCGTTGATCCACCAGAGGGAATAGTTAGGGCCTATGAATTCAACGCCAGGAGGATAAACTACAATATAAGTACAACAGTTATTCCATCGTCTAAAATGAGAAGTTGCAAACATTGTGAAAGGAATGGTCATTTCTACGTTCCGGGCAACCTAGGCGTTACTCTAGGGCGTTGCTCCACCTGATCGAATAGTTAGGGCCTTAGAAGTCAACGCCAGAAGCATAAAATGCAATAAAGATGCAACAGTTTTTCCATCGTGTAACAGGAATAACTGCAAACAGTGTGAATGTACTGGTCATTTCTACGTTCCGGATAACCTAGGTTTCACTCTAGGTCGTTGCTCTATCAGATCGAATAGCTAGGGACTTAGAAGTCAACGCCAGAAGGATAAAATACAATATAAGTACAACAGTTATTCCATCGTATAAAATGAGTAGTTGCAAACACTGTGAAAATAATGGTCATTTCTACGTTCCGGGCAACCTTGGCGTAACTCCAGGGCGTTATTCCGGCACATCTAATAGCTACTGCCTTAGAAGTCAACGCCAGAGGCATAGAATACAATAAAAATACAACAGTTTCTCCATCGTATAACAGGAATAATTGCAAGCAGTGTGAAAGTTATGGTCATTTCTACGTTCCCGGCTACCTAGGCTTCACCCGAGGGCGGTGTTCCACCAGATCGAATAGTTAGGGCCTAAGAAGAGAACGCCAGAAGCATAAAATACAATATAAATACAACAGTATTTCCATCATATAAAACGAGTAATTGCAACCAGTATGAAAGTTGTGGTCATTTCTACTTTCCGGGCAACCTAGGCTACACCCTAGGGCGTTGCTCCAACAGATTGAATAGTTAGGGCCTTAGAAATCAATGCCCGAAGCATAAAATGCAATAAAGATACATCAGTTTTTCCATCATATAACCGGAATAATTGCAACCAGTTTGAACGTGATGGTCATTTCTACGTTCCGGGCAACCTCGGCTTCACTCTAGTTCGTTGCTCCACCAGATCGAATAGTTAGTGCCTTAGAAGTCAACGCCAGAAGCATAAAAAACAATATAAATACAACAGTTTTTCCATCGTATAAAGCGAATAATTGCAACCAGTATGAAGGTTAACGTCATTTCTACTTTCCGGGCAACCTAGGCTTCACCCTAGGGCGTTGCTCCAACAGATTGTAGAGTTAGGGCCTTAGAAGTCAACGCCGGAAGCATAAAATGCAATAAAAATACAACAGTTTTTCCATCGTATAAAAGGATTAATTGCAACCAGTTCGAAAGTGATGGTCATTTCTACGTTCCGGGCAACCTACGCTTCACTCTAGGGCGCTGCTCCACCAGATCGAATAGTTAGGGCCTTAGAAGTCAACGCCAGAAGCATAAAATGGAATAAAGATGCAACAGCTTTTCCATCGTATAAAACGAATAATTTCAACCACTTTGAAAGTGATGGTACTTTCTACGTTCCGGGCAACTTAGGCTTCACTCTAGGGCGTTGCTCCACCAGATCGAATAACCAGGGCCTTAGAAGTCAACGCTAGAAGCATAAAATACAATATAAATACAACAGTTCTTCCATCGTATAAATCGAATAATTGCAACCAGTATGAGAGTTATGGTCATTTCTACTTTCCGGGCAATATAGGCTTCACCCTAGGGCGTTGCTTCAACAGATTGAATAGTTAGGGCCTTAGAAGTCAACGCGCGAAGCATAAAATACAAAATAAATAGAACAGCTTTTCCATCGTATAAAACGAATAATTGCTACCGGTGTGAAAGTTATGGTCATTTCTACGTACCGGGCAACCTAGGGTTCACCATGGGGCGTTGTTCCACCAGATGGAATAGTTAGGGCATAAGAAGTCAACGCCAGAAGCATAAAATACAATATAAATACAACAGCTTTTCTATCGTATAAAACGAGTAATTGCAACCAGTATGAAAGTTAACGTCATTTCAACGTTCCAGGCAACCTAGGCTTCACCCTAGGGCGTTGCTCCAACAGATTGAATAGTTTGGACCTTAGAAGTCAATGCCCGAAGCATAAAATGCAATAAAAATACAACAGTTGTTCCATCATATAACAGGAATAATTGCAACCAGTTTGAAAGTGATGGTCATTTCTACGTTCCGGGCAGCCTAGGCTTCACTCTAGGGCGTTGTTCCACCAGATCGAACAGCTAGGGCCTAAGAAGTGAACGCCAGAAGCATAAAATACAATATAAATACAACAGTATTTCCATCATATAAAACGAGTAATTGCAACCAGTATGAAAGTTGTGGTCATTTCTACTTTCCAGGCAACCTAGGCTACACCCTAGAGCGTCGCTCCAACAGATCGAATAGTTAGGACCTTAGAAGTCAACGCCAGAAGCATAAAATACAAAATAAACAGAACAGTTTTTCCATCGTATAAAACGAATAATTGCTACCACTGTGAAAGTTATGGTCATTGCTACGTTCCGCGCAACCTAGGCTTCACCCAAGGGCGTTGTTCCACCAGATGGAATAGTTAGGTCCTAAGAAGACAACGCCTGAAGCATAAAATACGATATAAATGCAACAGCTTTTCCATCGTATAAGACGAATAATTGCAACCAGTGTGAATGTAATGGTCATTTCTACGTTCCGGGCAACCTAGGCTACACCCTAGGGCGTTGCTCGACCAGATCGAATAGCTAGGGCCTTAGAAATCAACGCCAGAAGGATAAAATACAATAAAGGTGCAACAGTTTTAACATCGTATAACAGGAATAAATGCAAACAGTGTGAAAGTAATGGTCATTTCTACGTTCCAGGCAACCTAGGCTTCACTCTAGGGCGTTGCTCGACCAGATCGAATAGCTAGGGCCTTAGAAGTCAACGTCAGAAGCATAAAATGGAATAAAGATGCAACAGCTTTTCCATCGTATAAAACGAATAATTTCAACCAGTTTGAAAGTGATGGTACTTTCTACGTTCCGGGCAACTTAGGCTTCACTCTAGGGCGTTGCTCCACCAGATCGAATAACCAGGGCCTTAGAAGTCAACGCTAGAAGCATAAAATACAATATAAATACAACAGTTCTTCCATCGTATAAATCGAATAATTGCAACCACTATGAGAGTTATGGTCATTTCTACTTTCCGGGCAATATAGGCTTCACCCTAGGGCGTTGCTTCAACAGATTGAATAGTTAGGGCCTTAGAAGTCAACGCGCGAAGCATAAAATACAAAATAAATAGAACAGCTTTTCCATCGTATAAAACGAATAATTGCTACCGGTGTGAAAGTTATGGTCATTTCTACGTACCGGGCAACCTAGGCTTCACCATAGGGCGTTGTTCCACCAGATGGAATAGTTAGGGCATAAGAAGTCAACGCCAGAAGCATAAAATACAATATAAATACAACACCTTTTCTATCGTATAAAACGAGTAATTGCAACCAGTATGAAAATTAACGTCATTTCTACGTTCCAGGCAACCTAGGCTTCACCCTAGGGCGTTCCTCCAACAGATTGAATAGTTTGGACCTTAGAAGTCAATGCCCGAAGCATAAAATGCAATAAAAATACAACAGTTGTTCCATCATATAACAGGAATAATTGCAACCAGTTTGAAAGTGATGGTCATTTCTACGTTCCGGGCAACCTAGGCTTCACTCTAGGGCGTTGTTCCACCAGATCGAACAGCTAGGGCCTAAGAAGTGAACGCCAGAAGCATAAAATACAATATAAATACAACAGTATTTCCATCATATAAAACGAGTAATTGCAACCAGTATGAAAGTTGTGGTCATTTCTACTTTCCGGGCAACCTAGGCTACACCCTAGGGCGTTGCTCCAACAGATCGAATAGTTAGGACCTTAGAAGTCAACGCCAGAAGCATAAAATACAAAATAAACAGAACAGTTTTTCCATCGTATAAAACGAATAATTACTACCACTGTGAAAGTTATGGTCATTGCTACGTTCCGCGCAACCTAGGCTTCACCCAAGGGCGTTGTTCCACCAGATGGAATAGTTAGGGCCTAAGAAGACAACGCCTGAAGCATAAAATACGATATAAATGCAACAGCTTTTCCATCGTATAAGACGAATAATTGCAACCAGTGTGAATGTAATGGTCATTTCTACGTTCCGGGCAACCTAGGCTTCACTCTAGGGCGTTGCTCCACCAGGTCGAATAGTTAGGGCCTTAGAAATCAACGCCCGAAGCATAAAATACAAAATAAATAGAAGAGTTTTTCCATTGTATAAAACGAATAATTGCTACCAGTGTAAAAGTTAAGGTCATTTCTACGTTCCGGGCAACCTAGGCTTCACCCTAGGGCATTGTTCCATCAGATCGAATAGTTAGGGCCTAAGAAGTGAACGCCAGAAGCATAAAATACAATATAAATACAACAGTTTTTCCATCGTATAAAACGAATAATAGCAACCATTGTGAAAGTTATGGTCATTTCTACGTTCCGGGCAACCTAGGCTTCACCCTAAGGAGTTGCTCGACCAGATCGAATAGCTAGGGCCTTAGAAGTCAACGCCAGAAGCATAAAATACAATATAAATACAACAGTTTTTCCATCGTGTAAAACGAATAATTGCAACCAGTGTGAATGTAATGGTCATTTCTACGTTCCGGGCAACCTAGGCTTCACTCTAGGGCGTTGCTCCACCAGATCGAATAGCTAGGGCCTTAGAAATCAACGCCAGAAGGATAAAATACAATAAAGGTGCAACAGTTTTAACATCGTATAACAGGAATAAATGCAAACAGTGTGAAAGTAATGGTCATTTCTACGTTCCAGGCAACCTAGGCTTCACTCTAGGGCGTTGCTCGACCAGATCGAATAGCTAGGGCCTTAGAAGTCAACGTCAGAAGCATAAAATACAACATAAATATAACAGTTTTTCCATCGCATAAAACGAATAATAGCAACCAGTGTGAAAGTTATGGTCATTTCTACGTTCCGGGCAACCTAGGCTTCACTCTAGGTCGTTGCTCCACCAGGTCAAATAGCTAGCAACTTAGAATTAAACGCCAGAAGCATAGAATACAATAAAAATACAACAGTTTTTCCATCGTATAACAGCAATAATTGCAACCAGTGTGAATGTAATGGTCATTTCTACGTTCCGGGCAACCTAGGATTCACTCTAGGGCGTTGCTCCAACAGATTGAATAGTTAGGGCCTTAAAAGTCAATGCCCGAAGCATAAAATGCAATAAAAATACAGCAGTTTTTCCATCGTATAACAGGAATAATTGCAACCAGTGCGAAAGTAATGGTCATTTCTACGTACCGGGCAACCTAGGTTTCACTCCAGGGCGTTGCTCCACCAGATCGAATAGTTAGGGCCTAAGAATTCAACGCCAGAAGGATAAAATACAATATTAGTACAACAGTTATTCCATCGTATATAATGAGTAGTTGCAAACATTGTGAATGTCATGGTCATTTCTACGTTCCGGGCAACCTAGGCTTCACCCTAGGGCGTTGTTCCGTCAGATCGAATAGTTAGGGCCTATGAAGTGAACGCCAGATGCATAAAATACAATATAAATACAACAGTTTTTCCATCATATGAAACGTATAATTGCAACCAGTATGAAAGTTATTGTCATTTCTACGTTCCGGGCAACCTAGGTGTCACTCTAGGGCGTTGCTCCACCACATCTAATAGCTACGGCCTTAGGAGTCAACGCCAGAAGAATAAAATACAATAAAGGTGCAACAGCTTTTCCATCGTATAAAACGAATAATTGCAACCAGTGTGAATGTTATGGTCATTTCTACGTTCCGGGCAACCTAGGCTTCACTCTAAGGCGTTGCTCGACCAGATCGAATAGCTAGGGCCTTAGAAGTCAACGCCCGAAGCATAAAATACAAAATAAACAGAACAGTTTTTCCATCGTATAAAACGAATAATTGCTACCACTGTGAAAGTTATGGTCATTGCTACGTTCCGCGCAACATAGGCTTCACCCAAGGGCGTTGTTCCACCAGATGGAATAGTTAGGGCCTAAGAAGACAACGCCTGAAGCATAAAATACGATATAAATGCAACAGCTTTTCCATCGTATAAAACGAATAATTGCAACCAGTGTGAATGTAATGGTCATTTCTACGTTCCGGGAAACCTAGGCTTCACTCTAGGGCGTTGCTCCACCGGGTCGAATAGTTAGGGCCTTAGAAATCAACGCCAGAAGCATAAAATACAATAAAGATGCAACAGCTTTTCCATCGTATAACAGGAGTAACTGCAAACAGTGTGAAAGTAATGGTCACTTCTACGTTCCAGGCATCCTAGGCTTCACTCTAGGGCGCTGTTCCACCAGATCGAATAGTTAGGGCCTAAGAAGTCAACGTCAGAAGCATAAAATACAATATAAATATAACAGTTTTTCTATCGTATAAAACGAATAATAGCAACCAGTGTGAAAGTTATTGTCATTTCTACGTTCCGGGCAACCTAGGCTTCACTCTAGGTCGTTGCTCCAAGAGGTCAAACAGCTAGCAACTTAGAATTAAACGCCAGAAGCATAGAATACAATAAAAACACAGCAGTTTTTCCATCGTATAACAGGAATAATTGCAGCCAGTGTGAATGTAATGACATTTCTACGTTCCGGGCAACCTAGTATTCACTCTAGGGCGTTGCTCCAACAGATTGAATAGTTAGGGCCTTAAAAGCGAATGCCCGAGGCATAAAATGCAATAAAAATACAACAGTTTTTCCATCGTATAACAGGAATAATTGCAACCAGTGTGAAAGTAATGGTAATTTCTACGTACCGGGCAACCTGGGCTTCACTCCAGGGCGTTGCTCCACCAGATCGAACAGTTAGGTCCTTAGAAGTCAACGCCAGAAGCATAAAATACAATAAAGATGCAACAGTTTTTCCATCATTTTACAGGAATAACTGCAACCAGTGTGAATGTACTGGACATTTCTACGTTCCGGATAACGTGGGTATCACTCTAGGGCGTTGCTCTACAAGATCGAATAGCTAGGGACTTAGAATTCAACGCCAGAAGGATAAAACACAATATAAGTACAACAGTTATTCCATCGTATAAAATGAGTAGTTGCAAACATTGTGAAAGTAATGGTCATTTCTACGTTCCCGGCAACCTAGCCGTCACCCTGGGACGTTTCTCCAACACATCTAATAGCTTCGGCCCAAGAAGTCAACGCCAGAAGCATAAAATACAATATAAATACAACAGCTTTTCAATCGTATAAAACGAATGATTGCAACCAGTGTGAAAGTTATGGACATTTCTACATTCCGGCCAACCTAGGCTTCACCCTAGGCCGTTGCTCCACCAGAGGGAATAGTTAGGGCCTAAGAATTCAACGCCAGAAGGATAAACTACAATATAAGTACAACAGTTATTCCATCGTCTAAAATGAGAAGTTGCAAACATTGTGAAAGTAATGGTCATTTCTACGTTCCGGGCAACCTAGGCGTTACTCTAGGGCGATGCTCCACCTGATCGAATAGTTAGGGCCTTAGAAGTCAACGGCAGAAGCATAAAATGCAATAAAGATGCAACAGTTTTTCCATCGTGTAACAGGAATAACTGCAAACAGTGTGAATGTACTGGTCATTTCTACGTTCCGGATAACCTAGGTTTCACTCTAGGGCGTTGCTCTATCAGATCGAATAGCTAGGGACTTAGAAGTCAACGCCAGAAGGATAAAATACAATATAAGTACAACAGTTATTCCATCGTATAAAATGAGTAGTTGCAAACATTGTGAAAATAATGGTCATTTCTACGTTCCGAGCAACCTTGGCGTAACTCTAGGGCGTTATTCCAGCACATCTAATAGCTACGGCCTTAGAAGTCAACGCCAGAGGCATAGAATACAATAAAAATACAACAGTTTTTCCATCGTATAACAGGAATAATTGCAAGCAGTGTGAAAGTTATGGTCATTTCTACGTTCCCGGCTACCTAGGCTTCACCCGAGGGCGGTGTTCCACCAGATTGAATAGTTAGGGCCTAAGAAGAGAACGCCAGAAGCATAAAATACAATATAAATACAACAGTATTTCCATCATATAAAACGAGTAATTGCAACCAGTATGAAAGTTGTGGTCATTTCTACTTTCCGGGCAACCTAGGCTACACCCTAGGGCGTTGCTCCAACAGATTGAATAGTTAGGGCCTTAGAAATCAATGCCCGAAGCATAAAATGCAATAAAGATACATCAGTTTTTCCATCATATAACCGGAATAATTGCAACCAGTTTGAACGTGATGGTCATTTCTACGTTCCGGGCAACCTCGGCTTCACTCTAGGGCGTTGCTCCACCAGATCGAATAGTTAGTGCCTTAGAAGTCAACGCCAGAAGCATAAAAAACAATATAAATACAACAGTTTTTCCATCGTATAAAGCGAATAATTGCAACCAGTATGAAGGTTAACGTCATTTCTACTTTCCGGGCAACCTAGGCTACACCCTAGGGCGTTGCTCCAACAGATTGTAGAGTTAGGGCCTTAGAAGTCAACGCCGGAAGCATAAAATGCAATAAAAATACAACAGTTTTTCCATCGTATAAAAGGATTAATTGCAACCAGTTCGAAAGTGATGGTCATTTCTACGTTTCGGGCAACCTACGCTTCACTCTAGGGCGCTGCTCCACCAGATCGAATAGTTAGGGCCTTAGAAGTCAACGCCAGAAGTATAAAATGGAATAAAGATGCAACAGCTTTTCCATCGTATAAAACGAATAACTTCAACCAGTTTGAAAGTGATGGTACTTTCTACGTTCCGGGCAACTTAGGCTTCACTCTAGGGCGTTGCTCCACCAGATCGAATAACCAGGGCCTTAGAAGTCAACGCTAGAAGCATAAAATACAATATAAATACAACAGTTCTTCCATCGTATAAATCGAATAATTGCAACCAGTATGAGAGTTATGGTCATTTCTACTTTCCGGGCAATATAGGCTTCACCCTATGGCGTTGCTTCAACAGATTGAATAGTTAGGGCCTTAGAAGTCAACGCGCGAAGCATAAAATACAAAATAAATAGAACAGCTTTTCCATCGTATAAAACGAATAATTGCTACCGGTGTGAAAGTTATGGTCATTTCTACGTACCGGGCAACCTAGGCTTCACCATAGGGCGTTGTTCCACCAGATGGAATAGTTAGGGCATAAGAAGTCAACGCCAGAAGCATAAAATACAATATAAAAACAACACCTTTTCTATCGTATAAAACGAGTAATTGCAACCAGTATGAAAGTTAACGTCATTTCTACGTTCCAGGCAACCTAGGCTTCACCCTAGGGCGTTCCTCCAACAGATTGAATAGTTTGGACCTTAGAAGTCAATGCCCGAAGCATAAAATGCAATAAAAATACAACAGTTGTTCCATCATATAACAGGAATAATTGCAACCAGTTTGAAAGTGATGGTCATTTCTACGTTCCGGGCAACCTAGGCTTCACTCTAGGGCGTTGTTCCACCAGATCGAACAGCTAGGGCCTAAGAAGTGAACGCCAGAAGCATAAAATACAATATAAATACAACAGTATTTCCATCATATAAAACGAGTAATTGCAACCAGTATGAAAGTTGTGGTCATTTCTACTTTCCGGGCAACCTAAGCTACACCCTAGGGCGTTGCTCCAACAGATCGAATAGTTAGGACCTTAGAAGTCAACGCCAGAAGCATAAAATACAAAATAAATAAAACAGATTTCCCATCGTATAAAACGAATAATTGCTACCAGTGTGAAAGTTATGGTCATTTCTACGTTCCGGGCAACCTAGGCTTCACTCTAAGGCGTTGCTCGACCAGATCGAATAGCTAGGGCCTTAGAAGTCAACGCCCGAAGCATAAAATACAAAATAAACAGAACAGTTTTTCCATCGTATAAAACGAATAATTGCTACCACTGTGAAAGTTATGGTCATTGCTACGTTCCGCGCAACCTAGGCTTCACCCAAGGGCGTTGTTCCACCAGATGGAATAGTTAGGGCCTAAGAAGACAACGCCTGAAGCATAAAATACGATATAAATGCAACAGCTTTTCCATCGTATAAGACGAATAATTGCAACCAGTGTGAATGTAATGGTCATTTCTACGTTCCGGGCAACCTAGGCTTCACTCTAGGGCGTTGCTCCACCAGGTCGAATAGTTAGGGCCTTAGAAATCAACGCCCGAAGCATAAAATACAAAATAAATAGAAGAGTTTTTCCATTGTATAAAACGAATCATTGCTACCAGTGTAAAAGTTAAGGTCATTTCTTCGTTCCGGGCAACCTAGGCGTCACTCTAGGGCGTTGCCCCACCAGATCTAACAGCTAGGGACTTAGAATTCAACGCCAGATGGATAAAATACAATATAAGTACAACAGCTTTTCCATCGTATAAAATGAATAATTGCAAACATTGTGAAAGTAATGGTCATTTCTACGTTCCCGGCAACCTAGCCGTCACTCTGGGACGTTGGTCCAACACATCTAATAGCTTCGGCCCAAGAAGTCAACGCCAGAAGCATAAAATACAATATAAATACAACAGCTTTTCAATCGTATAAAACGAATGATTGCAACCAGTGTGAAAGTTATGTACATTTCTACATTCCGGCCAACCTAGGCTTCACCCTAGGGCGATGCTCCACCTGATCGAATAGTTAGGGCCTTAGAAGTCAACGGCAGAAGCATAAAATGCAATAAAGATGCAACAGTTTTTCCATCGTGTAACAGGAATAACTGCAAACAGTGTGAATGTACTGGTCATTTCTACGTTCCGGATAACCTAGGTTTCACTCTAGGGCGTTGCTCTATCAGATCGAATAGCTAGGGACTTAGAAGTCAACGCCAGAAGGATAAAATACAATATAAGTACAACAGTTATTCCATCGTATAAAATGAGTAGTTGCAAACATTGTGAAAATAATGGTCATTTCTACGTTCCGAGCAACCTTGGCGTAACTCTAGGGCGTTATTCCAGCACATCTAATAGCTACGGCCTTAGAAGTCAACGCCAGAGGCATAGAATACAATAAAAATACAACAGTTTTTCCATCGTATAACAGGAATAATTGCAAGCAGTGTGAAAGTTATGGTCATTTCTACGTTCCCGGCTACCTAGGCTTCACCCGAGGGCGGTGTTCCACCAGATTGAATAGTTAGGGCCTAAGAAGAGAACGCCAGAAGCATAAAATACAATATAAATACAACAGTATTTCCATCATATAAAACGAGTAATTGCAACCAGTATGAAAGTTGTGGTCATTTCTACTTTCCGGGCAACCTAGGCTACACCCTAGGGCGTTGCTCCAACAGATTGAATAGTTAGGGCCTTAGAAATCAATGCCCGAAGCATAAAATGCAATAAAGATACATCAGTTTTTCCATCATATAACCGGAATAATTGCAACCAGTTTGAACGTGATGGTCATTTCTACGTTCCGGGCAACCTCGGCTTCACTCTAGGGCGTTGCTCCACCAGATCGAATAGTTAGTGCCTTAGAAGTCAACGCCAGAAGCATAAAAAACAATATAAATACAACAGTTTTTCCATCGTATAAAGCGAATAATTGCAACCAGTATGAAGGTTAACGTCATTTCTACTTTCCGGGCAACCTAGGCTACACCCTAGGGCGTTGCTCCAACAGATTGTAGAGTTAGGGCCTTAGAAGTCAACGCCGGAAGCATAAAATGCAATAAAAATACAACAGTTTTTCCATCGTATAAAAGGATTAATTGCAACCAGTTCGAAAGTGATGGTCATTTCTACGTTTCGGGCAACCTACGCTTCACTCTAGGGCGCTGCTCCACCAGATCGAATAGTTAGGGCCTTAGAAGTCAACGCCAGAAGTATAAAATGGAATAAAGATGCAACAGCTTTTCCATCGTATAAAACGAATAACTTCAACCAGTTTGAAAGTGATGGTACTTTCTACGTTCCGGGCAACTTAGGCTTCACTCTAGGGCGTTGCTCCACCAGATCGAATAACCAGGGCCTTAGAAGTCAACGCTAGAAGCATAAAATACAATATAAATACAACAGTTCTTCCATCGTATAAATCGAATAATTGCAACCAGTATGAGAGTTATGGTCATTTCTACTTTCCGGGCAATATAGGCTTCACCCTATGGCGTTGCTTCAACAGATTGAATAGTTAGGGCCTTAGAAGTCAACGCGCGAAGCATAAAATACAAAATAAATAGAACAGCTTTTCCATCGTATAAAACGAATAATTGCTACCGGTGTGAAAGTTATGGTCATTTCTACGTACCGGGCAACCTAGGCTTCACCATAGGGCGTTGTTCCACCAGATGGAATAGTTAGGGCATAAGAAGTCAACGCCAGAAGCATAAAATACAATATAAAAACAACACCTTTTCTATCGTATAAAACGAGTAATTGCAACCAGTATGAAAGTTAACGTCATTTCTACGTTCCAGGCAACCTAGGCTTCACCCTAGGGCGTTCCTCCAACAGATTGAATAGTTTGGACCTTAGAAGTCAATGCCCGAAGCATAAAATGCAATAAAAATACAACAGTTGTTCCATCATATAACAGGAATAATTGCAACCAGTTTGAAAGTGATGGTCATTTCTACGTTCCGGGCAACCTAGGCTTCACTCTAGGGCGTTGTTCCACCAGATCGAACAGCTAGGGCCTAAGAAGTGAACGCCAGAAGCATAAAATACAATATAAATACAACAGTATTTCCATCATATAAAACGAGTAATTGCAACCAGTATGAAAGTTGTGGTCATTTCTACTTTCCGGGCAACCTAAGCTACACCCTAGGGCGTTGCTCCAACAGATCGAATAGTTAGGACCTTAGAAGTCAACGCCAGAAGCATAAAATACAAAATAAATAAAACAGATTTCCCATCGTATAAAACGAATAATTGCTACCAGTGTGAAAGTTATGGTCATTTCTACGTTCCGGGCAACCTAGGCTTCACTCTAAGGCGTTGCTCGACCAGATCGAATAGCTAGGGCCTTAGAAGTCAACGCCCGAAGCATAAAATACAAAATAAACAGAACAGTTTTTCCATCGTATAAAACGAATAATTGCTACCACTGTGAAAGTTATGGTCATTGCTACGTTCCGCGCAACCTAGGCTTCACCCAAGGGCGTTGTTCCACCAGATGGAATAGTTAGGGCCTAAGAAGACAACGCCTGAAGCATAAAATACGATATAAATGCAACAGCTTTTCCATCGTATAAGACGAATAATTGCAACCAGTGTGAATGTAATGGTCATTTCTACGTTCCGGGCAACCTAGGCTTCACTCTAGGGCGTTGCTCCACCAGGTCGAATAGTTAGGGCCTTAGAAATCAACGCCCGAAGCATAAAATACAAAATAAATAGAAGAGTTTTTCCATTGTATAAAACGAATCATTGCTACCAGTGTAAAAGTTAAGGTCATTTCTTCGTTCCGGGCAACCTAGGCGTCACTCTAGGGCGTTGCCCCACCAGATCTAACAGCTAGGGACTTAGAATTCAACGCCAGATGGATAAAATACAATATAAGTACAACAGCTTTTCCATCGTATAAAATGAATAATTGCAAACATTGTGAAAGTAATGGTCATTTCTACGTTCCCGGCAACCTAGCCGTCACTCTGGGACGTTGGTCCAACACATCTAATAGCTTCGGCCCAAGAAGTCAACGCCAGAAGCATAAAATACAATATAAATACAACAGCTTTTCAATCGTATAAAACGAATGATTGCAACCAGTGTGAAAGTTATGTACATTTCTACATTCCGGCCAACCTAGGCTTCACCCTAGGGCGTTGCTCCACCAGATCGAATAGTTAGGGCCTTAGAAGTCAACGCCAGAAGCATAAAATACAATAAAGATGCAACAGTTTTTCCATCATTTTACAGGAATAACTGCAACCAGTGTGAATGTACTGGTCATTTCCACGTTCCGGATAACCTAGGTTTCACTCTAGGGCGTCGCTCTACAAGATCGAATAGCTAGGGACTTAGAATTCAACGCCAGAAGGATAAAATACAATATAAGTACAACAGTTATTCCATCGTATAAAATGTGTAGTTGCAAACATTGTGAAAGTAATGGTCATTTCTACGTTCCGGGCAACCTAGGCTTCACTGTAGGGAGTTGCTCCACAAGATCGAATAGTTAGGGCCTAAGAAGTCCACGCCCAAAGCATAAAGAACGATAAAGATGCAACAGTTTATCCATCGTATAAAACGAATGATTGCAACCAGAGTGAAATTTATGGTCATTCCTACGTTCCGAGCAACCCAGGCTTCACTCTAGAGCGTTGCCCCACAAGATCGAATAGTTAGGTCCTTAGTCGTCAACGCCAGAAGCATAAAACACGATATAAATACAACAGTTTGTCCATCGTAGAACAGGAATAATTGCAACCAGTGTGAAAGTTATGGTCATTTCTACGTTCCGGGCAACCTAGGCTCCACTCTAGGGCGTTGATCCACCAGAGGGAATAGTTAGGGCCTAAGAATTCAACGCCAGAAGGATAAACTACAATATAAGTACAACAGTTATTCCATCGTCTAAAATGAGAAGTTGCAAACATTGTGAAAGTAATGGTCATTTCTACGTTCCGGGCAACCTAGGCGTTACTCTAGGGCGTTGCTCCTCCTGCTCGAATAGTTAGGGCCTTAGAAGTCAACGCCAGAAGCATAAAATGCAATAAAGATGCACAAGTTTTTCCATCGTGTAACAGGAATAACTGCAAACAGTGTGAATGTACTGGTCATTTCTACGTTCCGGATAACCTAGGTTTCACTCTAGGGCGTTGCTCTATCAGATCGAATAGCTAGGGACTTAGAAGTCAACGCCAGAAGGATAAAATACAATATAAGTACAACAGTTATTCCATCGTATAAAATGAGTAGTTGCAAACATTGTGAAAGTAATGGTCATTTCTACGTTCCGGGCAACCTAGGCGTAACTCTAGGGCGTTATTCCAGCACATCTAATAGCTACGGCCTTAGAAGTCAACGCCAGAGGCATAAAATACAATATAAATACAACAGATTTTCCATCGTACAAAATGAATAATAGCAAACAGTGTGAAAGTAATGGTCATTTCTACGTTCCGGCAACCTAGGCTTCACTCTTTGTCGTTGCTCCACCAGATCAAATAGCTAGCGACTTAGAACTAACGCCAGAAGGATAAAACACAATATAAGTACAACAGTTATTCCATCGTATAAAATGAGTAGTTGCAAACATTGTGAAAGTAATGGTCATTTCTTCGTTCCGGGCAACCTAGGCGTCACTCTAGGGCGTTGCTCCACCTGATCGAATAGTTAGGGCCTTAGAAGTCATCGCCAGAAGCATAAAATGCAATAAAGATGCAACAGTTTTTCCATCGTATAAAACGAATAATAGCAACCAGTGTGAAAGTTATGGTCATTTCTACTTCCGTGCAACCTAGGCTTCACTCTAGTGCGTTGCCCCACCAGATCGAATAGTTAGGCGCTTAGAAGTCAACGCCCGAAGTATAAAATACAAAATAAATAGAACAGCATTTCCATCGTATAAAATGGATAATTGCAAACAGTGTGAAAGTAATTGTCATTTCTACGTTCCAGGTAACCGAGGT
This sequence comes from Calliopsis andreniformis, assembly GCF_051401765.1. Classification (NCBI taxonomy): domain Eukaryota; kingdom Metazoa; phylum Arthropoda; class Insecta; order Hymenoptera; family Andrenidae; genus Calliopsis; species Calliopsis andreniformis. The sequence goes on from NW_027480433.1 coordinate 11,419,124, forward strand.
TTCACTCTAGGGCGTTGCCCCACCAGATCTAACAGCTAGGGACTTAGAATTTAACGCCAGATGGATAAAATACAATATAAGTACAACATCTTTTCCATCGTATAAAATGAATAATTGCAAACATTGTGAAAGTAATGGTCATTTCAACGTTCCCGGCAACCTAGCCGTCGCTCTGGGACGTTGCTCCAACACATCTAATAGCTTCGGCCCAAGAAGTCAACGCCAGAAGCATAAAATACAATATAAATACATCAGCTTTTCAATCGTATAAAACGAATGATTGCAACCAGTGTGAAAGTTATGGACATTTCTACATTCCGGCCAACCTAGGCTTCACCCTGGGGCGTTGCTCCACCAGATCGAATAGTTAGGGCCTTAGAAGTCAACGCCAGAAGGATAAAATACAATATAAGTACAACAGTTATTCCATCGTATAAAATGTGTAGTTGCAAACATGGTGAAAGTAATGGTCATTTCTACGTTCCGGGCAACCTAGGCTTCACTGTAGGGAGTTGCTCCACCAGATCGAATAGTTAGGGCCTAAGAAGTCCACGCCCAAAGCATAAAGTACGATAAAGATGCAACAGTTTTTCCATCGTATAAAACGAATGATTGCAACCAGAGTGAAATTTATGGTCCTTCCTACGTTCCGAGCAACCCAGGCTTCACTCTAGAGCGTTGCCCCACAAGATCGAATAGTTAGGTCCTTAGTCGTCAACGCCAGAAGCATAAAACACGATATAAATACAACAGTTTGTCCATCGTAGAACAGGAATAATTGCAACCAGTGTGAAAGTTATGGTCATTTCTACGTTCCGGGCAACCTAGGCTCCACTCTAGGGCGTTGATCCACCAGAGGGAATAGTTAGGGCCTAAGAATTCAACGCCAGAAGGATAAACTACAATATAAGTACAACAGTTATTCCATCGTCTAAAATGAGAAGTTGCAAACATTGTGAAAGTAATGGTCATTTCCACGTTCCGGGCAACCTAGGCGTTACTCTAGGGCGTTGCTCCACCTGATCGAATAGTTAGGGCCTTAGAAGTCAACGCCAGAAGCATAAAATGCAATAAAGATGCAACAGTTTTTCCATCGTGTAACAGGAATAACTGCAAACAGTGTGAATGTACTGGTCATTTCTACGATCCGGATTACCTAGGCTTCACTCTAGGGCGTTGCTCCAACAGATTGAATAGTTAGGGCCTTAAAAGTCAATGCCCGAAGCATAAAATGCAATAAAAATACAACAGTTTTTCCATGGTATAACAGGAATAATTGCAACCAGTGTGAATGTAATGGTCATTTCTACGTCCCGGGCAACCTAGGATTCACTCTAGGGCGTTGCTCCAACAGATTGTATAGTTAGGGCCTTAAAAGTCAATGCCCGGTGCATAAAATGCAATAAATATGCAACAGTTTTTCCATCGTTTTACAGGAATAACTGCAACCAGTGTGAATGTACTGGTCATTTCTACGATCCGGATTACCTAGGCTTCACTCTAGGGCGTTGCTCTGCCAGATCGAATAGCTAGGGACTTAGAATTCAACGCCAGAAGGATAAGATACAATATAAGTACAACAGTTACTCCATCGTATAAAATGAGTAGTTGCAACCAGTTTGAAAGTGATGGTCATTTCTACGTTCCGGGCAACCTAGGCTTCACTCTAGAGCGTTGTTCCACCAGATCGAACAGCTAGGGCCTAAGAAGGCAACACCAGAAGCATAAAATACAATATAAATATAACAGTTTCTCCATCGTATCAAACGAATAATAGCGACCAGTGTGAAAGTTATGGTCATTTCTACGTTCCCAGCTACCTAGGCTTCACGCGAGGGCGGTGTTCCACCAGATCGAATAGTTAGGGCCTAAGAAGAGAACGCCAGAAGCATAAAATACAATATAAATACAACAGTATTTCCATCATATAAAACGAGTAATTGCAACCAGTATGAAAGTTGTGGTCATTTCTACTTTCCGGGCAACCTAGGCTACACCCTAGGGCGTTGCTCCAACAGATAGAATAGTTAGGGCCTTACAAATCAATGCCCGAAGCATAAAATGCAATAAAGATACATCAGTTTTTCCATCATATAACCGGAATAATTGCAACCAGTTTGAACGTGATGGTCATTTCTACGTTCCGGGCAACCTCGGCTTCACTCTAGGGCGTTGCTCCACCAGATCGAATAGTTAGTGCCTTAGAAGTCAACGCCAGAAGCATAAAAAACAATATAAGTACAACAGTTTTTCCATCGTATAAAGCGAATAATTGCAACCAGTATGAAGGTTAACGTCATTTCTACTTTCCGGGCAACCTAGGCTTCACCCTAGGGCGTTGCTCCAACAGATTGTAGAGTTAGGGCCTTAGAAGTCAACGCCGGAAGCATAAAATGCAATAAAAATACAACAGTTTTTCCATCGTATAAAAGGATTAATTGCAACCAGTTCGAAAGTGATGGTCATTTCTACGTTCCGGGCAACCTACGCTTCACTCTAGGGCGCTGCTCCACCAGATCGAATAGTTAGGGCCTTAGAAGTCAACGCCAGAAGCATAAAATGGAATAAAGATGCAACAGCTTTTCCATCGTATAAAACGAATAATTTCAACCAGTTTGAAAGTGATGGTACTTTCTACGTTCCGGGCAACTTAGGCTTCACTCTAGGGCGTTGCTCCACCAGATCGAATAACCAGGGCCTTAGAAGTCAACGCCAGAAGGATAAAATACAATATAAGTAGAACAGTTATTCCATCGTATAAAATGTGTAGTTGCAAATATGGTGAAAGTAATGGTCATTTCTACGTTCCGGGCAACCTAGGCTTCACTGTAGGGAGTTGCTCCACCAGATCGAATAGTTAGGGCCTAAGAAGTCCACGCCCAAAGCATAAAGTACGATAAAGATGCAACAGTTTTTCCATCGTATAAAACGAATGATTGCAACCAGAGTGAAATTTATGGTCCTTCCTACGTTCCGCGCAACCCAGGCTTCACTCTAGAGCGTTGCCCCACAAGATCGAATAGTTAGGTCCTTAGTCGTCAACGCCAGAAGCATAAAACACGATATAAATACAACAGTTTGTCCATCGTAGAACAGGAATAATTGCAACCAGTGTGAAAGTTATGGTCATTTCTACGTTCCGGGCAACCTAGGCTCCACTCTAGGGCGTTGATCCACCAGAGGGAATAGTTAGGGCCTAAGAATTCAACGCCAGAAGGATAAACTACAATATAAGTACAACAGTTATTCCATCGTCTAAAATGAGAAGTTGCAAACATTGTGAAAGTAATGGTCATTTCCACGTTCCGGGCAACCTAGGCGTTACTCTAGGGCGTTGCTCCACCTGATCGAATAGTTAGGGCCTTAGAAGTCAACGCCAGAAGCATAAAATGCAATAAAGATGCAACAGTTTTTCCATCGTGTAACAGGAATAACTGCAAACAGTGTGAATGTACTGGTCATTTCTACGTTCCGGATAACCTAGGTTTCACTCTAGGGCGTTGCTCTATCAGATCGAATAGCTAGGGACTTAGAAGTCAACGCCAGAAGGATAAAATACAATATAAGTACAACAGTTATTCCATCGTATAAAATGAGTAGTTGCAAACATTGTGAAAATAATGGTCATTTCTACGTTCCGGGCAACCTTGGCGTAACTCTAGGGCGTTATTCCAGCACATCTAATAGCTACGGCCTTAGAAGTCAACGCCAGAGGCATAGAATACAATAAAAATACAACAGTTTTTCCATCGTATAACAGGAATAATTGCAAGCAGTGTGAATGTAATGGTCATTTCTACGTTCCGGGCAACCTAGGCTTCACTCTAGGGCGTTGCTCCAACAGATTGAATAGTTAGGGCCTTAAAAGTCAATGCCCGAAGCATAAAATGCAATAAAAATACAACAGTTTTTCCATGGTATAACAGGAATAATTGCAACCAGTGTGAATGTAATGGTCATTTCTACGTCCCGGGCAACCTAGGATTCACTCTAGGGCGTTGCTCCAACAGATTGTATAGTTAGGGCCTTAAAAGACAATGCCCGGTGCATAAAATGCAATAAATATGCAACAGTTTTTCCATCGTTTTACAGGAATAACTGCAACCAGTGTGAATGTACTGGTCATTTCTACGATCCGGATTACCTAGGCTTCACTCTAGGGCGTTGCTCTGCCAGATCGAATAGCTAGGGACTTAGAATTCAACGCCAGAAGGATAAGATACAATATAAGTACAACAGTTACTCCATCGTATAAAATGAGTAGTTGCAAACATTGTGAAAGTAATGGTCATTTCTACGTTCCGGGCAACCTAGGCGTCACTCTACTGCGATGCTCCACCACATCTAATAGCTACGGCCTTAGACGTCAACGACAGAAGCATAAAATACAATGAAGATGCAACAGCTTTTCCATCGTATAAAACGAATAATTGCAACCAGTGTGAAAGTTATTGTCATTTCTACTTTCCGGGCAACCTAGACTTCACCCTAGGGCGTTGCTCCAACAGATTGAATAGTTAGGGCCTTAAAAGTCAATGCCCGAAGCATAAAATGCAATAAAAATACAACAGTTTTTCCATGGTATAACAGGAATAATTGCAACCAGTGTGAATGTAATGGTCATTTCTACGTCCCGGGCAACCTAGGATTCACTCTAGGGCGTTGCTCCAACAGATTGTATAGTTAGGGCCTTAAAAGTCAATGCCCGGTGCATAAAATGCAATAAATATGCAACAGTTTTTCCATCGTTTTACAGGAATAACTGCAACCAGTGTGAATGTACTGGTCATTTCTACGATCCGGATTACCTAGGCTTCACTCTAGGGCGTTGCTCTGCCAGATCGAATAGCTAGGGACTTAGAATTCAACGCCAGAAGGATAAGATACAATATAAGTACAACAGTTACTCCATCGTATAAAATGAGTAGTTGCAACCAGTTTGAAAGTGATGGTCATTTCTACGTTCCGGGCAACCTAGGCTTCACTCTAGAGCGTTGTTCCACCAGATCGAACAGCTAGGGCCTAAGAAGGCAACGCCAGAAGCATAAAATACAATATAAATATAACAGTTTCTCCATCGTATCAAACGAATAATAGCGACCAGCGTGAAAGTTATGGTCATTTCTACGTTCCCGGCTACCTAGGCTTCACGCGAGGGCGGTGTTCCACCAGATCGAATAGTTAGGGCCTAAGAAGAGAACGCCAGAAGCATAAAATACAATATAAATACAACAGTATTTCCATCATATAAAACGAGTAATTGCAACCAGTATGAAAGTTGTGGTCATTTCTACTTTCCGGGCAACCTAGGCTACACCCTAGGGCGTTGCTCCAACAGATAGAATAGTTAGGGCCTTAGAAATCAATGCCCGAAGCATAAAATGCAATAAAGATACATCAGTTTTTCCATCATATAACCGGAATAATTGCAACCAGTTTGAACGTGATGGTCATTTCTACGTTCCGGGCAACCTCGGCTTCACTCTAGGGCGTTGCTCCACCAGATCGAATAGTTAGTGCCTTAGAAGTCAACGCCAGAAGCATAAAAAACAATATAAGTACAACAGTTTTTCCATCGTATAAAGCGAATAATTGCAACCAGTATGAAGGTTAACGTCATTTCTACTTTCCGGGCAACCTAGGCTTCACCCTAGGGCGTTGCTCCAACAGATTGTAGAGTTAGGGCCTTAGAAGTCAACGCCGGAAGCATAAAATGCAATAAAAATACAACAGTTTTTCCATCGTATAAAAGGATTAATTGCAACCAGTTCGAAAGTGATGGTCATTTCTACGTTCCGGGCAACCTACGCTTCACTCTAGGGCGCTGCTCCACCAGATCGAATAGTTAGGGCCTTAGAAGTCAACGCCAGAAGCATAAAATGGAATAAAGATGCAACAGCTTTTCCATCGTATAAAACGAATAATTTCAACCAGTTTGAAAGTGATGGTACTTTCTACGTTCCGGGCAACTTAGGCTTCACTCTAGGGCGTTGCTCCACCAGATCGAATAACCAGGGCCTTAGAAGTCAACGCCAGAAGGATAAAATACAATATAAGTAGAACAGTTATTCCATCGTATAAAATGTGTAGTTGCAAACATGGTGAAAGTAATGGTCATTTCTACGTTCCGGGCAACCTAGGCTTCACTGTAGGGAGTTGCTCCACCAGATCGAATAGTTAGGGCCTAAGAAGTCCACGCCCAAAGCATAAAGTACGATAAAGATGCAACAGTTTTTCCATCGTATAAAACGAATGATTGCAACCAGAGTGAAATTTATGGTCCTTCCTACGTTCCGAGCAACCCAGGCTTCACTCTAGAGCGTTGCCCCACAAGATCGAATAGTTAGGTCCTTAGTCGTCAACGCCAGAAGCATAAAACACGATATAAATACAACAGTTTGTCCATCGTAGAACAGGAATAATTGCAACCAGTGTGAAAGTTATGGTCATTTCTACGTTCCGGGCAACCTAGGCTCCACTCTAGGGCGTTGATCCACCAGAGGGAATAGTTAGGGCCTAAGAATTCAACGCCAGAAGGATAAACTACAATATAAGTACAACAGTTATTCCATCGTCTAAAATGAGAAGTTGCAAACATTGTGAAAGTAATGGTCATTTCCACGTTCCGGGCAACCTAGGCGTTACTCTAGGGCGTTGCTCCACCTGATCGAATAGTTAGGGCCTAAGAAGTCAACGCCAGAAGCATAAAATGCAATAAAGATGCAACAGTTTTTCCATCGTGTAACAGGAATAACTGCAAACAGTGTGAATGTACTGGTCATTTCTACGTTCCGGATAACCTAGGTTTCACTCTAGGGCGTTGCTCTATCAGATCGAATAGCTAGGGACTTAGAAGTCAACGCCAGAAGGATAAAATACAATATAAGTACAACAGTTATTCCATCGTATAAAATGAGTAGTTGCAAACATTGTGAAAATAATGGTCATTTCTACGTTCCGGGCAACCTTGGCGTAACTCTAGGGCGTTATTCCAGCACATCTAATAGCTACGGCCTTAGAAGTCAACGCCAGAGGCATAGAATACAATAAAAATACAACAGTTTTTCCATCGTATAACAGGAATAATTGCAAGCAGTGTGAATTTAATGGTCATTTCTACGTTCCGGGCAACCTAGGCTTCACTCTAGGGCGTTGCTCCAACAGATTGAATAGTTAGGGCCTTAAAAGTCAATGCCCGAAGCATAAAATGCAATAAAAATACAACAGTTTTTCCATGGTATAACAGGAATAATTGCAACCAGTGTGAATGTAATGGTCATTTCTACGTCCCGGGCAACCTAGGATTCACTCTAGGGCGTTGCTCCAACAGATTGTATAGTTAGGGCCTTAAAAGTCAATGCCCGGTGCATAAAATGCAATAAATATGCAACAGTTTTTCCATCGTTTTACAGGAATAACTGCAACCAGTGTGAATGTACTGGTCATTTCTACGATCCGGATTACCTAGGCTTCACTCTAGGGCGTTGCTCTGCCAGATCGAATAGCTAGGGACTTAGAATTCAACGCCAGAAGGATAAGATACAATATAAGTACAACAGTTACTCCATCGTATAAAATGAGTAGTTGCAAACATTGTGAAAGTAATGGTCATTTCTACGTTCCGGGCAACCTAGGCGTCACTCTACTGCGATGCTCCACCACATCTAATAGCTACGGCCTTAGACGTCAACGACAGAAGCATAAAATACAATGAAGATGCAACAGCTTTTCCATCGTATAAAACGAATAATTGCAACCAGTGTGAAAGTTATTGTCATTTCTACTTTCCGGGCAACCTAGACTTCACCCTAGGGCGTTGCTCCAACAGATTGAATAGTTTGGACCTTAGAAGTCAATGCCCGAAGCATAAAATGCAATAAAAATACAACAGTTGTTCCATCATATAACAGGAATAATTGCAACCAGTTTGAAAGTGATGGTCATTTCTACGTTCCGGGCAACCTAGGCTTCACTTTAGAGCGTTGTTCCACCAGATCGAACAGCTAGGGCCTAAGAAGGCAACGCCAGAAGCATAAAATACAATATAAATATAACAGTTTCTCCATCGTATCAAACGAATAATAGCGACCAGTGTGAAAGTTATGGTCATTTCTACGTTCCCGGCTACCTAGGCTTCACGCGAGGGCGGTGTTCCACCAGATCGAATAGTTAGGGCCTAAGAAGAGAACGCCAGAAGCATAAAATGCAATAAAGATGCAACAGTTTTTCCATCGTGTAACAGGAATAACTGCAAACAGTGTGAATGTACTGGTCATTTCTACGTTCCGGATAACCTAGGTTTCACTCTAGGGCGTTGCTCTATCAGATCGAATAGCTAGGGACTTAGAAGTCAACGCCAGAAGGATAAAATACAATATAAGTACAACAGTTATTCCATCGTATAAAATGAGTAGTTGCAAACATTGTGAAAATAATGGTCATTTCTACGTTCCGGGCAACCTTGGCGTAACTCTAGGGCGTTATTCCAGCACATCTAATAGCTACGGCCTTAGAAGTCAACGCCAGAGGCATAGAATACAATAAAAATACAACAGTTTTTCCATCGTATAACAGGAATAATTGCAAGCAGTGTGAATGTAATGGTCATTTCTACGTTCCGGGCAACCTAGGCTTCACTCTAGGGCGTTGCTCCAACAGATTGAATAGTTAGGGCCTTAAAAGTCAATGCCCGAAGCATAAAATGCAATAAAAATACAACAGTTTTTCCATGGTATAACAGGAATAATTGCAACCAGTGTGAATGTAATGGTCATTTCTACGTCCCGGGCAACCTAGGATTCACTCTAGGGCGTTGCTCCAACAGATTGTATAGTTAGGGCCTTAAAAAACAATGCCCGGTGCATAAAATGCAATAAATATGCAACAGTTTTTCCATCGTTCTACAGGAATAACTGCAACCAGTGTGAATGTACTGGTCATTTCTACGATCCGGATTACCTAGGCTTCACTCTAGGGCGTTGCTCTGCCAGATCGAATAGCTAGGGACTTAGAATTCAACGCCAGAAGGATAAGATACAATATAAGTACAACAGTTACTCCATCGTATAAAATGAGTAGTTGCAAACATTGTGAAAGTAATGGTCATTTCTACGTTCCGGGCAACCTAGGCGTCACTCTACTGCGATGCTCCACCACATCTAATAGCTACGGCCTTAGACGTCAACGACAGAAGCATAAAATACAATGAAGATGCAACAGCTTTTCCATCGTATAAAACGAATAATTGCAACCAGTGTGAAAGTTATTGTCATTTCTACTTTCCGGGCAACCTAGACTTCACCCTAGGGCGTTGCTCCAACAGATTGAATAGTTAGGGCCTTAAAAGTCAATGCCCGAAGCATAAAATGCAATAAAAATACAACAGTTTTTCCATGGAATAACAGGAATAATTGCAACCAGTGTGAATGTAATGGTCATTTCTACGTCCCGGGCAACCTAGGATTCACTCTAGGGCGTTGCTCCAACAGATTGTATAGTTAGGGCCTTAAAAGTCAATGCCCGGTGCATAAAATGCAATAAATATGCAACAGTTTTTCCATCGTTTTACAGGAATAACTGCAACCAGTGTGAATGTACTGGTCATTTCTACGATCCGGATTACCTAGGCTTCACTCTAGGGCGTTGCTCTGCCAGATCGAATAGCTAGGGACTTAGAATTCAACGCCAGAAGGATAAGATACAATATAAGTACAACAGTTACTCCATCGTATAAAATGAGTAGTTGCAACCAGTTTGAAAGTGATGGTCATTTCTACGTTCCGGGCAACCTAGGCTTCACTCTAGAGCGTTGTTCCACCAGATCGAACAGCTAGGGCCTAAGAAGGCAACGCCAGAAGCATAAAATACAATATAAATATAACAGTTTCTCCATCGTATCAAACGAATAATAGCGACCAGTGTGAAAGTTATGGTCATTTCTACGTTCCCGGCTACCTAGGCTTCACGCGAGGGCGGTGTTCCACCAGATCGAATAGTTAGGGCCTAAGAAGAGAACGCCAGAAGCATAAAATACAATATAAATACAACAGTATTTCCATCATATAAAACGAGTAATTGCAACCAGTATGAAAGTTGTGGTCATTTCTACTTTCCGGGCAACCTAGGCTACACCCTAGGGCGTTGCTCCAACAGATAGAATAGTTAGGGCCTTAGAAATCAATGCCCGAAGCATAAAATGCAATAAAGATACATCAGTTTTTCCATCATATAACCGGAATAATTGCAACCAGTTTGAACGTGATGGTCATTTCTACGTTCCGGGCAACCTCGGCTTCACTCTAGGGCGTTGCTCCACCAGATCGAATAGTTAGTGCCTTAGAAGTCAACGCCAGAAGCATAAAAAACAATATAAGTACAACAGTTTTTCCATCGTATAAAGCGAATAATTGCAACCAGTATGAAGGTTAACGTCATTTCTACTTTCCGGGCAACCTAGGCTTCACCCTAGGGCGTTGCTCCAACAGATTGTAGAGTTAGGGCCTTAGAAGTCAACGCCGGAAGCATAAAATGCAATAAAAATACAACAGTTTTTCCATCGTATAAAAGGATTAATTGCAACCAGTTCGAAAGTGATGGTCATTTCTACGTTCCGGGCAACCTACGCTTCACTCTAGGGCGCTGCTCCACCAGATCGAATAGTTAGGGCCTTAGAAGTCAACGCCAGAAGCATAAAATGGAATAAAGATGCAACAGCTTTTCCATCGTATAAAACGAATAATTTCAACCAGTTTGAAAGTGATGGTACTTTCTACGTTCCGGGCAACTTAGGCTTCACTCTAGGGCGTTGCTCCACCAGATCGAATAACCAGGGCCTTAGAAGTCAACGCCAGAAGGATAAAATACAATATAAGTAGAACAGTTATTCCATCGTATAAAATGTGTAGTTGCAAACATGGTGAAAGTAATGGTCATTTCTACGTTCCGGGCAACCTAGGCTTCACTGTAGGGAGTTGCTCCACCAGATCGAATAGTTAGGGCCTAAGAAGTCCACGCCCAAAGCATAAAGTACGATAAAGATGCAACAGTTTTTCCATCGTATAAAACGAATGATTGCAACCAGAGTGAAATTTATGGTCCTTCCTACGTTCCGAGCAACCCAGGCTTCACTCTAGAGCGTTGCCCCACAAGATCGAATAGTTAGGTCCTTAGTCGTCAACGCCAGAAGCATAAAACACGATATAAATACAACAGTTTGTCCATCGTAGAACAGGAATAATTGCAACCAGTGTGAAAGTTATGGTCATTTCTACGTTCCGGGCAACCTAGGCTCCACTCTAGGGCGTTGATCCACCAGAGGGAATAGTTAGGGCCTAAGAATTCAACGCCAGAAGGATAAACTACAATATAAGTACAACAGTTATTCCATCGTCTAAAATGAGAAGTTGCAAACATTGTGAAAGTAATGGTCATTTCCACGTTCCGGGCAACCTAGGCGTTACTCTAGGGCGTTGCTCCACCTGATCGAATAGTTAGGGCCTAAGAAGTCAACGCCAGAAGCATAAAATGCAATAAAGATGCAACAGTTTTTCCATCGTGTAACAGGAATAACTGCAAACAGTGTGAATGTACTGGTCATTTCTACGTTCCGGATAACCTAGGTTTCACTCTAGGGCGTTGCTCTATCAGGTCGAATAGCTAGGGACTTAGAAGTCAACGCCAGAAGGATAAAATACAATATAAGTACAACAGTTATTCCATCGTATAAAATGAGTAGTTGCAAACATTGTGAAAATAATGGTCATTTCTACGTTCCGGGCAACCTTGGCGTAACTCTAGGGCGTTATTCCAGCACATCTAATAGCTACGGCCTTAGAAGTCAACGCCAGAGGCATAGAATACAATAAAAATACAACAGTTTTTCCATCGTATAACAGGAATAATTGCAAGCAGTGTGAATGTAATGGTCATTTCTACGTTCCGGGCAACCTAGGCTTCACTCTAGGGCGTTGCTCCAACAGATTGAATAGTTAGGGCCTTAAAAGTCAATGCCCGAAGCATAAAATGCAATAAAAATACAACAGTTTTTCCATGGTATAACAGGAATAATTGCAACCAGTGTGAATGTAATGGTCATTTCTACGTCCCGGGCAACCTAGGATTCACTCTAGGGCGTTGCTCCAACAGATTGTATAGTTAGGGCCTTAAAAGTCAATGCCCGGTGCATAAAATGCAATAAATATGCAACAGTTTTTCCATCGTTTTACAGGAATAACTGCAACCAGTGTGAATGTACTGGTCATTTCTACGATCCGGATTACCTAGGCTTCACTCTAGGGCGTTGCTCTGCCAGATCGAATAGCTAGGGACTTAGAATTCAACGCCAGAAGGATAAGATACAATATAAGTACAACAGTTACTCCATCGTATAAAATGAGTAGTTGCAAACATTGTGAACGTAATGGTCATTTCTACGTTCCGGGCAACCTAGGCGTCACTCTACTGCGATGCTCCACCACATCTAATAGCTACGGCCTTAGACGTCAACGACAGAAGCATAAAATACAATGAAGATGCAACAGCTTTTCCATCGTATAAAACGAATAATTGCAGCCAGTGTGAAAGTTATTGTCATTTCTACTTTCCGGGCAACCTAGACTTCACCCTAGGGCGTTGCTCCAACAGATTGAATAGTTTGGACCTTAGAAGTCAATGCCCGAAGCATAAAATGCAATAAAAATACAACAGTTGTTCCATCATATAACAGGAATAATTGCAACCAGTTTGAAAGTGATGGTCATTTCTACGTTCCGGGCAACCTAGGCTTCACTTTAGAGCGTTGTTCCACCAGATCGAACAGCTAGGGCCTAAGAAGGCAACGCCAGAAGCATAAAATACAATATAAATATAACAGTTTCTCCATCGTATCAAACGAATAATAGCGACCAGTGTGAAAGTTATGGTCATTTCTACGTTCCCGGCTACCTAGGCTTCACGCGAGGGCGGTGTTCCACCAGATCGAATAGTTAGGGCCTAAGAAGAGAACGCCAGAAGCATAAAATACAATATAAATACAACAGTATTTCCATCATATAAAACGAGTAATTGCAACCAGTATGAAAGTTGTGGTCATTTCTACTTTCCGGGCAACCTAGGCTACACCCTAGGGCGTTGCTCCAACAGATAGAATAGTTAGGGCCTTAGAAATCAATGCCCGAAGCATAAAATGCAATAAAAATACAACAGTTTTTCCATCGTATAAAAGGATTAATTGCAACCAGTTCGAAAGTGATGGTCATTTCTACGTTCCGGGCAACCTACGCTTCACTCTAGGGCGCTGCTCCACCAGATCGAATAGTTAGGGCCTTAGAAGTCAACGCCAGAAGCATAAAATGGAATAAAGATGCAACAGCTTTTCCATCGTATAAAACGAATAATTTCAACCAGTTTGAAAGTGATGGTACTTTCTACGTTCCGGGCAACTTAGGCTTCACTCTAGGGCGTTGCTCCACCAGATCGAATAACCAGGGCCTTAGAAGTCAACGCTAGAAGCATAAAATACAATATAAATACAACAGTTTTTCCATCGTATAAATCGAATAATTGCAACCAGGATGAGAGTTATGGTCATTTCTACTTTCCGGGCAATATAGGCTTCACCCTAGGGCGTTGCTTCAACAGATTGAATAGTTAGGGCCTTAGAAGTCAACGCGCGAAGCATAAAATACAAAATAAACAGAACAGCTTTTCCATCGTATAAAACGAATAATTGCTACCGGTGTGAAAGTTATGGTCATTTCTACGTACCGGGCAACCTAGGCTTCACCATAGGGCGTTGTTCCACCAGATGGAATAGTTAGGGCATAAGAAGTCAACGCCAGAAGCATAAAATACAATATAAATACAACAGCTTTTCAATCGTATAAAACGAGTAATTGCAACCAGTATGAAAGTTAACGTCATTTCTACGTTCCAGGCAACCTAGGCTTCACCCTAGGGCGTTGCTCCAACAGATTGAATAGTTTGGACCTTAGAAGTCAATGCCCGAAGCATAAAATGCAATAAAAATGCAACAGTTGTTCCATCATATAACAGGAATAATTGCTACCAGTTTGAAAGTGATGGTCATTTCTACGTTCCGGGCAACCTAGGCTTCACTCTAGGGCGTTGTTCCACCAGATCGAACAGCTAGGGCCTAAGAAGTGAACGCCAGAAGCATAAAATACAATATAAATACAACAGTATTTCCATCATATAAATGGAGTAATTGCAACCAGTGTGAAACTTGTGGTCATTTCTACTGTCCGGGCAACCTAGGCTACACCCTAGGGCGTTGCTCCAACAGATTGAATAGTTAGGGCCTTAGAAATCAATGCCCGAAGCATAAAATGCAATAAAAATACATCAGTTTTTCCATCATATAACCGGAATAATTGCAACCAGTTTGAACGTGATGGTCATTTCTACGATCCGGGCAACCTCGGCTTCACTCTAGGGCGTTGCTCCACCAGATCGAATAGTTAGTGCCTTAGAAGTCAACGCCAGAAGCATAAAAAACAATATAAATACAACAGTTTTTCCATCGTATAGAGCGAATAATTGCAACCAGTATGAAGGTTAACGTCATTTCTACTTTCCGGGCAACCTAGGCTTCACCCTAGGGCGTTGCTCCACCAGATCGAATAGTTAGGGCCTTAGAAGTCAACGCCCGAAGCATAAAATAGAATAAAGATGCAACAGCTTTTCCATCGTATAAAACGAATAATTTCAACCAGTTTGAAAGTGATGGTACTTTCTACGTTCCGGGCAACTTAGGCTTCACTCTAGGGCGTTGCTCCACCAGATCGAATAACCAGGGCCTTAGAAGTCAACGCTAGAAGCATAAAATACAATATAAATACAACAGTTTTTCCATCGTATAAATCGAATAATTGCAACTAGTATGAGAGTTATGGTCATTTCTACTTTCCGGGCAATATAGGCTTCACCCTAGGGCGTTGCTTCAACAGATTGAATAGTTAGGGCCTTAGAAGTCAACGCGCGAAGCATAAAATACAAAATAAACAGAACAGCTTTTCCATCGTATAAAACGAATAATTGCTACCGGTGTGAAAGTTATGGTCATTTCTACGTACCGGGCAACCTAGGCTTCACCATAGGGCGTTGTTCCACCAGATGGAATAGTTAGGGCATAAGAAGTCAACGCCAGAAGCATAAAATACAATATAAATACAACAGCTTTTCAATCGTATAAAACGAGTAATTGCAACCAGTATGAAAGTTAACGTCATTTCTACGTTCCAGGCAACCTAGGCTTCACCCTAGGGCGTTGCTCCAACAGATTGAATAGTTTGGACCTTAGAAGTCAATGCCCGAAGCATAAAATGCAATAAAAATACAACAGTTGTTCCATCATATAACAGGAATAATTGCAACCAGTTTGAAAGTGATGGTCATTTCTACGTTCCGGGCAACCTAGGCTTCACTCTAGGGCGTTGTTCCACCAGATCGAACAGCTAGGGCCTAAGAAGTGAACGCCAGAAGCATAAAATACAATATAAATACAACAGTATTTCCATCATATAAAAGGAGTAATTGCAACCAGTGTGAAACTTGTGGTCATTTCTACTGTCCGGGCAACCTAGGCTACACCCTAGGGCGTTGCTCCAACAGATTGAATAGTTAGGGCCTTAGAAATCAATGCCCGAAGCATAAAATGCAATAAAAATACATCAGTTTTTCCATCATATAACCGGAATAATTGCAACCAGTTTGAACGTGATGGTCATTTCTACGATCCGGGCAACCTCGGCTTCACTCTAGGGCGTTGCTCCACCAGATCGAATAGTTAGTGCCTTAGAAGTCAACGCCAGAAGCATAAAAAACAATATAAATACAACAGTTTTTCCATCGTATAGAGCGAATAATTGCAACCAGTATGAAGGTTAACGTCATTTCTACTTTCCGGGCAACCTAGGCTTCACCCTAGGGCGTTGCTCCACCAGATCGAATAGTTAGGGCCTTAGAAGTCAACGCCCGAAGCATAAAATAGAATAAAGATGCAACAGCTTTTCCATCGTATAAAACGAATAATTTCAACCAGTTTGAAAGTGATGGTACTTTCTACGTTCCGGGCAACTTAGGCTTCACTCTAGGGCGTTGCTCCACCAGATCGAATAACCAGGGCCTTAGAAGTCAACGCTAGAAGCATAAAATACAATATAAATACAACAGTTTTTCCATCGTATAAATCGAATAATTGCAACCAGTATGAGAGTTATGGTCATTTCTACTTTCCGGGCAATATAGGCTTCACCCTAGGGCGTTGCTTCAACAGATTGAATAGTTAGGGCCTTAGAAGTCAACGCCCGAAGCATAAAATACAAAATAAATAGAACAGCTTTTCCATCGTATAAGACGAATAATTGCTACCGGTGTGAAAGTTATGGTCATTTCTACGTTCCGGGCTACCTAGGCTTCACCATAGGGCGTTGTTCCACCAGATGGAATAGTTAGGGCATAAGAAGTCAACGCCAGAAGCATAAAATACAATATATATACAACAGCTTTTCAATCGTATAAAACGAGTAATTGCAACCAGTATGAAAGTTAACGTCATTTCTACGTTCCAGGCAACCTAGGCTTCACCCTAGGGCGTTGCTCCAACAGATTGAATAGTTAGGGCCTTAGAAGTCAACGCCGGAAGCATAAAATGCAATAAAAATACAACAGTTTTTCCATCATATAACAGGAATATTTGCAACCAGTTTGAAAGTGATGGTACTTTCTACGTTCCGGGCAACTTAGGCTTCACTCTAGGGCGTTGCTCCACCAGATCGAAAAGTTAGTGCCTTAGAAGTCAACGCCAGAAGCATAAGATTCAAAATAAATAGAACAGTTTTTCCATCGTGTAAAACGAATAATTAGTACCGGTGTGAAAGTTATGGTCATTTCTACGTTCCGGTCAACCTATGCTTCACCATAGGGCGTTGTTCTACAAGATCGAATATTCAGGGCCTAAGAAGTGAACGCCAGAAGCATAAAGTACAATATAAATACAACAGTTTTTCCATCGTATAAAACGAATAATTGCAACCAGTATGAAAGTCATGGTCATTTCTACTTTCCGGCAACCTAGGCTTCGCCCTAGGGCGGTGTTCCACCAGATCGAATAGTTAGGGCCTAAGAAGTGAACGCCAGAAGCATAAAATACAATATAAATACAACAGTATTTCCATCATATAAAACGAGTAATTGCAACCAGTATGAAAGTTGTGGTCATTTCTACTTTCCGGGCAACCCAGGCTACACCCTAGGGCGTTGCTCCAACAGATTGAATAGTTAGGGCCTTAGGAATCAATGCCCGAAGCATAAAATGCAATAAAAATACAACTGTTTTTCCATCATATAGCCGGAATAATTGCAACCAGTTTGAACGTGATGGTCATTTCTACGTTCCGGGCAACCTCGGCTTCACTCTAGGGCGTTGCTCCACCAGATCGAATAGTTAGTGCCTTAGAAGTCAACGCCAGAAGCATAAATAACAATATAAATACAACTGTTTTTCCATCGTATAAAACGAATAATTGCAACCAGTATGAAAGTCATGGTCATTTCTACTTTCCGGCAACCTAGGCTTCGCCCTAGGGCGTTGTTCCACCAGATCGAATAGTTAGGGCCTAAGAAGTGAACGCCAGAAGCATAAAATACAATATAAATACAACAGTATTTCCATCATATAAAACGAGTAATTGCAACCAGTATGAAAGTTGTGGTCATTTCTACTTTCCGGGCAACCCAGGCTACACCCTAGGGCGTTGCTCCAACAGATTGAATAGTTAGGGCCTTAGGAATCAATGCCCGAAGCATAAAATGCAATAAAAATACAACTGTTTTTCCATCATATAGCCGGAATAATTGCAACCAGTTTGAACGTGATGGTCATTTCTACGTTCCGGGCAACCTCGGCTTCACTCTAGGGCGTTGCTCCACCAGATCGAATAGTTAGTGCCTAAGAAGGCAACGCCAGAAGCATAAAATACAATATAAATACAACAGTTTTTCCATCATATAAAACGAATAATTGCAACCAGTATGAACGCTATGGTCATTTCTACTTTACGGGCAACCTAGGCTACACCCTAGGGCGTTGCTCCTACAGATTGAATAGTTAGGGCCTTAGAAGTCATTGCCCGAAGCATAAAACGCAATAAAAAAACAGCAGTTTTTCCATCATATAACAGGAATATTTGCAACCAGTTTGAAAGTGATGGTACTTTCTACGTTCCGGGCAACCTAGGCTTCACTCTAGGGCGTTGTTCCACCAGATCGAACAGCTAGGGCCTAAGAAGGCAACGCCCGAAGCATAAAATACAATATAAATATCACAGTTTCTCCATCGTATAAAACGAATAATAGCGACAAGTATGAAAGTTATGGTCATTTCTACGTTCCCGGCAACCTAGGCTTCACCCCAGGGCGTTGTTCCACCAGATCGAAAAGTTAGGGCATTAGAAGTCAACGCCCGAAGCATAAAATACAAAATAAATAGAACAGCTTTTCCATCGTATAAAACGAATAATTGCAACCAGTGTGAATGTAATGGTCATTTCTACGTTCCGGGAAACCTAGGCTCCACCAGGTCGAATAGTTAGGGCCTTAGAAATCAACGCCAGAAGCATAAAATACAATAAAGATGCAACAGCTTTTCCATCGTATAACAGGAGTAACTGCAAACAGTGTGAAAGTAATGGTCACTTCTACGTTCCAGGCAACCTAGGCTTCACTCTAGGGCGTTGTTCCACCAGATCGAATAGTTAGGGCCTAAGAAGTCAACGTCAGAAGCATAAAATACAATATAAATATAACAGTTTTTCCATCGTATAAAACGAATAATAGCAACCAGTGTGAAAGTTATTGTCATTCCCTACGTTCCGGGCAACCTAGGCTTCACCCTAGGTCGTTGCTCCAAGAGGTCAAACAGCTAGCAACTTAGAATTAAACGCCAGAAGCATAGAATACAATAAAAACACAACAGTTTTTCCATCGTATAACAGGAATAATTGCAGCCAGTGTGAATGTAATGACATTTCTACGTTCCGGGCAACCTAGTATTCACTCTAGGGCGTTGCTCCAACAGATTGAATAGTTAGGGCCTTAAAAGCCAATGCGCGAGGCATAAAATGCAATAAAAATACAACAGTTTTTCCATCGTATAACAGGAATAATTGCTTCCAGTGTGAAAGTAATGGTCATTTCTACGTACCGGGCAACCTAGGCTTCACTCCAGGGCGTTGCTCTACCAGATCGAACAGTTAGATCCTTAGAAGTCAACGCCAGAAGCATAAAATACAATTAAGATGCAACAGTTTTTCCATCATTTTACAGGAATAACTGCAACCAGTGTGAATGTACTGGACATTTCTACGTTCCGGATAACGTGGTTATCACTCTAGGGCGTTGCTCTACAAGATCGAATAGCTAGGGACTTAGAATTCAACGCCAGAAGGATAATACACAATATAAGTACAACAGTTATTCCATCGTATAAAATGAGTAGTTGCAAACATTGTGAAAGTAATGGTCATTTCTTCGTTCCGGGCAACCTAGGCGTCACTCTAGGGCGTTGCTCCACCTGATCGAATAGTTAGGGCCTTAGAAGTCAACGCCAGAAGCATAAAATGCAATAAAGATGCAACAGTTTTTCCATCGTGTAAAACGAATAATAGCAACCAGTGTGAAAGTTATGGTCATTTCTACTTTCCGGGCAACCTAGGCTTCACTCTAGTGCGTTGCCCCACCAGATCGAACAGTTAGGGGCTTAGAAGTCAACGCCCGAAGCATAAAATGCAAAATATATAGAACAGCATTTCCATCGTATAAAATGGATAATTGCAAACAGTGTGAAAGTAATTGTCATTTCTACGTTCCAGGTAACCGAGGTTTCACTCTAGGGCGTTGCCCCACCAGATCTAACAGCTAGGGACTTAGAATTCAACGCCAGATGGATAAAATACAATATAAGTACAACAGCTTTTCCATCGTATAAAATGAATAATTGCAAACATTGTGAAAGTAATGGTCATTTCTACGTTCCCGGCAACCTAGCCGTCACTCTGGGACGTTGCTCCAACACATCTAATAGCTTCGGCCCAAGAAGTCAACGCCAGAAGCATAAAATACAATATAAATACAACAGCTTTTCAATCGTATAAAACGAATGATTGCAACCAGTGTGAAAGTTATGTACAATTCTACATTCCGGCCAACCTAGGCTTCACCCTAGGGCGTTGCTCCACCAGATCGAATAGTTAGGGCCTTAGAAGTCAACGCCAGAAGCATAAAATACAATAAAGATGCAACAGTTTTTCCATCATTTTACAGGAATAACTGCAACCAGTGTGAATGTACTGGTCATTTCCACGTTCCGGATAACCTAGGTTTCACTCTAGGGCGTCGCTCTACAAGATCGAATAGCTAGGGACTTAGAATTCAACGCCAGAAGGATAAAATACAATATAAGTACAACAGTTATTCCATCGTATAAAATGTGTAGTTGCAAACATTGTGAAAGTAATGGTCATTACTACGTTCCGGGCAACCTAGGCTTCACTGTAGGGAGTTGCTCCACCAGATCGAATAGTTAGGGCCTAAGAAGTCCACGCCCAAAGCATAAAGAACGATAAAGATGCAACAGTTTATCCATCGTATAAAACGAATGATTGCAACCAGAGTGAAATTTATGGTCATTCCTACGTTCCGAGCAACCCAGGCTTCACTCTAGAGCGTTGCCCCACAAGATCGAATAGTTAGGTCCTTAGTCGTCAACGCCAGAAGCATAAAACACGATATAAATACAACAGTTTGTCCATCGTAGAACAGGAATAATTGCAACCAGTGTGAAAGTTATGGTCATTTCTACGTTCCGGGTAACCTAGGCTCCACTCTAGGGCGTTGATCCACCAGAGGGAATAGTTAGGGCCTAAGAATTCAACGCCAGAAGGATAAACTACAATATAAGTACAACAGTTATTCCATCGTATAAAATGAGTAGTTGCAAACATTGTGAAAGTAATGGTCATTTCTACGTTCCGGGCAACCTAGGCGTAACTCTAGGGCGTTATTCCAGCACATCTAATAGCTACGGCCTTAGAAGTCAACGCCAGAGGCATAAAATACAATATAAATACAACAGCTTTTCCATCGTACAAAATGAATAATAGCAAACAGTGTGAAAGTAATGGTCATTTCTACGTTCCGGCAACCTAGGCTTCACTCTTTGTCGTTGCTCCACCAGATCAAATAGTTAGCGACTTAGAACTAACGCCAGAAGCATAGAATACAATAAAAATACAACAGTTTTTCCATCGTATAACAGGAATAATTGCAACCAGTTTGAACGTGATGGTCATTTCTACGTTCCGGGCAACCTCGACTTCACTCTAGGGTGTTGCTCCACCAGATCGAATAGTTAGTGCCTTAGAAGTCAACGCCAGAAGCATAAATAACAATATAAATACAACTGTTTTTCCATCGTATAAAACGAATAATTGCAACCAGTATGAAGGTTAACGTCATTTCTACTTTCCGGGCAACCTAGGCTTCACCCTAGGGCGTTGCTCCAACAGATTGAATAGTTATGGCCTTAGAAGTCAACGCCGGAAGCATAATATGCAATAAAAATACAACAGTTGATCCATCATATAACAGGAATAATTGCAACCAGTTTGAAAGTGATGGTCATTTCTACGTTCCGGGCAACCTAGGCTTCACTCTAGGGCGTTGTTCCATCAGATCGAACAGCTAGGGCCTAAGAAGGCAACGCCAGAAGCATAAAATACAATATAAATATAACTGTTTCTCCATCGTATCAAACGAATAATAGCGACCAGTGTGAAAGTTATGGTCATTTCTACGTTCCCGGCTACCTAGGCTTCACCCCAGGGCGTTGTTCCACCAGATCGAATAGTTAGTGGCCTAAGAAGTGAACGCCAGAAGCATAAAATACAATATAAATACAACAGTTTTTCCATCATATAAAACGAATAATTGCAACCAGTATGAAAGCTATGGTCATTTCTACTTTACGGGCAACCTAGGCGTCACCCTAGTGCGTTGCTCCACCAGATCGAATAGCTAGGGACTTAGAATTCATCGCTAAAAGCATAAAATACAATTAAAACACAACAGTTTTTCCATCGTATAACAGGAATAATTGCAACCAGTGTGAAAGTAATGGTCATTTCTACGTTCCGGGCAACGCAGGTTTCACTCTAGGGCGCTGATCCACCAGAGGGAATAGTTAGGGCCTAAGAAGTCAACGCCAGAAGCATAAAATACAATATAAATACAACAGCTTTTCAATCGTATAAAACGAATAATTGCAACCAGTGTGAAAGTTATTTCCAGTTCTACGTTCCGGGCAACCTAGGCTTCACCCTAGGGCGTTGTTCCACCAGATGGAATAGTTATGGCATAAGAAGTCAACGCCAGAAGCATAAAATACAATATAAGTACAACAGTTTTTCCATCGTATAAAATGAATAATTGCAAACATTGCGAAAGTATTGGTCATTTCTACGTTCCAGGCAACCTAGGCGTCACTCTAGTGCGTTGCTCCACCACATCTAATAGCTACGGCCTTAGACGTCAACGACAGAAGCATAAAATACAATAAAGATGCAACAGTTTTTCCATCGTATAAAACGAATAATTGCAACCAGTGTGAAAGTTATGGTCATTTCTACGTTCCGGGCAACCTAGGCTCCACTCTAGGGCGTTGATCCACCAGAGGGAATAGTTAGGGCCTAAGATTTCAACGCCAGAAGGATAAACTACAATATAAGTACAACAGTTATTCCATCGTCTAAAATGAGAAGTTGCAAACATTGTGAAAGTAATGGTCATTTCTACGTTCCGGGCAACCTAGGCGTTACTCTAGGGCGTTGCTCCACCTGATCGAATAGTTAGGGCCTTAGAAGTCAACGCCAGAAGCATAAAATGCAATAAAGATGCAACAGTTTTTCCATCGTGTAACAGGAATAACTGCAAACAGTGTGAATGTACTGGTCATTTCTACGTTCCGGATAACCTAGGTTTCACTCTAGGGCGTTGCTCTATCAGATCGAATAGCTAGGGACTTAGAAGTCAACGCCAGAAGGATAAAATACAATATAAGTACAACAGTTATTCCTTCGTATAAAATGAGTAGTTGCAAACATTGTGAAAGTAATGGTCATTTCTACGTTCCGGGCAACCTAGGCGTAACTCTAGGGCGTTATTCCAGCACATCTAATAGCTACGGCCTTAGAAGTCAACGCCAGAGGCATAAAATACAATATAAATACAACAGCTTTTCCATCGTACAAAATGAATAATAGCAAACAGTGTGAAAGTAATGGTCATTTCTACGTTCCGGCAACCTAGGCTTCACTCTTTGTCGTTGCTCCACCAGATCAAATAGTTAGCGACTTAGAACTAACGCCAGAAGCATAGAATACAATAAAAATACAACAGTTTTTCCATCGTATAACAGGAATAATTGCAACCAGTTTGAACGTGATGGTCATTTCTACGTTCCGGGCAACCTCGACTTCACTCTAGGGTGTTGCTCCACCAGATCGAATAGTTAGTGCCTTAGAAGTCAACGCCAGAAGCATAAATAACAATATAAATACAACTGTTTTTCCATCGTATAAAACGAATAATTGCAACCAGTATGAAGGTTAACGTCATTTCTACTTTCCGGGCAACCTAGGCTTCACCCTAGGGCGTTGCTCCAACAGATTGAATAGTTATGGCCTTAGAAGTCAACGCCGGAAGCATAATATGCAATAAAAATACAACAGTTGATCCATCATATAACAGGAATAATTGCAACCAGTTTGAAAGTGATGGTCATTTCTACGTTCCGGGCAACCTAGGCTTCACTCTAGGGCGTTGTTCCACCAGATCGAACAGCTAGGGCCTAAGAAGGCAACGCCAGAAGCATAAAATACAATATAAATATAACTGTTTCTCCATCGTATCAAACGAATAATAGCGACCAGTGTGAAAGTAATGGTCATTTCTACGTTCCGGCAACCTAGGCTTCACTCTTTGTCGTTGCTCCACCGGATCAAATAGCTAGCGACTTAGAACTAACGCCAGAAGCATAGAATACAATAAAAATACAACAGTTTTTCCATCGTATAACAGGAATAATTGCAAGCAGTGTGAATGTAATGGTCATTTCTACGTTCCGGGCAACCTAGGCTTCACTCTAGGGCGTTGCTCCAACAGATTGAATAGTTAGGGCCTTAAAAGTCAATGCCCGAAGCATAAAATGCAATAAAAATACAACAGTTTTTCCATGGTATAACAGGAATAATTGCAACCAGTGTGAATGTAATGGTCATTTCTACGTCCCGGGCAACCTAGGATTCACTCTAGGGCGTTGCTCCAACAGATTGTATAGTTAGGGCCTTAAAAGTCAATGCCCGGTGCATAAAATGCAATAAATATGCAACAGTTTTTCCATCGTTTTACAGGAATAACTGCAACCAGTGTGAATGTACTGGTCATTTCTACGTTCCGGATTACCTAGGCTTCACTCTAGGGCGTTGCTCTGCCAGATCGAATAGCTAGGGACTTAGAATTCAACGCCAGAAGGATAAAATACAATATAAGTACAAGAGTTACTCCATCGTATAAAATGAGTAGTTGCAAACATTGTGAAAGTAATGGTCATTTCTACGTTCCGGGCAACCTAGGCGTCACTCTACTGCGATGCTCCACCACATCTAATAGCTACGGCCTTAGACGTCAACGACAGAAGCATAAAATACAATAAAGATGCAACAGCTTTTCCATCGTATAAAACGAATAATTGCAACCAGTGTGAAAGTTATTGTCATTTCTACTTTCCGGGCAACCTAGACTTCACCCTAGGGCGTTGCTCCAACAGATTGAATAGTTTGGACCTTAGAAGTCAATGCCCGAAGCATAAAATGCAATAAAAATACAACAGTTGTTCCATCATATAACAGGAATAATTGCAACCAGTTTGAAAGTGATGGTCATTTCTACGTTCCGGGCAACTTAGGCTTCACTCTAGGGCGTTGCTCCACCAGATCGAATAACCAGGGCCTTAGAAGTCAACGCTAGAAGCATAAAATACAATATAAATACAACAGTTTTTCCATCGTATAAATCGAATAATTGCAACCAGTATGAGGGTTATGGTCATTTCTACTTTCCGGGCAATATAGGCTTCACCCTAGGGCGTTGCTTCAACAGATTGAATAGTTAGGGCCTTAGAAGTCAACGCCCGAAGCATAAAATACAAAATAAATAGAACAGCTTTTCCATCGTATAAAACGAATAATTGCTACCGGTGTGAAAGTTATGGTCATTTCTACGTTCCGGGCTACCTAGGCTTCACCATAGGGCGTTGTTCCACCAGATGGAATAGTTAGGGCATAAGAAGTCAACGCCAGAAGCATAAAATACAATATATATACAACAGCTTTTCAATCGTATAAAACGAGTAATTGCAACCAGTATGAAAGTTAACGTCATTTCTACGTTCCAGGCAACCTAGGCTTCACCCTAGGGCGTTGCTCCAACAGATTGAATAGTTAGGGCCTTAGAAGTCAACGCCGGAAGCATATAATGCAATAAAAATACAACAGTTTTTCCATCGTATAACAGGAATAATTGCAAGCAGTGTGAATGTAATGGTCATTTCTACGTTCCGGGCAACCTAGGATTCACTCTAGGGCGTTGCTCCAACAGATTGTATAGTTAGGGCCTTAAAAGTCAATGCCCGGTGCATAAAATGCAATAAATATGCAACAGTTTTTCCATCGTTTTACAGGAATAACTGCAACCAGTGTGAATGTACTGGTCATTTCTACGTTCCGGATTACCTAGGCTTCACTCTAGGGCGTTGCTCTGCCGGATCGAATAGCTAGGGACTTAGAATTCAACGCCAGAAGGATAAAATACAATAAAGATGCAACAGCTTTTCCATCGTATAAAACGAATAATTGCAACCAGTGTGAAAGTTATTGTCATTTCTACTTTCCGGGCAACCTATACTTCACCCTAGGGCGTTGCTCCAACAGATTGAATAGTTTGGACCTTAGAAGTCAATGCCCGATGCATAAAATGCAATAAAAATACAACAGTTGTTCCATCATATAACAGGAATAATTGCAACCAGTTTGAAAGTGATGGTCATTTCTACGTTCCGGGCAACCTAGGCTTCACTCTAGGGCGTTGTTCCACCAGATCCAACAGCTAGGGCCTAAGAAGGCAACGCCAGAAGCATAAAATACAATATAAATATAACAGTTTCTCCATCGTATCAAACGAATAATAGCGACCAGTGTGAAAGTTATGGTCATTTCTACGTTCCCGGCTACCTAGGCTTCACCCCAGGGCGTTGTTCCACCAGATCGAATAGTTAGGGCCTAAGAAGTGAACGCCAGAAGCATAAAATACAATATAAATACAACAGTATTTCCATCATATAAAACGAGTAATTGCAACCAGTATGAAAGTTGTGGTCATTTCTACTTTCCGGGCAACCTAGGCTACACCCTAGGGCGTTGCTCCAACAGATTGAATAGTTAGGGCCTTAGAAATCAATGCCCGAAGCATAAAATGCAATAAAAACACATCAGTTTTTCCATCATATAACCGGAATAATTGCAACCAGTTTAAACGTGATGGTCATTTCTACGTTCCGGGCAACCTCGGCTTCACTCTAGGGCGTTGCTCCATCAGATCGAATAGTTAGTGCCTTAGAAGTCAACGCTAGAAGCATAAAAAACAATATAAATACAACAGCTTTTCCATCGTATAAAGCGAATAATTGCAACCAGTATGAAGGTTAACGTCATTTCTACTTTCCGGGCAACCTAGGCTTCACCCTAGGGCGTTGCTCCAACAGATTGAAGAGTTAGGGCGTTAGAAGTCAACGCCCGAAGCATAAAATACAAAATAAATAGAACAGCTTTTCCATCGTATAAAACGAATAATTGCTACCGGTGTGAAAGTT
The DNA here is from genome assembly GCF_051401765.1 of Calliopsis andreniformis. Taxonomy (NCBI): domain Eukaryota; kingdom Metazoa; phylum Arthropoda; class Insecta; order Hymenoptera; family Andrenidae; genus Calliopsis; species Calliopsis andreniformis. The sequence goes on from NW_027480433.1 coordinate 11,446,125, forward strand.
ATGGTCATTTCTACGTTCCGGGCTACCTAGGCTTCACCATAGGGCGTTGTTCCACCAGATGGAATAGTTAGGGCATAAGAAGTCAACGCCAGAAGCATAAAATACAATATATATACAACAGCTTTTCAATCGTATAAAACGAGTAATTGCAACCAGTATGAAAGTTAACGTCATTTCTACGTTCCAGGCAACCTAGGCTTCACCCTAGGGCGTTGCTCCAACAGATTGAATAGTTAGGGCCTTAGAAGTCAACGCCGGAAGCATATAATGCAATAAAAATACAACAGTTTTTCCATCGTATAACAGGAATAATTGCAAGCAGTGTGAATGTAATGGTCATTTCTACGTTCCGGGCAACCTAGGATTCACTCTAGGGCGTTGCTCCAACAGATTGTATAGTTAGGGCCTTAAAAGTCAATGCCCGGTGCATAAAATGCAATAAATATGCAACAGTTTTTCCATCGTTTTACAGGAATAACTGCAACCAGTGTGAATGTAATGGTCATTTCTACGTTCCGGATTACCTAGGCTTCACTCTAGGGCGTTGCTCTGCCAGATCGAATAGCTAGGGACTTAGAATTCAACGCCAGAAGGATAAAATACAATAAAGATGCAACAGCTTTTCCATCGTATAAAACGAATAATTGCAACCAGTGTGAAAGTTATTGTCATTTCTACTTTCCGGGCAACCTATACTTCACCCTAGGGCGTTGCTCCAACAGATTGAATAGTTTGGACCTTAGAAGTCAATGCCCGAAGCATAAAATGCAATAAAAATACAACAGTTGTTCCATCATATAACAGGAATAATTGCAACCAGTTTGAAAGTGATGGTCATTTCTACGTTCCGGGCAACCTAGGCTTCACTCTAGGGCGTTGTTCCACCAGATCCAACAGCTAGGGCCTAAGAAGGCAACGCCAAAAGCATAAAATACAATATAAATATAACAGTTTCTCCATCGTATCAAACGAATAATAGCGACCAGTGTGAAAGTTATGGTCATTTCTACGTTCCCGGCTACCTAGGCTTCACCCCAGGGCGTTGTTCCACCAGATCGAATAGTTAGGGCTTAAGAAGTGAACGCCAGAAGCATAAAATACAATATAAATACAACAGTATTTCCATCATATAAAACGAGTAATTGCAACCAGTATGAAAGTTGTGGTCATTTCTACTTTCCGGGCAACCTAGGCTACACCCTAGGGCGTTGCTCCAACAGATTGAATAGTTAGGGCCTTAGAAGTCAACGCCGGAAGCATAAAATACAATATAAATACAACAGCTTTTCAATCGTATAAAACGAGTAATTGCAACCAGTATGAAGGTTAACGTCATTTCTACTTTCCGGCAACCTAGGCTTCGCCCTAGGGCGTTGTTCCACCAGATCGAATAGTTAGGGCCTAAGAAGTGAACGCCAGAAGCATAAAATACAATATAAATACAACAGTATTTCCATCATATAAAACGAGTAATTGCAACCAGTATGAAAGTTGTGGTCATTTCTACGTTCCGGGCAACCTACGCTTCACTCTAGGGCGCTGCTCCACCAGATCGAATAGTTAGGGCCTTAGAAGTCAACGCTAGAAGCATAAAATAGAATAAAGATGCACCAGCTTTTCCATTGTATAAAACGAATAATTTCAACCAGTTTGAAAGTGATGGTACTTTCTACGTTCCGGGCAACTTAGGCTTCACTCTAGGGCGTTGCTCCACCAGATCGAATAACCAGGGCCTTAGAAGTCAACGCTAGAAGCATAAAATACAATATAAATACAACAGTTTTTCCATCGTATAAATCGAATAATTGCAACCAGTATGAGAGTTATGGTCATTTCTACTTTCCGGGCAATATAGGCTTCACCCTAGGGCGTTGCTTCAACAGATTGAATAGTTAGGGCCTTAGAAGTCAACGCCCGAAGCATAAAATACAAAATAAATAGAACAGCTTTTCCATCGTATAAAACGAATAATTGCTGCCGGTGTGAAAGTTATGGTCATTTCTGCGTTCCGGGCAACCTAGGCTTCACCATAGGGCGTTGTTCCACCAGATGGAATAGTTAGGGCATAAGAAGTCAACGCCAGAAGCATAAAATACAATATAAATACAACAGCTTTTCAATCGTATAAAACGAGTAATTGCAACCAGTATGAAGGTTAACGTCATTTCTACTTTCCGGCAACCTAGGCTTCGCCCTAGGGCGTTGTTCCACCAGATCGAATAGTTAGGGCCTAAGAAGTGAACGCCAGAAGCATAAAATACAATATAAATACAACAGTATTTCCATCATATAAAACGAGTAATTGCAACCAGTATGAAAGTTGTGGTCATTTCTACCTTCCGGGCAACCCAGGCTACACCCTAGGGCTTTGCTCCAACAGATTGAATAGTTAGGGCCTTAGGAATCAATGCCCGAAGCATAAAATGCAATAAAAATACAACAGTTTTTCCATCATATAGCCGGTATAATTGCAACCAGTTTGAACGTGATGGTCATTTCTACGTTCCGGGCAACCTCGGCTTCACTCTAGGGCGTCGCTTCACCAGATCGAATAGTTAGTGCCTTAGAAGTCAACGCCAGAAGCATAAATAACAATATAAATACAACTGGTTTTCCATCGTATAAAACGAATAATTGCAACCAGTATGAAGGTTAACGTCATTTCTACTTTCCGGGCAACCTAGGCTTCACCCTAGGGCGTTGCTCCAACAGATTGAATAGTTAGGGCCTTAGAAGTCAACGCCGGAAGCATAAAATGCAATAAAAATACAACAGTCTTTCCATCCTATAACAGGAATATTTGCAACCAGTTTGAAAGTGATGGTACTTTCTACGTTCCGGGCAACCTAGGCTTCACTCTAGGGCGTTGTTCCACCAGATCGAATAGTTAGGGCCTTAGAAGTCAACGCTAGAAGCATAAAATAGAATAAAGATGCAACAGCTTTTCCATCGTATAAAACGAATAATTTCAACCAGTTTGAAAGTGATGGTACTTTCTACGTTCCGGGCAACTTAGGCTTCACGCTAGGGCGTTGCACCACCAGATCGAATAACCAGGGCCTTAGAAGTCAACGCTAGAAGCATAAAATACAATATAAATAGAACAGCTTTTCCATCGTATAAAACGAGTAATTGCTACCGGTGTGAAAGTTATGGTCATTTCTGCGTTCCGGGCAACCTAGGCTTCACCATAGGGCGTTGTTCCACCAGATGGAATAGTTAGGGCATAAGAAGTCAACGCCAGAAGCATAAAATACAATATAAATACAACAGTTTTTCAATCGTATAAAACGAGTAATTGCAACCAGTATGAAAGTTAACGTCATTTCTACGTTCCAGGCAACCTAGGCTTCACCCTAGGGCGTTGCTCCAACAGATTGAATAGTTAGGGCATTAGAAGTCAACGCCGGAAGCATAAAATGCAATAAAAATACAACAGTTGATCCATCATATAACAGGAATAATTGCAACCAGTTTGAAAGTGATGGTCATTTCTACGTTCCGGGCAACGTAGGTTTCACTCTAGGGCGCTGATCCACCAGAGGGAATAGTTAGGGCCTAAGAAGTCAACGCCAGAAGCATAAAATACAATATAAATACAACAGTTTTTCCATCGTATAAAACGAATAATTGCAAGCAGTATGAAAGTTATGGTCATTTCTACTTTCCGGGCAACCTAGGCTACACCCTAGGGCGTTGCTCTGCCAGATCGAATAGCTAGGGACTTAGAATTCAACGCCAGAAGGATAAAATACAATATAAGTACAAGAGTTACTCCATCGTATAAAATGAGTAGTTGCAAACATTGTGAAAGTAATGGTCATTTCTACGTTCCGGGCAACCTAGGCGTCACTCTACTGCGATGCTCCACCACATCTAATAGCTACGGCCTTAGACGTCAACGACAGAAGCATAAAATACAATAAAGATGCAACAGCTTTTCCATCGTATAAAACGAATAATTGCAACCAGTGTGAAAGTTATTGTCATTTCTACTTTCCGGGCAACCTAGACTTCACCCTAGGGCGTTGCTCCAACAGATTGAATAGTTTGGACCTTAGAAGTCAATGCCCGAAGCATAAAATGCAATAAAAATACAACAGTTGTTCCATCATATAACAGGAATAATTGCAACCAGTTTGAAAGTGATGGTCATTTCTACGTTCCGGGCAACATAGGCTTCACTCTAGGGCGTTGTCCCACCAGATCGAACAGCTAGGGCCTAAGAAGGCAACGCCAGAAGCATAAAACACAATATAAATATAACAGTTTCTCCATCGTATCAAACGAATAATAGCGACCAGTGTGAAAGTTATGGTCATTTCTACGTTCCCGGCTATCTAGGCTTCACCCCAGGGCGTTGTTCCACCAGATCGAATAGTTAGGGCCTAAGAAGTGAACGCCAGAAGCATAAAATACAATATAAATACAACAGTATTTCCAACGTATAAAAGGATTAATTGCAACCAGTTCGAAAGTGATGGTCATTTCTACGTTCCGGGCAACCTACGCTTCACTCTAGGGCGCTGCTCCACCAGATCGAATAGTTAGGGCCTTAGAAGTCAACGCTAGAAGCATAAAATAGAATAAAGATGCACCAGCTTTTCCATTGTATAAAACGAATAATTTCAACCAGTTTGAAAGTGATGGTACTTTCTACGTTCTGGGCAACTTAGGCTTCACTCTAGGGCGTTGCTCCACCAGATCGAATAACCAGGGCCTTAGAAGGCAACGCCCGAAGCATAAAATACAATATAAATATCACAGTTTCTCCATCGTATAAAACGAATAATAGCGACCAGTGTGAAAGTTATGGTCATTTCTACGTTCCCGGCAACCTAGGCTTCACCCCAGGGCGTTGTTCCACCAGATCGAAAAGTTAGGGCATTAGAAGTCAACGCCCGAAGCATAAAATACAAAATAAATAGAACAGCTTTTCCATCGTATAAAACGAATAATTGCAACCAGTGTGAATGTAATGGTCATTTCTACGTTCCGGGAAACCTAGGCTTCACTCTAGGGCGTTGTTCCACCAGATCGAATAGTTAGGGCCTAAGAAGTCAACGTCAGAAGCATAAAATACAATATAAATATAACAGTTTTTCCATCGTATAAAACGAATAATAGCAACCAGTGTGAAAGTTATTGTCATTTCTACGTTCCGGGCAACCTAGGCTTCACCCTAGGTCGTTGCTCCAAGAGGTCAAACAGCTAGCAACTTAGAATTAAACGCCAGAAGCATAGAATACAATAAAAACACAACAGTTTTTCCATCGTATAACAGGAATAATTGCAGCCAGTGTGAATGTAATGACATTTCTACGTTCCGGGCAACCTAGTATTCACTGTAGGGCGTTGCTCCAACAGATTGAATAGTTAGGGCCTTAAAAGCCAATGCCCGAGGCATAAAATGCAATAAAAATACAACAGTTTTTCCATCGTATAACAGGAATAATTGCATCCAGTGTGAAAGTAATGGTCATTTCTACGTACCGGGCAACCTAGGCTTCACTCCAGGGCGTTGCTCCACAGATCGAACAGTTAGGTCCTTAGAAGTCAACGCCAGAAGCATAAAATACAATAAAGATGCAACAGTCTTTCCATCATTTTACAGGAATAACTGCAACCAGTGTGAATGTACTGGACATTTCTACGTTCCGGAAAACGTGGGTATCACTCTAGGGCGTTGCTCTACAAGATCGAATAGCTAGGGACTTAGAATTCAACGCCAGAAGGATAAAACACAATATAAGTACAACAGTTATTCCATCGTATAAAATGAGTAGTTGCAAACATTGTGAAAGTAATGGTCATTTCTTCGTTCCGGGCAACCTAGGCGTCACTCTAGGTCGTTGCTCCACCTGATCGAATAGTTAGGGCCTTAGAAGTCAACGCCCGAAGCATAAAATACAAAATAAATAGAACAGCATTTCCATAGTATAAAATGGATAATTGCAAACAGTGTGAAAGTAATTGTCATTTCTACGTTCCAGGTAACCGAGGTTTCACTCTAGGGCGTTGCCCCACCAGATCTAACAGCTAGGGACTTAGAATTCAACGCCAGATGGATAAAATACAATATAAGTACAACAGCTTTTCCATCGTATAAAATGAATAATTACAAACATTGTGAAAGTAATGGTCATTTCTACGTTCCCGGCAACCTAGCCGACACTCTGGGACGTTGCTCCAACACATCTAATAGCTTCGGCCCAAGAAGTCAACGCCAGAAGCATAAAATACAATATAAATACAACAGCTTTTCAATCGTATAAAACGAGTAATTGCAACCAGTATGAAGGTTAACGTCATTTCTACTTTCCGGCAACCTAGGCTTCGCCCTAGGGCGTTGTTCCACCAGATCGAATAGTTAGGGCCTAAGAAGTGAACGCCAGAAGCATAAAATACAATATAAATACAACAGTATTTCCATCATATAAAACGAGTAATTGCAACCAGTATGAAAGTTGTGGTCATTTCTACGTTCCGGGCAACCTACGCTTCACTCTAGGGCGCTGCTCCACCAGATCGAATAGTTAGGGCCTTAGAAGTCAACGCTAGAAGCATAAAATAGAATAAAGATGCACCAGCTTTTCCATTGTATAAAACGAATAATTTCAACCAGTTTGAAAGTGATGGTACTTTCTACGTTCCGGGCAACTTAGGCTTCACTCTAGGGCGTTGCTCCACCAGATCGAATAACCAGGGCCTTAGAAGTCAACGCTAGAAGCATAAAATACAATATAAATGCAACAGTTTTTCCATCGTATAAATCGAATAATTGCAACCAGTATGAGAGTTATGGTCATTTCTACTTTCCGGGCAATATAGGCTTCACCCTAGGGCGTTGCTTCAACAGATTGAATAGTTAGGGCCTTAGAAGTCAACGCCCGAAGCATAAAATACAAAATAAATAGAACAGCTTTTCCATCGTATAAAACGAATAATTGCTGCCGGTGTGAAAGTTATGGTCATTTCTGCGTTCCGGGCAACCTAGGCTTCACCATAGGGCGTTGTTCAACCAGATGGAATAGTTAGGGCATAAGAAGTCAACGCCAGAAGCATAAAATACAATATAAATACAACAGCTTTTCAATCGTATAAAACGAGTAATTGCAACCAGTATGAAGGTTAACGTCATTTCTACTTTCCGGCAACCTAGGCTTCGCCCTAGGGCGTTGTTCCACCAGATCGAATAGTTAGGGCCTAAGAAGTGAACGCCAGAAGCATAAAATACAATATAAATACAACAGTATTTCCATCATATAAAACGAGTAATTGCAACCAGTATGAAAGTTGTGGTCATTTCTACCTTCCGGGCAACCCAGGCTACACCCTAGGGCTTTGCTCCAACAGATTGAATAGTTAGGGCCTTAGGAATCAATGCCCGAAGCATAAAATGCAATAAAAATACAACAGTTTTTCCATCATATAGCCGGTATAATTGCAACCAGTTTGAACGTGATGGTCATTTCTACGTTCCGGGCAACCTCGGCTTCACTCTAGGGCGTCGCTTCACCAGATCGAATAGTTAGTGCCTTAGAAGTCAACGCCAGAAGCATAAATAACAATATAAATACAACTGGTTTTCCATCGTATAAAACGAATAATTGCAACCAGTATGAAGGTTAACGTCATTTCTACTTTCCGGGCAACCTAGGCTTCACCCTAGGGCGTTGCTCCAACAGATTGAATAGTTAGGGCCTTAGAAGTCAACGCCGGAAGCATAAAATGCAATAAAAATACAACAGTCTTTCCATCCTATAACAGGAATATTTGCAACCAGTTTGAAAGTGATGGTACTTTCTACGTTCCGGGCAACCTAGGCTTCACTCTAGGGCGTTGTTCCACCAGATCGAATAGTTAGGGCCTTAGAAGTCAACGCTAGAAGCATAAAATAGAATAAAGATGCAACAGCTTTTCCATCGTATAAAACGAATAATTTCAACCAGTTTGAAAGTGATGGTACTTTCTACGTTCCGGGCAACTTAGGCTTCACGCTAGGGCGTTGCACCACCAGATCGAATAACCAGGGCCTTAGAAGTCAACGCTAGAAGCATAAAATACAATATAAATAGAACAGCTTTTCCATCGTATAAAACGAGTAATTGCTACCGGTGTGAAAGTTATGGTCATTTCTGCGTTCCGGGCAACCTAGGCTTCACCATAGGGCGTTGTTCCACCAGATGGAATAGTTAGGGCATAAGAAGTCAACGCCAGAAGCATAAAATACAATATAAATACAACAGTTTTTCAATCGTATAAAACGAGTAATTGCAACCAGTATGAAAGTTAACGTCATTTCTACGTTCCAGGCAACCTAGGCTTCACCCTAGGGCGTTGCTCCAACAGATTGAATAGTTAGGGCATTAGAAGTCAACGCCGGAAGCATAAAATGCAATAAAAATACAACAGTTGATCCATCATATAACAGGAATAATTGCAACCAGTTTGAAAGTGATGGTCATTTCTACGTTCCGGGCAACGTAGGTTTCACTCTAGGGCGCTGATCCACCAGAGGGAATAGTTAGGGCCTAAGAAGTCAACGCCAGAAGCATAAAATACAATATAAATACAACAGTTTTTCCATCGTATAAAACGAATAATTGCAAGCAGTATGAAAGTTATGGTCATTTCTACTTTCCGGGCAACCTAGGCTACACCCTAGGGCGTTGCTCTGCCAGATCGAATAGCTAGGGACTTAGAATTCAACGCCAGAAGGATAAAATACAATATAAGTACAAGAGTTACTCCATCGTATAAAATGAGTAGTTGCAAACATTGTGAAAGTAATGGTCATTTCTACGTTCCGGGCAACCTAGGCGTCACTCTACTGCGATGCTCCACCACATCTAATAGCTACGGCCTTAGACGTCAACGACAGAAGCATAAAATACAATAAAGATGCAACAGCTTTTCCATCGTATAAAACGAATAATTGCAACCAGTGTGAAAGTTATTGTCATTTCTACTTTCCGGGCAACCTAGACTTCACCCTAGGGCGTTGCTCCAACAGATTGAATAGTTTGGACCTTAGAAGTCAATGCCCGAAGCATAAAATGCAATAAAAATACAACAGTTGTTCCATCATATAACAGGAATAATTGCAACCAGTTTGAAAGTGATGGTCATTTCTACGTTCCGGGCAACATAGGCTTCACTCTAGGGCGTTGTCCCACCAGATCGAACAGCTAGGGCCTAAGAAGGCAACGCCAGAAGCATAAAACACAATATAAATATAACAGTTTCTCCATCGTATCAAACGAATAATAGCGACCAGTGTGAAAGTTATGGTCATTTCTACGTTCCCGGCTATCTAGGCTTCACCCCAGGGCGTTGTTCCACCAGATCGAATAGTTAGGGCCTAAGAAGTGAACGCCAGAAGCATAAAATACAATATAAATACAACAGTATTTCCAACGTATAAAAGGATTAATTGCAACCAGTTCGAAAGTGATGGTCATTTCTACGTTCCGGGCAACCTACGCTTCACTCTAGGGCGCTGCTCCACCAGATCGAATAGTTAGGGCCTTAGAAGTCAACGCTAGAAGCATAAAATAGAATAAAGATGCACCAGCTTTTCCATTGTATAAAACGAATAATTTCAACCAGTTTGAAAGTGATGGTACTTTCTACGTTCTGGGCAACTTAGGCTTCACTCTAGGGCGTTGCTCCACCAGATCGAATAACCAGGGCCTTAGAAGGCAACGCCCGAAGCATAAAATACAATATAAATATCACAGTTTCTCCATCGTATAAAACGAATAATAGCGACCAGTGTGAAAGTTATGGTCATTTCTACGTTCCCGGCAACCTAGGCTTCACCCCAGGGCGTTGTTCCACCAGATCGAAAAGTTAGGGCATTAGAAGTCAACGCCCGAAGCATAAAATACAAAATAAATAGAACAGCTTTTCCATCGTATAAAACGAATAATTGCAACCAGTGTGAATGTAATGGTCATTTCTACGTTCCGGGAAACCTAGGCTTCACTCTAGGGCGTTGTTCCACCAGATCGAATAGTTAGGGCCTAAGAAGTCAACGTCAGAAGCATAAAATACAATATAAATATAACAGTTTTTCCATCGTATAAAACGAATAATAGCAACCAGTGTGAAAGTTATTGTCATTTCTACGTTCCGGGCAACCTAGGCTTCACCCTAGGTCGTTGCTCCAAGAGGTCAAACAGCTAGCAACTTAGAATTAAACGCCAGAAGCATAGAATACAATAAAAACACAACAGTTTTTCCATCGTATAACAGGAATAATTGCAGCCAGTGTGAATGTAATGACATTTCTACGTTCCGGGCAACCTAGTATTCACTGTAGGGCGTTGCTCCAACAGATTGAATAGTTAGGGCCTTAAAAGCCAATGCCCGAGGCATAAAATGCAATAAAAATACAACAGTTTTTCCATCGTATAACAGGAATAATTGCATCCAGTGTGAAAGTAATGGTCATTTCTACGTACCGGGCAACCTAGGCTTCACTCCAGGGCGTTGCTCCACAGATCGAACAGTTAGGTCCTTAGAAGTCAACGCCAGAAGCATAAAATACAATAAAGATGCAACAGTCTTTCCATCATTTTACAGGAATAACTGCAACCAGTGTGAATGTACTGGACATTTCTACGTTCCGGAAAACGTGGGTATCACTCTAGGGCGTTGCTCTACAAGATCGAATAGCTAGGGACTTAGAATTCAACGCCAGAAGGATAAAACACAATATAAGTACAACAGTTATTCCATCGTATAAAATGAGTAGTTGCAAACATTGTGAAAGTAATGGTCATTTCTTCGTTCCGGGCAACCTAGGCGTCACTCTAGGTCGTTGCTCCACCTGATCGAATAGTTAGGGCCTTAGAAGTCAACGCCCGAAGCATAAAATACAAAATAAATAGAACAGCATTTCCATAGTATAAAATGGATAATTGCAAACAGTGTGAAAGTAATTGTCATTTCTACGTTCCAGGTAACCGAGGTTTCACTCTAGGGCGTTGCCCCACCAGATCTAACAGCTAGGGACTTAGAATTCAACGCCAGATGGATAAAATACAATATAAGTACAACAGCTTTTCCATCGTATAAAATGAATAATTACAAACATTGTGAAAGTAATGGTCATTTCTACGTTCCCGGCAACCTAGCCGACACTCTGGGACGTTGCTCCAACACATCTAATAGCTTCGGCCCAAGAAGTCAACGCCAGAAGCATAAAATACAATATAAATACAACAGCTTTTCAATCGTATAAAACGAGTAATTGCAACCAGTATGAAGGTTAACGTCATTTCTACTTTCCGGCAACCTAGGCTTCGCCCTAGGGCGTTGTTCCACCAGATCGAATAGTTAGGGCCTAAGAAGTGAACGCCAGAAGCATAAAATACAATATAAATACAACAGTATTTCCATCATATAAAACGAGTAATTGCAACCAGTATGAAAGTTGTGGTCATTTCTACGTTCCGGGCAACCTACGCTTCACTCTAGGGCGCTGCTCCACCAGATCGAATAGTTAGGGCCTTAGAAGTCAACGCTAGAAGCATAAAATAGAATAAAGATGCACCAGCTTTTCCATTGTATAAAACGAATAATTTCAACCAGTTTGAAAGTGATGGTACTTTCTACGTTCCGGGCAACTTAGGCTTCACTCTAGGGCGTTGCTCCACCAGATCGAATAACCAGGGCCTTAGAAGTCAACGCTAGAAGCATAAAATACAATATAAATGCAACAGTTTTTCCATCGTATAAATCGAATAATTGCAACCAGTATGAGAGTTATGGTCATTTCTACTTTCCGGGCAATATAGGCTTCACCCTAGGGCGTTGCTTCAACAGATTGAATAGTTAGGGCCTTAGAAGTCAACGCCCGAAGCATAAAATACAAAATAAATAGAACAGCTTTTCCATCGTATAAAACGAATAATTGCTGCCGGTGTGAAAGTTATGGTCATTTCTGCGTTCCGGGCAACCTAGGCTTCACCATAGGGCGTTGTTCAACCAGATGGAATAGTTAGGGCATAAGAAGTCAACGCCAGAAGCATAAAATACAATATAAATACAACAGCTTTTCAATCGTATAAAACGAGTAATTGCAACCAGTATGAAGGTTAACGTCATTTCTACTTTCCGGCAACCTAGGCTTCGCCCTAGGGCGTTGTTCCACCAGATCGAATAGTTAGGGCCTAAGAAGTGAACGCCAGAAGCATAAAATACAATATAAATACAACAGTATTTCCATCATATAAAACGAGTAATTGCAACCAGTATGAAAGTTGTGGTCATTTCTACCTTCCGGGCAACCCAGGCTACACCCTAGGGCTTTGCTCCAACAGATTGAATAGTTAGGGCCTTAGGAATCAATGCCCGAAGCATAAAATGCAATAAAAATACAACAGTTTTTCCATCATATAGCCGGTATAATTGCAACCAGTTTGAACGTGATGGTCATTTCTACGTTCCGGGCAACCTCGGCTTCACTCTAGGGCGTCGCTTCACCAGATCGAATAGTTAGTGCCTTAGAAGTCAACGCCAGAAGCATAAATAACAATATAAATACAACTGGTTTTCCATCGTATAAAACGAATAATTGCAACCAGTATGAAGGTTAACGTCATTTCTACTTTCCGGGCAACCTAGGCTTCACCCTAGGGCGTTGCTCCAACAGATTGAATAGTTAGGGCCTTAGAAGTCAACGCCGGAAGCATAAAATGCAATAAAAATACAACAGTCTTTCCATCCTATAACAGGAATATTTGCAACCAGTTTGAAAGTGATGGTACTTTCTACGTTCCGGGCAACCTAGGCTTCACTCTAGGGCGTTGTTCCACCAGATCGAATAGTTAGGGCCTTAGAAGTCAACGCTAGAAGCATAAAATAGAATAAAGATGCAACAGCTTTTCCATCGTATAAAACGAATAATTTCAACCAGTTTGAATGTGATGGTACTTTCTACGTTCCGGGCAACTTAGGCTTCACGCTAGGGCGTTGCACCACCAGATGGAATAACCAGGGCCTTAGAAGTCAACGCTAGAAGCATAAAATACAATATAAATAGAACAGCTTTTCCATCGTATAAAACGAGTAATTGCTACCGGTGTGAAAGTTATGGTCATTTCTGCGTTCCGGGCAACCTAGGCTTCACCATAGGGCGTTGTTCCACCAGATGGAATAGTTAGGGCATAAGAAGTCAACGCCAGAAGCATAAAATACAATATAAATACAACAGTTTTTCAATCGTATAAAACGAGTAATTGCAACCAGTATGAAAGTTAACGTCATTTCTACGTTCCAGGCAACCTAGGCTTCACCCTAGGGCGTTGCTCCAACAGATTGAATAGTTAGGGCATTAGAAGTCAACGCCGGAAGCATAAAATGCAATAAAAATACAACAGTTGATCCATCATATAACAGGAATAATTGCAACCAGTTTGAAAGTGATGGTCATTTCTACGTTCCGGGCAACGTAGGTTTCACTCTAGGGCGCTGATCCACCAGAGGGAATAGTTAGGGCCTAAGAAGTCAACGCCAGAAGCATAAAATACAATATAAATACAACAGTTTTTCCATCGTATAAAACGAATAATTGCAAGCAGTATGAAAGTTATGGTCATTTCTACTTTCCGGGCAACCTAGGCTACACCCTAGGGCGTTGCTCTGCCAGATCGAATAGCTAGGGACTTAGAATTCAACGCCAGAAGGATAAAATACAATATAAGTACAAGAGTTACTCCATCGTATAAAATGAGTAGTTGCAAACATTGTGAAAGTAATGGTCATTTCTACGTTCCGGGCAACCTAGGCGTCACTCTACTGCGATGCTCCACCACATCTAATAGCTACGGCCTTAGACGTCAACGACAGAAGCATAAAATACAATAAAGATGCAACAGCTTTTCCATCGTATAAAACGAATAATTGCAACCAGTGTGAAAGTTATTGTCATTTCTACTTTCCGGGCAACCTAGACTTCACCCTAGGGCGTTGCTCCAACAGATTGAATAGTTTGGACCTTAGAAGTCAATGCCCGAAGCATAAAATGCAATAAAAATACAACAGTTGTTCCATCATATAACAGGAATAATTGCAACCAGTTTGAAAGTGATGGTCATTTCTACGTTCCGGGCAACATAGGCTTCACTCTAGGGCGTTGTCCCACCAGATCGAACAGCTAGGGCCTAAGAAGGCAACGCCAGAAGCATAAAACACAATATAAATATAACAGTTTCTCCATCGTATCAAACGAATAATAGCGACCAGTGTGAAAGTTATGGTCATTTCTACGTTCCCGGCTATCTAGGCTTCACCCCAGGGCGTTGTTCCACCAGATCGAATAGTTAGGGCCTAAGAAGTGAACGCCAGAAGCATAAAATACAATATAAATACAACAGTATTTCCAACGTATAAAAGGATTAATTGCAACCAGTTCGAAAGTGATGGTCATTTCTACGTTCCGGGCAACCTACGCTTCACTCTAGGGCGCTGCTCCACCAGATCGAATAGTTAGGGCCTTAGAAGTCAACGCTAGAAGCATAAAATAGAATAAAGATGCACCAGCTTTTCCATTGTATAAAACGAATAATTTCAACCAGTTTGAAAGTGATGGTACTTTCTACGTTCTGGGCAACTTAGGCTTCACTCTAGGGCGTTGCTCCACCAGATCGAATAACCAGGGCCTTAGAAGGCAACGCCCGAAGCATAAAATACAATATAAATATCACAGTTTCTCCATCGTATAAAACGAATAATAGCGACCAGTGTGAAAGTTATGGTCATTTCTACGTTCCCGGCAACCTAGGCTTCACCCCAGGGCGTTGTTCCACCAGATCGAAAAGTTAGGGCATTAGAAGTCAACGCCCGAAGCATAAAATACAAAATAAATAGAACAGCTTTTCCATCGTATAAAACGAATAATTGCAACCAGTGTGAATATAATGGTCATTTCTACGTTCCGGGAAACCTAGGCTTCACTCTAGGGCGTTGTTCCACCAGATCGAATAGTTAGGGCCTAAGAAGTCAACGTCAGAAGCATAAAATACAATATAAATATAACAGTTTTTCCATCGTATAAAACGAATAATAGCAACCAGTGTGAAAGTTATTGTCATTTCTACGTTCCGGGCAACCTAGGCTTCACCCTAGGTCGTTGCTCCAAGAGGTCAAACAGCTAGCAACTTAGAATTAAACGCCAGAAGCATAGAATACAATAAAAACACAACAGTTTTTCCATCGTATAACAGGAATAATTGCAGCCAGTGTGAATGTAATGACATTTCTACGTTCCGGGCAACCTAGTATTCACTGTAGGGCGTTGCTCCAACAGATTGAATAGTTAGGGCCTTAAAAGCCAATGCCCGAGGCATAAAATGCAATAAAAATACAACAGTTTTTCCATCGTATAACAGGAATAATTGCATCCAGTGTGAAAGTAATGGTCATTTCTACGTACCGGGCAACCTAGGCTTCACTCCAGGGCGTTGCTCCACAGATCGAACAGTTAGGTCCTTAGAAGTCAACGCCAGAAGCATAAAATACAATAAAGATGCAACAGTCTTTCCATCATTTTACAGGAATAACTGCAACCAGTGTGAATGTACTGGACATTTCTACGTTCCGGAAAACGTGGGTATCACTCTAGGGCGTTGCTCTACAAGATCGAATAGCTAGGGACTTAGAATTCAACGCCAGAAGGATAAAACACAATATAAGTACAACAGTTATTCCATCGTATAAAATGAGTAGTTGCAAACATTGTGAAAGTAATGGTCATTTCTTCGTTCCGGGCAACCTAGGCGTCACTCTAGGTCGTTGCTCCACCTGATCGAATAGTTAGGGCCTTAGAAGTCAACGCCCGAAGCATAAAATACAAAATAAATAGAACAGCATTTCCATAGTATAAAATGGATAATTGCAAACAGTGTGAAAGTAATTGTCATTTCTACGTTCCAGGTAACCGAGGTTTCACTCTAGGGCGTTGCCCCACCAGATCTAACAGCTAGGGACTTAGAATTCAACGCCAGAATGATAAAATACAATATAAGTACAACAGCTTTTCCATCGTATAAAATGAATAATTACAAACATTGTGAAAGTAATGGTCATTTCTACGTTCCCGGCAACCTAGCCGACACTCTGGGACGTTGCTCCAACACATCTAATAGCTTCGGCCCAAGAAGTCAACGCCAGAAGCATAAAATACAATATAAATACAACAGCTTTTCAATCGTATAAAACGAATGATTGCAACCAGTGTGAAAGTTATGTACATTTCTACATTCCGGCCAACCTAGGCTTCACCCTAGGGCGTTGCTCCACCAGATCGAATAGTTAGGGCCTTAGAAGTCAACGCCCGAAGCATAAAATAGAATAAAGATCCAACAGCTTTTCCATCGTATAAAACGAATAATTTCAACCAGTTTGAAAGTGATGGTACTTTCTACGTTCCGGGCAACTTAGGCTTCACTCTAGGGCGTTGCTCCACCAGATCGAATAACCAGGGCCTTAGAAGTCAACGCTAGAAGCATAAAATACAATATAAATACAACAGTTTTTCCATCGTATAAATCGAATAATTGCAACCAGTATGAGAGTTATGGTCATTTCTACTTACCGGGCAATATAGGCTTCACCCTAGGGCGTTGCTTCAACAGATTGAATAGTTAGGGCCTTAGAAGTCAACGCCCGAAGCATAAAATACAAAATAAATAGAACAGCTTTTCCATCGTATAAAACGAATAATTGCTACCGGTGTGATAGTTATGGTCATTTCAACGTTCCGGGCAACCTAGGCTTCACCATAGGGCGTTGTTCCACCAGATGGAATAGTTAGGGCCTAAGAAGTCAACGCCAGAAGCATAAAATACAATATAAATACAACAGTTTTTCCATCGTATAAAACGAATAATTGCAAGCAGTATGAAAGTTATGGTCATTTCTACTTTCCGGGCAACCTAGGCTACTCCCTAGGGCGTTGCTCTGCCAGATCGAATAGCTAGGGACTTAGAATTCAACGCCAGAAGGATAAAATACAATATAAGTACAAGAGTTACTCCATCGTATAAAATGAGTAGTTGCAAACATTGTGAAAGTAATGGTCATTTCTACGTTCCGGGCAACCTAGGCGTCACTCTACTGCGATGCTCCACCACATCTAATAGCTACGGCCTTAGACGTCAACGACAGAAGCATAAAATACAATAAAGATGCAACAGCTTTTCCATCGTATAAAACGAATAATTGCAACCAGTGTGAAAGTTATTGTCATTTCTACTTTCCGGGCAACCTAGACTTCACCCTAGGGCGGTGCTCCAACAGATTGAATAGTTTGGACCTTAGAAGTCAATGCCCGAAGCATAAAATGCAATAAAAATACAACAGTTGTTCCATCATATAACAGGAATAATTGCAACCAGTTTGAAAGTGATGGTCATTTCTACGTTCCGGGCAACATAGGCTTCACTCTAGGGCGTTGTCCCACCAGATCGAACAGCTAGGGCCTAAGAAGGCAACGCCAGAAGCATAAAACACAATATAAATATAACAGTTTCTCCATCGTATCAAACGAATAATAGCGACCAGTGTGAAAGTTATGGTCATTTCTACGTTCCCGGCTATCTAGGCTTCACCCCAGGGCGTTGTTCCACCAGATCGAATAGTTAGGGCCTAAGAAGTGAACGCCAGAAGCATAAAATACAATATAAATACAACAGTATTTCCAACGTATAAAAGGATTAATTGCAACCAGTTCGAAAGTGATGGTCATTTCTACGTTCCGGGCAACCTACGCTTCACTCTAGGGCGCTGCTCCACCAGATCGAATAGTTAGGGCCTTAGAAGTCAACGCTAGAAGCATAAAATAGAATAAAGATGCACCAGCTTTTCCATTGTATAAAACGAATAATTTCAACCAGTTTGAAAGTGATGGTACTTTCTACGTTCTGGGCAACTTAGGCTTCACTCTAGGGCGTTGCTCCACCAGATCGAATAACCAGGGCCTTAGAAGGCAACGCCCGAAGCATAAAATACAATATAAATATCACAGTTTCTCCATCGTATAAAACGAATAATAGCGACCAGTGTGAAAGTTATGGTCATTTCTACGTTCCCGGCAACCTAGGCTTCACCCCAGGGCGTTGTTCCACCAGATCGAAAAGTTAGGGCATTAGAAGTCAACGCCCGAAGCATAAAATACAAAATAAATAGAACAGCTTTTCCATCGTATAAAACGAATAATTGCAACCAGTGTGAATGTAATGGTCATTTCTACGTTCCCGGAAACCTAGGCTTCACTCTAGGGCGTTGTTCCACCAGATCGAATAGTTAGGGCCTAAGAAGTCAACGTCAGAAGCATAAAATACAATATAAATATAACAGTTTTTCCATCGTATAAAACGAATAATAGCAACCAGTGTGAAAGTTATTGTCATTTCTACGTTCCGGGCAACCTAGGCTTCACCCTAGGTCGTTGCTCCAAGAGGTCAAACAGCTAGCAACTTAGAATTAAACGCCAGAAGCATAGAATACAATAAAAACACAACAGTTTTTCCATCGTATAACAGGAATAATTGCAGCCAGTGTGAATGTAATGACATTTCTACGTTCCGGGCAACCTAGTATTCACTGTAGGGCGTTGCTCCAACAGATTGAATAGTTAGGGCCTTAAAAGCCAATGCCCGAGGCATAAAATGCAATAAAAATACAACAGTTTTTCCATCGTATAACAGGAATAATTGCATCCAGTGTGAAAGTAATGGTCATTTCTACGTACCGGGCAACCTAGGCTTCACTCCAGGGCGTTGCTCCACAGATCGAACAGTTAGGTCCTTAGAAGTCAACGCCAGAAGCATAAAATACAATAAAGATGCAACAGTCTTTCCATCATTTTACAGGAATAACTGCAACCAGTGTGAATGTACTGGACATTTCTACGTTCCGGAAAACGTGGGTATCACTCTAGGGCGTTGCTCTACAAGATCGAATAGCTAGGGACTTAGAATTCAACGCCAGAAGGATAAAACACAATATAAGTACAACAGTTATTCCATCGTATAAAATGAGTAGTTGCAAACATTGTGAAAGTAATGGTCATTTCTTCGTTCCGGGCAACCTAGGCGTCACTCTAGGTCGTTGCTCCACCTGATCGAATAGTTAGGGCCTTAGAAGTCAACGCCCGAAGCATAAAATACAAAATAAATAGAACAGCATTTCCATAGTATAAAATGGATAATTGCAAACAGTGTGAAAGTAATTGTCATTTCTACGTTCCAGGTAACCGAGGTTTCACTCTAGGGCGTTGCCCCACCAGATCTAACAGCTAGGGACTTAGAATTCAACGCCAGATGGATAAAATACAATATAAGTACAACAGCTTTTCCATCGTATAAAATGAATAATTACAAACATTGTGAAAGTAATGGTCATTTCTACGTTCCCGGCAACCTAGCCGACACTCTGGGACGTTGCTCCAACACATCTAATAGCTTCGGCCCAAGAAGTCAACGCCAGAAGCATAAAATACAATATAAATACAACAGCTTTTCAATCGTATAAAACGAATGATTGCAACCAGTGTGAAAGTTATGTACATTTCTACATTCCGGCCAACCTAGGCTTCACCCTAGGGCGTTGCTCCACCAGATCGAATAGTTAGGGCCTTAGAAGTCAACGCCCGAAGCATAAAATAGAATAAAGATGCAACAGCTTTTCCATCGTATAAAACGAATAATTTCAACCAGTTTGAAAGTGATGGTACTTTCTACGTTCCGGGCAACTTAGGCTTCACTCTAGGGCGTTGCTCCACCAGATCGAATAACCAGGGCCTTAGAAGTCAACGCTAGAAGCATAAAATACAATATAAATACAACAGTTTTTCCATCGTATAAATCGAATAATTGCAACCAGTATGAGAGTTATGGTCATTTCTACTTTCCGGGCAATATAGGCTTCACCCTAGGGCGTTGCTTCAACAGATTGAATAGTTAGGGCCTTAGAAGTCAACGCCCGAAGCATAAAATACAAAATAAATAGAACAGCTTTTCCATCGTATAAAACGAATAATTGCTACCGGTGTGATAGTTATGGTCATTTCAACGTTCCGGGCAACCTAGGCTTCACCATAGGGCGTTGTTCCACCAGATGGAATAGTTAGGGCATAAGAAGTCAACGCCAGAAGCATAAAATACAATATAAATACAACAGCTTTTCAATCGTATAAAACGAGTAATTGCAACCAGTATGAAAGTTAACGTCATTTCTACGTTCCAGGCAACCTAGGCTTCGCCCTAGGGCGTTGCTCCAACAGATTGAATAGTTAGGGCCTTAGAAGTCAACGCCGGAAGCATAAAATGCAATAAAAATACAATAGATTTTCCATCATATAACAGGAATATTTGCAACCAGTTTGAAAGTGATGGTACCTTCTACGTTCCGGGCAACATAGGCTTCACTCTAGGGCGTTGCTCCACCAGATCGAATAGTTAGTGCCTTAGAAGTCAACGCCAGAAGCATAAGATTCAAAATAAATAGAACAGTTTTTCCATCGTGTAAAACGAATAATTGCTACCGGTGTGAAAGTTATGGTCATTTCTACGTTCCGGTCAACCTATGCTTCACCATAGGGCGTTGTTCCACAAGATCGAATATTCAGGGCCTAAGAAGTGAACGCCAGAAGCATAAAGTACAATATAAATACAACAGTTTTTCCATCGTATAAAACGAATAATTGCAACCAGTATGAAAGTCATGGTCATTTCTACTTTCCGGCAACCTAGGCTTCGCCCTAGGGCGTTGTTCCACCAGATCGAATAGTTAGGGCCTAAGAAGTGAACGCCAGAAGCATAAAATACAATATAAATACAACAGTATTTCCATCATATAAAACGAGTAATTGCAACCAGTATGAAAGTTGAGGTCATTTCTACTTTCCGGGCAACCCAGGCTACACCCTAGGGCGTTACTCCAACAGATTGAATAGTTAGGGCCTTAGGAATCAATGCCCGAAGCATAAAATGCAATAAAAATACAACTGTTTTTCCATCATATAGCCGGAATAATTGCAACCAGTTTGAACGTGATGGTCATTTCTACGTTCCGGGCAACCTCGGCTTCACTCTAGGGCGTTGCTCCACCAGATCGAATAGCTAGTGCCTTAGAAGTCAACGCCAGAAGCATAAATAACAATATAAATACAACTGTTTTTCCATCGTATAAAACGAATAATTGCAACCAGTATGAAGGTTAACGTCATTTCTACTTTCCGGGCAACCTAGGGTTCACCCTAGGGCGTTGCTCCAACAGATTGAATAGTTAGGGCCTTAGAAGTCAACGCCAGAAGCATAAAATACAATAAAGATGCAACAGTTTTTCCATCATTTTACAGGAATAACTGCAACCAGTGTGAATGTACTGGTCATTTCCACGTTCCGGATAACCTAGGTTTCACTCTAGGGCGTCGCTCTACAAGATCGAATAGCTAGGGACTTAGAATTCAACGCCAGAAGGATAAAATACAATATAAGTACAACAGTTATTCCATCGTATAAAATGTGTAGTTGCAAACATTGTGAAAGTAATGGTCATTTCTACGTTCCGGGCAACCTAGGCTTCACTGTAGGGAGTTGCTCCACCAGATCGAATAGTTAGGGCCTAAGAAGTCCACGCCCAAAGCATAAAGAACGATAAAGATGCAACAGTTTATCCATCGTATAAAACGAATGATTGCAACCAGAGTGAAATTTATGGTCATTCCTACGTTCCGAGCAACCCAGGCTTCACTCTAGAGCGTTGCCCCACAAGATCGAATAATTAGGTCCTTAGTCGTCAACGCCAGAAGCATAAAACACGATATAAATACAACAGTTTGTCCATCGTAGAACAGGAATAATTGCAACCAGTGTGAAAGTTATGGTCATTTCTACGTTCCGGGCAACCTAGGCTCCACTCTAGGGCGTTGATCCACCAGAGGGAATAGTTAGGGCCTAAGAATTCAACGCCAGAAGGATAAACTACAATATAAGTACAACAGTTATTCCATCGTCTAAAATGAGAAGTTGCAAACATTGTGAAAGTAATGGTCATTTCTACGTTCCGGGCAACCTAGGCGTTACTCTAGGGCGTTGCTCCACCTGATCGAATAGTTAGGGCCTTAGAAGTCAACGCCAGAAGCATAAAATGCAATAAAGATGCAACAGTTTTTCCATCGTGTAACAGGAATAACTGCAAACAGTGTGAATGTACTGGTCATTTCTACGTTCCGGATAACCTAGGTTTCACTCTAGGGCGTTGCTCTATCAGATCGAATAGCTAGGGACTTAGAAGTCAATGCCCGAAGCATAAAATGCAATAAAAATACAACAGTTGTTCCATCATATAACAGGAATAATTGCAACCAGTTTGAAAGTGATGGTCATTTCTACGTTCCGGGCAACCTAGGCTTCACTCTAGGGCGTTGTTCCACCAGATCGAACAGCTAGGGCCTAAGAAGGCAACGCCAGAAGCATAAAATACAATATAAATATAACAGTTTCTCCATCGTATCAAACGAATAATAGCGACCAGTGTGAAAGTTATGGTCATTTCTACGTTCCCGGCTACCTAGGCTTCACCCCAGGGCGGTGTTCCACCAGATCGAATAGTTAGGGCCTAAGAAGAGAACGCCAGAAGCATAAAATACAATATAAATACAACAGTATTTCCATCATATAAAACGAGTAATTGCAACCAGTATGAAAGTTGTGGTCATTTCTACTTTCCGGGCAACCTAGGCTACACCCTAGGGCGTTGCTCCAACAGATTGAATAGTTAGGGCCTTAGAAATCAATGCCCGAAGCATAAAATGCAATAAAAATACATCAGTTTTTCCATCATATAACCGGAATAATTGCAACCAGTTTGAACGTGATGGTCATTTCTACGTTCCGGGCAACCTCGGCTTCACTCTAGGGCGTTGCTCCACCAGATCGAATAGTTAGTGCCTTAGAAGTCAACGCCAGAAGCATAAAAAACAATATAAATACAACAGTTTTTCCATCGTATAAAGCGAATAATTGCAACCAGTATGAAGGTTAACGTCATTTCTACTTTCCGGGCAACCTAGGCTTCACTCTAGGGCGTTGCTCCAACAGATTGTAGAGTTAGGGCCTTAGAAGTCAACGCCGGAAGCATAAAATGCAATAAAAATACAACAGGTTTTCCATCGTATAAAAGGATTAATTGCAACCAGTTCGAAAGTGATGGTCATTTCTACGTTCCGGGCAACCTACGCTTCACTCTAGGGCGCTGCTCCACCAGATCGAATAGTTAGGGCCTTAGAAGTCAACGCCCGAAGCATAAAATAGAATAAAGATGCAACAGCTTTTCCATCGTATAAAACGAATAATTTCAACCAGTTTGAAAGTGATGGTACTTTCTACGTTCCGGGCAACTTAGGCTTCACTCTAGGGCGTTGCTCCACCAGATCGAATAACCAGGGCCTTAGAAGTCAACGCTAGAAGCATAAAATACAATATAAATACAACAGTTTTTCCATCGTATAAATCGAATAATTGCAACCAGTATGAGGGTTATGGTCATTTCTACTTTCCGGGCAATATAGGCTTCACCCTAGGGCGTTGCTTCAACAGATTGAATAGTTAGGGCCTTAGAAGTCAACGCCCGAAGCATAAAATACAAAATAAATAGAACAGCTTTTCCATCGTATAAAACGAATAATTGCTACCGGTGTGAAAGTTATGGTCATTTCTACGTTCCGGGCTACCTAGGCTTCACCATAGGGCGTTGTTCCACCAGATGGAATAGTTAGGGCATAAGAAGTCAACGCCAGAAGCATAAAATACAATATATATACAACAGCTTTTCAATCGTATAAAACGAGTAATTGCAACCAGTATGAAAGTTAACGTCATTTCTACGTTCCAGGCAACCTAGGCTTCACCCTAGGGCGTTGCTAGAACAGATTGAATAGTTAGGGCCTTAGAAGTCAACGCCGGAAGCATAAAATGCAATAAAAATACAACAGTTTTTCCATCATATAACAGGAATATTTGCAACCAGTTTGAAAGTGATGGTACTTTCTACGTTCCGGGCAACTTAGGCTTCACTCTAGGGCGTTGCTCCACCAGATCGAAAAGTTAGTGCCTTAGAAGTCAACGCCAGAAGCATAAGATTCAAAATAAATAGAACAGTTTTTCCATCGTGTAAAACGAATAATTGCTACCGGTGTGAAAGTTATGGTCATTTCTACGTTCCGGTCAACCTATGCTTCACCATAGGGCGTTGTTCCACAAGATCGAATATTCAGGGCCTAAGAAGTGAACGCCAGAAGCATAAAGTACAATATAAATACAACAGTTTTTCCATCGTATAAAACGAATAATTGCAACCAGTATGAAAGTCATGGTCATTTCTACTTTCCGGCAACCTAGGCTTCGCCCTAGGTCGTTGTTCCACCAGATCGAATAGTTCAGGCCTAAGAAGTGAACGCCAGAAGCATAAAATACAATATAAATACAACAGTATTTCCATCATATAAAACGAGTAATTGCAACCAGTATGAAAGTTGTGGTCATTTCTACTTTCCGGGCAACCCAGGCTGCACCCTAGGGCGTTGCTCCAACAGATTGAATAGTTAGGGCCTTAGGAATCAATGCCCGAAGCATAAAATGCAATAAAAATACAACAGTTTTTCCATCATATAGCCGGAATAATTGCAACCAGTTTGAACGTGATGGTCATTTCTACGTTCCGGGCAACCTCGACTTCACTCTAGGGTGTTGCTCCACCAGATCGAATAGTTAGTGCCTTAGAAGTCAACGCCAGAAGCATAAATAACAATTTAAATACAACTGTTTTTCCATCGTATAAAACGAATAATTGCAACCAGTATGAAGGTTAACGTCATTTCTACTTTCCGGGCAACCTAGGCTTCACCCTAGGGCGTTGCTCCAACAGATTGAATAGTTATGGCCTTAGAAGTCAACGCCGGAAGCATAATATGCAATAAAAATACAACAGTTGATCCATCATATAACAGGAATAATTGCAACCAGTTTGAAAGTGATGGTCATTTCTACGTTCCGGGCAACCTAGGCTTCACTCTAGGGCGTTGTTCCACCAGATCGAACAGCTAGGGCCTAAGAAGGCAACGCCAGAAGCATAAAATACAATATAAATATAACTGTTTCTCCATCGTATCAAACGAATAATAGCGACCAGTGTGAAAGTTATGGTCATTTCCACGTTCCCGGCTACCTAGGCTTCACCCCAGGGCGTTGTTCCACCAGATCGAATAGTTAGTGGCCTAAGAAGTGAACGCCAGAAGCATAAAATACAGTATAAATACAACAGTTTTTCCATCATATAAAACGAATAATTGCAACCAGTATGAAAGCTATGGTCATTTCTACTTTACGGGCAACCTAGGCGTCACCCTAGTGCGTTGCTCCACCAGATCGAATAGCTAGGGACTTAGAATTCATCGCCAAAAGCATAAAATACAATTAAAACACAACAGTTTTTCCATCGTATAACAGGAATAATTGCAACCAGTGTGAAAGTAATGGTCATTTCTACGTTCCGGGCAACGCAGGTTTCACTCTAGGGCGCTGATCCACCAGAGGGAATAGTTAGGGCCTAAGAAGTCAACGCCAGAAGCATAAAATACAATATAAATACAACAGCTTTTCAATCGTATAAAACGAATAATTGCAACCAGTGTGAAAGTTATTTCCAGTTCTACGTTCCGGGCAACCTAGGCTTCACCCTAGGGCGTTGTTCCACCAGATGGAATAGTTATGGCATAAGAAGTCAACGCCAGAAGCATAAAATACAATATAAGTACAACAGTTTTTCCATCGTATAAAATGAATAATTGCAAACATTGCGAAAGTATTGGTCATTTCTACGTTCCAGGCAACCTAGGCGTCACTCTAGTGCGTTGCTCCACCACATCTAATAGCTACGGCCTTAGACGTCAACGACAGAAGCATAAAATACAATAAAGATGCAACAGTTTTTCCATCGTATAAAACGAATAATTGCAACCAGTGTGAAAGTTATGGTCATTTCTACGTTCCGGGCAACCTAGGCTCCACTCTAGGGCGTTGATCCACCAGAGGGAACAGTTAGGGCCTAAGAATTCAACGCCAGAAGGATAAACTACAATATAGGTACAACAGTTATTCCATCGTCTAAAATGAGAAGTTGCAAACATTGTGAAAGTAATGGTCATTTCTACGTTCCGGGCAACCTAGGCGTTACTCTAGGGCGTTGCTCCACCTGATCGAATAGTTAGGGCCTTAGAAGTCAACGCCAGAAGCATAAAATGCAATAAAGACGCAACAGTTTTTCCATCGTGTAACAGGAATAACTGCAAACAGTGTAAATGTACTGGTCATTTCTACGTTCCGGATAACCTAGGTTTCACTCTAGGGCGTTGCTCTATCAGATCGAATAGCCAGGTACTTAGAAGTCAACGCCAGAAGGATAAAATACAATATAAGTACAACAGTTATTCCATCGTATAAAATGAGTAGTTGCAAACATTGTGAAAGTAATGGTCATTTCTACGTTCCGGGCAACCTAGGCGTAACTCTAGGGCGTTATTCCAGCACATCTAATAGCTACGGCCTTAGAAGTCAACGCCAGAGGCATAAAATACGAAATAAATACAACAGCTTTTCCATCGTACAAAATGAATAATAGCAAACAGTGTGAAAGTAATGGTCATTTCTACGTTCCGGCAACCTAGGCTTCACTCTTTGTCGTTGCTCCACCAGATCAAATAGTTAGCGACTTAGAACTAACGCCAGAAGCATAGAATACAATAAAAATACAACAGTTTTTCCATCGTATAAGAGGAATAATTGCAAGCAGTGTGAATGTAATGGTCATTTCTACGTTCCGGGCAACCTAGGCTTCACTCTAGGGCGTTGCTCCAACAGATTGAATAGTTAGGGCCTTAAAAGTCAATGCCCGAAGCATAAAATGCAATAAAAATACAACAGTGTTTCCATGGTATAACAGGAATAATTGCAACCAGTGTGAATGTAATGGTCATTTCTACGTCCCGGGCAACCTAGGATTCACTCTAGGGCGTTGCTCCAACAGATTGTATAGTTAGGGCCTTAAAAGTCAATGCCCGGTGCATAAAATGCAATAAATATGCAACAGTTTTTCCATCGTTTTACAGGAATAACTGCAACCAGTGTGAATGTACTGGTCATTTCTACGTTCCGGATTACCTAGGCTTCACTCTAGGGCGTTGCTCTGCCAGATCGAATAGCTAGGGACTTAGAATTCAACGCCAGAAGGATAAAATACAATATAAGTACAACAGTTACTCCATCGTATAAAATGAGTAGTTGCAAACATTGTGAAAGTAATGGTCATTTCTACAGTCCGGGCAACCTAGGCGTCACTCTACTGCGATGCTCCACCACATCTAATAGCTACGGCCTTAGACGTCAACGACAGAAGCATAAAATACAATAAAGATGCAACAGCTTTTCCATCGTATAAAACGAATAATTGCTACCGGTGTGAAAGTTATGGTCATTTCTACGTACCGGGCAACCTAGGCTTCACCATAGGGCGTTGTTCCACCAGATGGAATAGTTAGGGCATAAGAAGTCAACGCCACGAGCATAAAATACAATATAAATACAACAGCATTTCAATCGTATAAAACGAGTAATTGCAACCAGTATGAAAGTTAACGTCATTTCTACGTTCCAGGCAACCTAGGCTTCACCCTAGGGCGTTGCTCCAACAGATTGAATAGTTTGGACCTTAGAAGTCAATGCCCGAAGCATAAAATGCAATAAAAATACAACAGTTGTTCCATCATATAACAGGAATAATTGCAACCAGTTTGAAAGTGAAAGTCATTTCTACGTTCCGGGCAACCTAGGCTTCACTCTAGGGCGTTGTCCCACCAGATCGAACAGCTAGGGCCTAAGAAGGCAACGCCAGAAGCATAAAATACAATATAAATATAACAGTTTCTCCATCGTATCAAACGAATAATAGCGACCAGTGTGAAAGTTATGGTCATTTCTACGTTCCCGGCTACCTAGGCTTCACCCCAGGGCGTTGTTCCACCAGATCGAATAGTTAGGGCCTAAGAAGTGAACGCCAGAAGCATAAAATACAATATAAATACAACAGTATTTCCATCATATAAAACGAGTAATTGCAACCAGTATGAAAGTTGTGGTCATTTCTACTTTCCGGGCAACCTAGGCTACACCCTAGGGCGTTGCTCCAACAGATTGAATAGTTAGGGCCTTAGAAATCAATGCCCGAAGCATAAAATGCAATAAAAATATATCAGTTTTTCCATCATATAACCGGAATAATTGCAACCAGTTTGAACGTGATGGTCATTTCTACGTTCCGGGCAACCTCGGCTTCACTCTAGGGCGTTGCTCCACCAGATCGAATAGTTAGTGCCTTAGAAGTCAACGCCAGAAGCATAAAAAACAATATAAATACAACAGTTTTTCCATCGTATAAAGCGAATAATTGCAACCAGTTGAAGGTTAACGTCATTTCTACTTTCCGGGCAACCTAGGCTTCACCCTAGGGCGTTGCTCCAACAGATTGAAGAGTTAGGGCCTTAGAAGTCAACGCCGGAAGCATAAAATGCAATAAAAATACAACAGTTTTTCCATCGTATAAAAGGATTAATTGCAACCAGTTCGAAAGTGATGGTCATTTCTACGTTCCGGGCAACCTACGCTTCACTCTAGGGCGCCGCTCCACCAGATCGAATAGTTAGGGCCTTAGAAGTCAACGCTAGAAGCATAAAATAGAATAAAGATGCAACAGCTTTTCCATCGTATAAAACGAATAATTTCAACCAGTTTGAAAGTGATGGTACTTTCTACGTTCCGGGCAACTTAGGCTTCACTCTAGGGCGTTGCTCCACCAGATCGAATAACCAGGGCCTTAGAAGTCAACGCTAGAAGCATAAAATACAATATAAATACAACAGTTTTTCCATCGTATAAATCGAATAATTGCAACCAGTATGAGGGTTATGGTCATTTCTACTTTCCGGGCAATATAGGCTTCACCCTAGGGCGTTGCTTCAACAGATTGAATAGTTAGGGCCTTAGAAGTCAACGCCCGAAGCATAAAATACAAAATAAATAGAACAGCTTTTCCATCGTATAAAACGAATAATTGCTACCGGTGTGAAAGTTATGGTCATTTCTACGTTCCGGGCTACCTAGGCTTCACCATAGGGCGTTGTTCCACCAGATGGAATAGTTAGGGCATAAGAAGTCAACGCCAGAAGCATAAAATACAATATATATACAACAGCTTTTCAATCGTATAAAACGAGTAATTGCAACCAGTATGAAAGTTAACGTCATTTCTACGTTCCAGGCAACCTAGGCTTCACCCTAGGGCGTTGCTCCAACAGATTGAATAGTTAGGGCCTTAGAAGTCAACGCCGGAAGCATATAATGCAATAAAAATACAACAGTTTTTCCATCGTATAACAGGAATAATTGCAAGCAGTGTGAATGTAATGGTCATTTCTACGTTCCGGGCAACCTAGGATTCACTCTAGGGCGTTGCTCCAACAGATTGTATAGTTAGGGCCTTAAAAGTCAATGCCCGGTGCATAAAATGCAATAAATATGCAACAGTTTTTCCATCGTTTTACAGGAATAACTGCAACCAGTGTGAATGTACTGGTCATTTCTACGTTCCGGATTACCTAGGCTTCACTCTAGGGCGTTGCTCTGCCAGATCGAATAGCTAGGGACTTAGAATTCAACGCCAGAAGGATAAAATACAATAAAGATGCAACAGCTTTTCCATCGTATAAAACGAATAATTGCAACCAGTGTGAAAGTTATTGTCATTTCTACTTTCCGGGCAACCTATACTTCACCCTAGGGCGTTGCTCCAACAGATTGAATAGTTTGGACCTTAGAAGTCAATGCCCGAAGCATAAAATGCAATAAAAATACAACAGTTGTTCCATCATATAACAGGAATAATTGCAACCAGTTTGAAAGTGATGGTCATTTCTACGTTCCGGGCAACCTAGGCTTCACTCTAGGGCGTTGTTCCACCAGATCCAACAGCTAGGGCCTAAGAAGGCAACGCCAGAAGCATAAAATACAATATAAATATAACAGTTTCTCCATCGTATCAAACGAATAATAGCGACCAGTGTGAAAGTTATGGTCATTTCTACGTTCCCGGCTACCTAGGCTTCACCCCAGGGCGTTGTTCCACCAGATCGAATAGTTAGGGCCTAAGAAGTGAACGCCAGAAGCATAAAATACAATATAAATACAACAGTATTTCCATCATATAAAACGAGTAATTGCAACCAGTATGAAAGTTGTGGTCATTTCTACTTTCCGGGCAACCTAGGTTACACCCTAGGGCGTTGCTCCAACAGATTGAATAGTTAGGGCCTTAGAAATCAATGCCCGAAGCATAAAATGCAATAAAAACACATCAGTTTTTCCATCATATAACCGGAATAATTGCAACCAGTTTAAACGTGATGGTCATTTCTACGTTCCGGGCAACCTCGGCTTCACTCTAGGGCGTTGCTCCATCAGATCGAATAGTTAGTGCCTTAGAAGTCAACGCTAGAAGCATAAAAAACAATATAAATACAACAGCTTTTCCATCGTATAAAGCGAATAATTGCAACCAGTATGAAGGTTAACGTCATTTCTACTTTCCGGGCAACCTAGGCTTCACCCTAGGGCGTTGCTCCAACAGATTGAAGAGTTAGGGCGTTAGAAGTCAACGCCGGAAGCATAAAATGCAATAAAAATACAACAGTTTTTCCATCGTATAAAAGGATTAATTGCAACCAGTTTGAAAGTGATGGTCATTTCTACGTTCCGGGCAACCAACGCTTCACTCTAGGGCGCTGCTCCACCAGATCGAATAGTTAGGGCCTTAGAAGTCAACGCCAGAAGCATAAAATAGAATAAAGATGCAACAGCTTTTCCATCGTATAAAACGAATAATTTCAACCAGTTTGAAAGTGATGGTACTTTCTACGTTCCGGGCAACTTAGGCTTCACTCTAGGGCGTTGCTCCACCAGATCGAATAACCAGGGCCTTAGAAGTCAACGCTAGAAGCATAAAATACAATATAAATACAACAGTTTTTCCATCGTATAAATCGAATAATTGCAACCAGTATGAGAGTTATGGACATTTCTACTTTCCGGGCAGTATAGGCTTCACCCTAGGGCGTTGCTTCAACAGATTGAATAGTTAATGCCTTAGAAGTCAACGCCCGAAGCATAAAATACAAAATAAATAGAACAGCTTTTCCATCGTATAAAACAAATAATTGCTGCCGGTGTGAAAGTTATGGTCATTTCTACGTACCGGGCAACCTAGGCTTCACCATAGGGCGTTGTTCCACCAGATGGAATAGTTAGGGCATAAGAAGTCAACGCCAGAAGCATAAAAAACAATATAAATACAACAGTTTTTCCATCGTATAAAGCGAATAATTGCAACCAGTATGAAGGTTAACGTCATTTCTACTTTCCGGGCAACCTAGGCTTCACCCTGGGGCGTTGCTCCAACAGATTGAAGAGTTAGGGCCTTATAAGTCAACGCCGGAAGCATAAAATGCAATAAAAATACAACAGTTTTTCCAACGTATAAAAGGATTAATTGCAATCAGTTCGAAAGTGATGGTCATTTCTACGTTCCGGGCAACCTACGCTTCACTCTATGGCGCTGCTCCACCAGATCGAATAGTTAGGGCCTTAGAAGTCAACGCTAGAAGCATAAAATAGAATAAAGATGCACCAGCTTTTCCATTGTATAAAACGAATAATTTCAACCAGTTTGAAAGTGATGGTACTTTCTACGTTCCGGGCAACTTAGGCTTCACTCTAGGGCGTTGCTCCACCAGATCGAATAACCAGGGCCTTAGAAGTCAACGCTAGAAGCATAAAATACAAAATAAATACAACAGTTTTTCCATCGTATAAATCGAATAATTGCAACCAGTATGAGAGTTATGGTCATTTCTACTTTCCGGGCAATATAGGCTTCACCCTAGGGCGTTGCTTCAACAGATTGAATAGTTAGGGCCTTAGAAGTCAACGCCCGAAGCATAAAATACAAAATAAATAGAACAGCTTTTCCATCGTATAAAACGAATAATTGCTGCCGGTGTGAAAGTTATGGTCATTTCTGCGTTCCGGGCAACCTAGGCTTCACCATAGGGCGTTGTTCCACCAGATGGAATAGTTAGGGCATAAGAAGTCAACGCCAGAAGCATAAAATACAATATAAATACAACAGCTTTTCAATCGTATAAAACGAGTAATTGCAACCAGTATGAAGGTTAACGTCATTTCTACTTTCCGGCAACCTAGGCTTCGCCCTAGGGCGTTGTTCCACCAGATCGAATAGTTAGGGCCTAAGAAGTGAACGCCAGAAGCATAAAATACAATATAAATACAACAGTATTTCCATCATATAAAACGAGTAATTGCAACCAGTATGAAAGTTGAGGTCATTTCTACCTTCCGGGCAACCCAGGCTACACCCTAGGGCTTTGCTCCAACAGATTGAATAGTTAGGGCCTTAGGAATCAATGCCCGAAGCATAAAATGCAATAAAAATACAACAGTTTTTCCATCATATAGCCGGTATAATTGCAACCAGTTTGAACGTGATGGTCATTTCTACTTTCCGGGCAACCTCGGCTTCACTCTAGGGCGTCGCTTCACCAGATCGAATAGTTAGTGCCTTAGAAGTCAACGCCAGAAGCATAAATAACAATATAAATACAACTGGTTTTCCATCGTATAAAACGAATAATTGCAACCAGTATGAAGGTTAACGTCATTTCTACTTTCCGGGCAACCTAGGCTTCACCCTAGGGCGTTGCTCCAACAGATTGAATAGTTAGGGCCTTAGAAGTCAACGCCGGAAGCATAAAATGCAATAAAAATACAACAGTCTTTCCATCCTATAACAGGAATATTTGCAACCAGTTTGAAAGTGATGGTACTTTCTACGTTCCGGGCAACCTAGGCTTCACTCTAGGGCGTTGCTCCACCAGATCGAATAGTTAGTGCCTTAGAAGTCAACGCCAGAAGCATAAAGAACAGTATAAATACAACTGTTTTTCCATCGTATAAAACGAATAATTGCAACCAGTATGAAGGTTAACGTCATTTCTACTTTCCGGGCAACCTAGGCTTCACCCTAGGGCGTTGCTCCAACAGATTGAATAGTTAGGGCATTAGAAGTCAACGCCGGAAGCATAAAATGCAATAAAAATACAACAGTTGATCCATTACATAACAGGAATAATTGCAACCAGTTTGAAAGTGATGGTCATTTCTACGTTCCGGGCAACGTAGGTTTCACTCTAGGGCGCTGATCCACCAGAGGGAATAGTTAGGGCCTAAGAAGTCAACGCCAGAAGCATAAAATACAATATAAATACAACAGCTTTTCAATCGTATAAAACGAATAATTGCAACCAGTGTGAAAGTTATTTCCATTTCTACGTTCCGGGCAACCTAGGCTTCACCCTAGGGCGTTGTTCCACCAGATGGAATAGTTATGGCATAAGAAGTCAACGCCAGAAGCATAAAATACAATATAAGTACAACAATTTTTCCATCGTATAAAATGAATAATTGCAAACATTGCGAAAGTAATGGTCATTTCTACGTTCCAGGCAACCTAGGCGTCACTCTAGTGCGTTGCTCCACCACATCTAATAGCTACGGCCTTAGACGTCAACGACAGAAGCATAAAATACAATAAAGATGCAACAGCTTTTCCATCGTAAAAACGAATAATTGCAACCAGTGTGAAAGTTATTGTCATTTCTACTTCCCGGGCAACCTAGACTTCACCCTAGGGCGTTGCTCCAACAGATTGAATAGTTTGGATCTTAGAAGTCAATGGCCGACGCATAAAATGCAATAAAAATACAACAGTTGTTCCATCATATAACAGGAATAATTGCAACCAGTTTGAAAGTGATGGTCATTTCTACATTCCGGGCAACCTAGGCTTCACTCTAGGGCGTTGATCCAACAGATTGCATAGTTAGGGCCTTAGAAGTCATCGCCCTAAGTATAAAATACAATATAAATACAACAGTTTTTCCATCGTATAAAACGAATAATTGCAAGCAGTATGAAAGTTATGGTCATTTCTACTTTCCGGGCAACCTAGGCTACACCCTAGGGCGTTGCTCCAACAGATTGAATAGTTAGGGCCTTAGAAGTCAATGCCCGAAGCATATAATGCAATAAAAATACAACAGTTTTTCCATCGTATAAAACGAATAATTGCAACCAGTATGAAAGTTATGGTCATTTCTACTTTCCGGCAACCTAGGCTTCGCCCTAGGGCGTTGTTCCACTAGATCGAATAGTTAGGGCCTTAGAAGTCAACGCCGGAAGCATAAAATGCAATAAAAATACAACAGTTTTTCCATCGTATAAAACGAATAATTGCAACCAGTATGAAAGTCATGGTCATTTCTACATTCCGGCAACCTAGGCTTCGCCCTAGGGCGTTGTTCCACCAGATCGAATAGTTAGGGCCTAAGAAGTGAACGCCAGAAGCATAAAATCCAATATAAATACAACAGTATTTCCATCATATAAAACGAGTAATTGCAACCAGTATGAAAGTTGTGGTCATTTCTACCTTCCGGGCAACCCAAGCTACACCCTAGGGCGTTGCTCCAACAGATTGAATAGTTAGGGCCTTAGGAATCAATGCCCGAAGCATAAAATGCAATAAAAATACAACAGTTTTTCCATCATATAGCCGGAATAATTGCAACCAGTTTGAACGTGATGGTCATTTCTACGTTCCGGGCAACCTCGGCTTCACTCTAGGGTGTTGCTCCACCAGATCGAATAGTTAGTGCCTTAGAAGTCAACGCCAGAAGCATAAATAACAATATAAATACAACTGTTTTTCCATCGTATAAAACGAATAATTGCAACCAGTATGAAGGTTAACGTCATTTCTACTTTCCGGGCAACCTAGGCTTCACCCTAGGGCGTTGCTCCAACAGATTGAATAGTTAGGGCCTTAGAAGTCAACGCCGGAAGCATAGAATGCAATAAAAATACAACAGTCTTTCCATCCTATAACAGGTATATTTGCAACCAGTCTGAAAGTGATGGTACTTTCTACGTTCCGGGCAACCTAGGCTTCACTCTAGGGCGTTGTTCCACCAGATCGAACAGCTAGGGCCTAAGAAGGCAACGCCCGAAGCATAAAATACAATATAAATATCACAGTTTCTCCATCGTATAAAACGAATAATAGCGACCAGTGTGAAAGTTATGGTCATTTCTACGTTCCCGGCAACCTAGGCTTCACCCCAGGGCGTTGTTCCACCAGATCGAAAAGTTAGGGCCTTAGAAGTCAACGCCTGAAGCATAAAATACAAAATAAATAGAACAGCTTTTCCATCGTATAAAACGAATAATTGCTACCGGTGTGAAAGTTATGGTCATTTCTACGTTCCGGGCAACCTAGGCTTCACCATAGGGCGTTGTTCCACCAGATGGAATAGTTAGGGCATAAGAAGTCAACGCCAGAAGCATAAAAGACAATATAAAAACAACAGCTTTTCAATCGTATAAAACGAGTAATTGCAACCAGTATGAAAGTTAACGTCATTTCTACGTTCCAGGCAACCTAGGCTTCACCCTAGGGCGTTGCTAAAACAGATTGAATAGTTAGGGCCTTAGAAGTCAACGCCGGAAGCATAAAATGCAATAAAAATACAACAGTTTTTCCATCATATAACAGGAATATTTGCAACCAGTCTGAAAGTGATGGTACTTTCTACGTTCCGGGCAACTTAGGCTTCACTCTAGGGCGTTGCTCCACCAGATCGAATAGTTAGTGCCTTAGAAGTCAACGCCAGAAGCATAAGATTCAAAATAAATAGAACAGTTTTTCCATCGTGTAAAACGAATAATTGCTACCGGTGTGAAAGTTATGGTCATTTCTACGTTCCGGTCAACCTATGCTTTACCATAGGGCGTTGTTCCACAAGATCGAATATTCAGGGCCTAAGAAGTGAACGCCAGAAGCATAAAGTACAATATAAATGCAACAGTTTTTCCATCGTATAAAACGAATAATTGCAACCGGTATGAAAGTCATGGTCATTTCTACTTTCCGGCAACCTAGGCTTCGCCCTAGGGCGTTGTTCCACCAGATCGAATAGTTAGGGCCTAAGAAGTGAACGCCAGAAGCATAAAATACAATATAAATACAACAGTATTACCATCATATAAAACGAGTAATTGCAACCAGTATGAAAGTTGTGGTCATTTCTACTTTCCGGGCAACCCAGGCTACACCCTAGGGCGTTGCTCCAACAGATTGAATAGTTAGGGCCTTAGGAATCAATGCCCGAAGCATAAAATGCAATAAAAATACAACAGTTTTTCCATCATATAACCGGAATAATTGCAACCAGTTTGAACGTGATGGTCATTTCTACGTTCCGGGCAACCTCGGCTTCACTCTACGGCGTTGCTCCACCAGATCGAATAGTTAGTGCCTTAGAAGTCAACGCCAGAAGCATAAAGAACAATATAAATACAACTGTTTTTCCATCGTATAAAACGAATAATTGCAACCAGTATGAAGGTTAACGTCATTTCTACTTTCCGGGCAACCTAGGCTTCACCCTAGGGCGTTGCTCCAACAGATTGAATAGTTAGGGCATTAGAAGTCAACGCCGGAAGCATAAAATGCAATAAAAATACAACAGTTGATCCATCATATAACAGGAATAATTGCAACCAGTTTGAAAGTGATGGTCATTTCTACGTTCCGGGCAACGTAGGTTTCACTCTAGGGCGCTGATCCACCAGAGGGAATAGTTAGGGCCTAAGAAGTCAACGCCAGAAGCATAAAATACAATATAAATACAACAGCTTTTCAATCGTATAAAACGAATAATTGCAACCAGTGTGAAAGTTATTTCCATTTCTACGTTCCGGGCAACCTAGGCTTCACCCTAGGGCGTTGCTCCACCAGATGGAATAGTTATGGCATAAGAAGTCAACGCCAGAAGCATAAAATACAATATAAGTACAACAATTTTTCCATCGTATAAAATGAGTAATTGCAAACATTGCGAAAGTAATGGTCATTTCTACGTTCCAGGCAACCTAGGCGTCACTCTAGTGCGTTGCTCCACCACATCTAATAGCTACGGCCTTAGACGTCAACGACAGAAGCATAAAATACAATAAAGATGCAACAGCTTTTCCATCGTAAAAACGAATAATTGCAACCAGTGTGAAAGTTATTGTCATTTCTACTTCCCGGGCAACCTAGACTTCACCCTAGGGCGTTGCTCCAACAAATTGAATAGTTTGGATCTTAGAAGTCAATGGCCGACGCATAAAATGCAATAAAAATACAACAGTTGTTCCATCATATAACAGGAATAATTGCAACCAGTTTGAAAGTGATGGTCATTTCTACGTTCCAGGCAACCTAGGCTTCACTCTAGGGCGTTGATCCAACAGATTGCATAGTTAGGGCCTTAGAAGTCATCGCCCTAAGTATAAAATACAATATAAATACAACAGTTTTTCCATCGTATAAAACGAATAATTGCAAGCAGTATGAAAGTTATGGTCATTTCTACTTTCCGGGCAACCTAGGCTACACCCTAGGGCGTTGCTCCAACAGATTGAATAGTTAGGGCCTTAGAAGTCAATGCCCGAAGCATATAATGCAATAAAAATACAACAGTTTTTCCATCGTATAAAACGAATAATTGCAACCAGTATGAAAGTTATGGTCATTTCTACTTTCCGGCAACCTAGGCTTCGCCCTAGGGCGTTGTTCCACTAGATCGAATAGTTAGGGCCTTAGAAGTCAACGCCGGAAGCATAAAATGCAATAAAAATACAACAGTTTTTCCATCGTATAAAAGGATTAATTGCAACCAGTTCGAAAGTGATGGTCATTTCTACGTTCCGGGCAACCTAGGCGTCACTCTACTGCGATGCTCCACCACATCTAATAGCTACGGCCTTAGACGTCAACGACAGAAGCATAAAATACAATAAAGATGCAACAGCTTTTCCATCGTATAAAACGAATAATTGCAACCAGTGTGAAAGTTATTGTCATTTCTACTTTCCGGGCAACATAGACTTCACCCTAGGGCGTTGCTCCAACAGATTGAATAGTTAGGGCCTTAGAAGTCAATGCCCGAAGCATAAAATGCAATAAAAATACAACAGTTTTTCCATCATATAACCGGAATAATTGCAACCAGTTTGAACGTGATGGTCATTTCTACGTTCCGGGCAACCTCGGCTTCACTCTAGGGCGTTGCTCCACCAGATCGAATAGTTAGTGCATTAGAAGTCAACGCCAGAAGCATAAAAAACAATATAAATACAACAGCTTTTCCATCGTATGAAACGAATAATTGCTACCGGTGTGAAAGTTATGGTCATTTCTACGTTCCGGGCAACCTCGGCTTCACTCTAGGGCGTTGCTCCACCAGATCGAATAGTTAGGGCCTAAGAAGTGAACGCCAGAAGCATAAAGTACAATATAAATACAACAGTATTTCCATCATATAAAACGAGTAATTGCAACCAGTATGAAAGTTGTGGTCATTTCTAAGTTCCGGTCAACCTATGCTTCACCATAGGGCGTTGTTCCACCAGATCGAATAGTCAGGGCCTAAGAAGTGAACGCCAGAAGCATAAAGTACAATATAAATACAACAGTTTTTCCATCGTATAAAACGAATAACTGCAACCAGTATGAAAGTCATGGTCATTTCTACTTTCCGGCAACCTAGGATTCACCATAGGGCGTTGTTCCACCAGATCGAATAGTTAGGGCCTAAGAAGTGAACGCCAGAAGCATAAAATACAATATAAATACAACAGCTTTTCAATCGTATAGAACGAGTAATTGCAACCAGTATGAAAGTTGTGGTCATTTCTACTTTCCGGGCAACCTAGGCTACACCCTATGGAGTTGCTCCAACAGATTGAAAAGTGAGGGCCTTAGAAGTCAATGCCCGAAGCATAAAATGCAATAAAAATACAACAGTTTTTCCATCATATAACAGGAATAATTGCAACCAGTTTGAACGTGATGGTCATTTCTACGTTCCGGGCAACCTCGGCTTCACTCTAGGGCGTTGCTCCACCAGATCGAATAGTTAGTGCCTTAGGAGTCAACGCCAGAAGAATAAAAAACAATATAAATACAACAGTTTTTCCATCGTATAAATCGAATAATTGCAACCAGTATGAAGGTTAACGTCATTTCTACGTTCTGGGCAACCTAGGCTTCACTCTAGGGCGTTGCTCCACCAGATCGAATAGTTAGGGCCTTAGAAGTCAAAGCCAGAAGCGTAAAATAGAATAAAGATGCAACAGCTTTTCCATCGTATAAAACGAATAATTGCAACCAGTATGAAAGTTATGGTCATTTCTACTTTCCGGGCAACCTAGTCTGCACCCTAGGGCGTTGCTTCAACAGACTGAGTAGTTAGGGCCTTAGAAGTCAACGCCCGAAGCATAAAACACAAAATAGATAGAACAGTTTTTCCATCGTATAAAACGAATAATTGCTACCGGTGTGAAAGTTATGGTCGTTTCTACGTTCCGGGCAACCTAGGCTTCACCATAGGGCGTTGTTCCACCAGATCGAATAGCTGGGGCCTTAGAAGTCAACGCCAGAAGCATAAAATACAATATAAATACAACAGTTTTTCCATCATATAAAACGAGTAATTGCAACCAGTATGAAAGTTGTGGTCATTTCTACTTTCCGGGCAACCTAGGCTACACCCTAGGGCGTTGCTCCAACAGGTTGAATAGTTAGGGCCTTAGAAATCAATGCCCGAAGCATAAAATGCAATAAAAATACAACAGTTTTTCCATCATATAACCGGAATAATTGCAACCAGTTTGAACGTGATGGTCATTTCTACGTTCCGGGCAACCTCGGCTTCACTCTAGGGCGTTGCTCCACCAGATCGAATAGTTAGTGCATTAGAAGTCAACGCCAGAAGCATAAAAAACAATATAAATACAACAGCTTTTCCATCGTATAGAACGAATAATTGCTACCGGTGTGAAAGTTATGGTCATTTCTACGTTCCGGGCAACCTCGGCTTCACTCTAGGGCGTTGCTCCACCAGATCGAATAGTTAGGGCCTAAGAAGTGAACGCCAGAAGCATAAAATACAATATAAATACAACAGTATTTCCATCATATAAAACGAGTAATTGCAACCAGTATGAAAGTTGTGGTCATTTCTACTTTCCGGGCAACCTAGGCTACACCCTAGGGCGTTGTTCCACCAGATCGTATAGCCAGGGCCTAAGAAGTGAACGCCAGAAGCATAAAGTACAATATAAATACAACAGTTTTTCCATCGTATAAAACGAATAATTGCAACCAGTATGAAAGTTATGGTCATTTCTACTTTCCGGCAACATAGGCTTCGCCCTAGGGCGTTGTTCCACCAGATCGAATAGTTAGGGCCTAAGAAGTGAACGCCAGAAACATAAAATACAATATAAATACAACAGTATTTCCATCATATAAAACGAGTAATTGCAACCAGTATGAAAGTTGTGGTCATTTCTACTTTCCGGGCAACCTAGGCTACACCCTAGGGCGTTGCTCCAACAGATTGAATAGTTAGGGCCTTAGAAATCAATGCCCGAAGCATAAAATGCAATAAAAATACAACAGTTTTTCCATCATATAACCGGAATAATTGCAACCAGTTTGAACGTGATGGTCATTTCTACGTTCCGGGCAACTTCGGCTTCACTCTAGGGCGTTGCTCCACCAGATCGAACAGTTAGTGCCTTAGAAGTCAACGCCAGAAGCATAAAAAACAATATAAATACAACAGTTTTTCCATCGTATAAAACGAATAATTGCAACCAGTATGAAGGTTAACGTCATTTCTACTTTCCGGGCAACCTAGGCTTCACCCTAGGGCGTTGCTCCAACAGATTGAAGGGTTAGGGCCTTAGAAGTCGACGCCGGAAGCATAAAATGCAATAAAAATACAACAGTTTTTCCATCGTATAAAAGGATTAATTGCAACCAGTTCGAAAGTGATGGTCATTTCTACGTTCCGGGCAACCTACGCTTCACTCTAGGGCGCTGCTCCACCAGAACGAATAGTTAGGGCCTTAGAAGTCAACGCCAGAAGCATAAAATAGAATAAAGATGCAACAGCTTTTCCATCGTATAAAACGAATAATGTCAACCAGTTTGAAAGTGATGGTACTTTCTACGTTCCGGGCAACTTAGGCTTCACTCTAGGGCGTTGCTCCACCATATCGAATAACCAGGGCCTTAGAAGTCAACGCTAGAAGCATAAAATACAATATAAATACAACAGTTTTTCCATCGTATAAAACGAATAATTGCAACCAGTATGAGAGTTATGGTCATTTCTACTTTCCGGGCAATATAGGCTACACCCTAGGGCGTTGCTTCAACAGATTGAATAGTTAGGGCCTTAGAAGTCAACGCCCGAAGCATGAAATACAAAATAAATAGAACAGCTTTTCCATCGTATAAAACGAATAATTGCTACCGGTGTGAAAGTTATGTTCATTTCTACGTTCCGGGCAACCTAGGCTTCACTCTAGGGCGTTGCTCCACCAGATCGAATAGTTAGGGCCTTAGAAGTCAAAGCCAGAAGCGTAAAATAGAATAAAGATGCAACAGCTTTTCCATCGTATAAAACGAATAATTGCAACCAGTATGAAAGTTATGGTCATTTCTACTTTCCGGGCAAGCTAGTCTGCACCCTAGGGCGCTGCTTCAACAGACTGAGTAGTTAGGGCCTTAGAAGTCAACGCCCGAAGCATAAAACACAAAATAGATAGAACAGTTTTTCCATCGTATAAAACGAATAATTGCTACCGGTGTGAAAGTTATGGTCGTTTCTACGTTCCGGGCAACCTAGGCTTCACCATAGGGCGTTGTTCCACCAGATCGAATAGCTGGGGCCTTAGAAGTCAACGCCAGAAGCATAAAATACAATATAAATACAACAGTTTTTCCATCATATAAAACGAGTAATTGCAACCAGTATGAAAGTTGTGGTCATTTCTACTTTCCGGGCAACCTAGGCTACACCCTAGGGCGTTGCTCCAACAGGTTGAATAGTTAGGGCCTTAGAAATCAATGCCCGAAGCATAAAATGCAATAAAAATACAACAGTTTTTCCATCATATAACCGGAATAATTGCAACCAGTTTGAACGTGATGGTCATTTCTACGTTCCGGGCAACCTCGGCTTCACTCTAGGGCGTTGCTCCACCAGATCGAATAGTTAGTGCATTAGAAGTC
This sequence comes from Calliopsis andreniformis, assembly GCF_051401765.1. NCBI lineage: Eukaryota > Metazoa > Arthropoda > Insecta > Hymenoptera > Andrenidae > Calliopsis > Calliopsis andreniformis. The sequence goes on from NW_027480433.1 coordinate 11,488,512, forward strand.
AACGCCAGAAGCATAAAAAACAATATAAATACAACAGCTTTTCCATCGTATAGAACGAATAATTGCTACCGGTGTGAAAGTTATGGTCATTTCTACGTTCCGGGCAACCTCGGCTTCACTCTAGGGCGTTGCTCCACCAGATCGAATAGTTAGGGCCTAAGAAGTGAACGCCAGAAGCATAAAATACAATATAAATAAAACAGTATTTCCATCATATAAAACGAGTAATTGCAACCAGTATGAAAGTTGTGGTCATTTCTACTTTCCGGGCAACCTAGGCTACACCCTAGGGCGTTGTTCCACCAGATCGTATAGCCAGGGCCTAAGAAGTGAACGCCAGAAGCATAAAGTACAATATAAATACAACAGTTTTTCCATCGTATAAAACGAATAATTGCAACCAGTATGAAAGTTATGGTCATTTCTACTTTCCGGCAACATAGGCTTCGCCCTAGGGAGTTGTTCCACCAGATCGAATAGTTAGGGCCTAAGAAGTGAACGCCAGAAACATAAAATACAATATAAATACAACAGTATTTCCATCATATAAAACGAGTAATTGCAACCAGTATGAAAGTTGTGGTCATTTCTACTTTCCGGGCAACCTGGGCTACACCCTAGGGCGTTGCTCCAACAGATTGAATAGTTAGGGCCTTAGAAATCAATGCCCGAAGCATAAAATGCAATAAAAATACAACAGTTTTTCCATCATATAACCGGAATAATTGCAACCAGTTTGAACGTGATGGTCATTTCTACGTTCCGGGCAACTTCGGCTTCACTCTAGGGCGTTGCTCCACCAGATCGAACAGTTAGTGCCTTAGAAGTCATCGCCAGAAGCATAAAAAACAATATAAATACAACAGTTTTTCCATCGTATAAAAGGATTAATTGCAACCAGTTCGAAAGTGATGGTCATTTCTACGTTCCGGGCAACCTACGCTTCACTCTAGGGCGCTGCTCCACCAGAACGAATAGTTAGGGCCTTAGAAGTCAACGACAGAAGCATAAAATAGAATAAAGATGCAACAGCTTTTCCATCGTATAAAACGAATAATGTCAACCAGTTTGAAAGTGATGGTACTTTCTACGTTCCGGGCAACTTAGGCTTCACTCTAGGGCGTTGCTCCACCATATCGAATAACCAGGGCCTTAGAAGTCAACGCTAGAAGCATAAAATACAATATAAATACAACAGTTTTTCCATCGTATAAAACGAATAATTGCAACCAGTATGAGAGTTATGGTCATTTCTACTTTCCGGGCAATATAGGCTACACCCTAGGGCGTTGCTTCAACAGATTGAATAGTTAGGGCCTTAGAAGTCAACGCCCGAAGCATAAAATACAAAATAAATAGAACAGCTTTTCCATCGTATAAAACGAATAATTGCTACCGGTGTGAAAGTTATGTTCATTTCTACGTTCCGGGCAACCTAGGCTTCACTCTAGGGCGTTGCTCCACCAGATCGAATAGTTAGGGCCTTAGAAGTCAAAGCCAGAAGCGTAAAATAGAATAAAGATGCAACAGCTTTTCCATCGTATAAAACGAATAATTGCAACCAGTATGAAAGTTATGGTCATTTCTACTTTCCGGGCAACCTAGTCTGCACCCTAGGGCGCTGCTTCAACAGACTGAGTAGTTAGGGCCTTAGAAGTCAACGCCCGAAGCATAAAACACAAAATAGATAGAACAGTTTTTCCATCGTATAAAACGAATAATTGCTACCGGTGTGAAAGTTATGGTCGTTTCTACGTTCCGGGCAACCTAGGCTTCACCATAGGGCGTTGTTCCACCAGATCGAATAGCTGGGGCCTTAGAAGTCAACGCCAGAAGCATAAAATACAATATAAATACAACAGTTTTTCCATCATATAAAACGAGTAATTGCAACCAGTATGAAAGTTGTGGTCATTTCTACTTTCCGGGCAACCTAGGCTACACCCTAGGGCGTTGCTCCAACAGGTTGAATAGTTAGGGCCTTAGAAATCAATGCCCGAAGCATAAAATGCAATAAAAATACAACAGTTTTTCCATCATATAACCGGAATAATTGCAACCAGTTTGAACGTGATGGTCATTTCTACGTTCCGGGCAACCTCGGCTTCACTCTAGGGCGTTGCTCCACCAGATCGAATAGTTAGTGCATTAGAAGTCAACGCCAGAAGCATAAAAAACAATATAAATACAACAGCTTTTCCATCGTATAGAACGAATAATTGCTACCGGTGTGAAAGTTATGGTCATTTCTACGTTCCGGGCAACCTCGGCTTCACTCTAGGGCGTTGCTCCACCAGATCGAATAGTTAGGGCCTAAGAAGTGAACGCCAGAAGCATAAAATACAATATAAATAAAACAGTATTTCCATCATATAAAACGAGTAATTGCAACCAGTATGAAAGTTGTGGTCATTTCTACTTTCCGGGCAACCTAGGCTACACCCTAGGGCGTTGTTCCACCAGATCGTATAGCCAGGGCCTAAGAAGTGAACGCCAGAAGCATAAAGTACAATATAAATACAACAGTTTTTCCATCGTATAAAACGAATAATTGCAACCAGTATGAAAGTTATGGTCATTTCTACTTTCCGGCAACATAGGCTTCGCCCTAGGGCGTTGTTCCACCAGATCGAATAGTTAGGGCCTAAGAAGTGAACGCCAGAAACATAAAATACAATATAAATACAACAGTATTTCCATCATATAAAACGAGTAATTGCAACCAGTATGAAAGTTGTGGTCATTTCTACTTTCCGGGCAACCTGGGCTACACCCTAGGGCGTTACTCCAACAGATTGAATAGTTAGGGCCTTAGAAATCAATGCCCGAAGCATAAAATGCAATAAAAATACAACAGTTTTTCCATCATATAACCGGAATAATTGCAACCAGTTTGAACGTGATGGTCATTTCTACGTTCCGGGCAACTTCGGCTTCACTCTAGGGCGTTGCTCCACCAGATCGAACAGTTAGTGCCTTAGAAGTCATCGCCAGAAGCATAAAAAACAATATAAATACAACAGTTTTTCCATCGTATAAAAGGATTAATTGCAACCAGTTCGAAAGTGATGGTCATTTCTACGTTCCGGGCAACCTACGCTTCACTCTAGGGCGCTGCTCCACCAGAACGAATAGTTAGGGCCTTAGAAGTCAACGACAGAAGCATAAAATAGAATAAAGATGCAACAGCTTTTCCATCGTATAAAACGAATAATGTCAACCAGTTTGAAAGTGATGGTACTTTCTACGTTCCGGGCAACTTAGGCTTCACTCTAGGGCGTTGCTCCACCATATCGAATAACCAGGGCCTTAGAAGTCAACGCTAGAAGCATAAAATACAATATAAATACAACAGTTTTTCCAACGTATAAAACGAATAATTGCAACCAGTATGAGAGTTATGGTCATTTCTACTTTCCGGGCAATATAGGCTACACCCTAGGGCGTTGCTTCAACAGATTGAATAGTTAGGGCCTTAGAAGTCAACGCCCGAAGCATAAAATACAAAATAAATAGAACAGCTTTTCCATCGTATAAAACGAATAATTGCTACCGGTGTGAAAGTTATGTTCATTTCTACGTTCCGGGCAACCTAGGCTTCACCATAGGGCGTTGTTCCACCAGATGGAATAGTTAGGGCATAAGAAGTCAACGCCAGAAGCATAAAATACAATATAAATACAACAGCTTTTCAATCGTATAAAACGAGTAATTGCAACCAGTATGAAAGTTAACGTCATTTCTACGTTCCAGGCAACCTAGGCTTCACCCTCGGGCGTTGCTCCAACAGATTGAATAGTTTGGGCCTTAGAAGTCAACGCCGGAAGCATAAAATGCAATAAAAATACAACAGTTTTTCCATCATATAACAGGAATATTTGCAACCAGTTTGAAAGTGATGGTACTTTCTACGTTCCGGGCAACTTAGGCTTCACTCTAGGGCGTTGCTCCACCAGATCGAATAGTTAGTGCCTTAGAAGTCAACGCCAGAAGCATAAGATACAAAATAAATAGAACAGTTTTTCCATCGTGTAAAACGAATACTTGCTGCCGGTGTGAAAGTTATGGTCATTTCTACGTTCCGGTCAACCTATGCTTCACCATAGGGCGTTGTTCCACCAGATCGAAACAGTCAGGGCCTAAGAAGTGAACGCCAGAAGCATAAAGTACAATATAAATACAACAGTTTTTCCATAGTATAAAACGAATAACTGCAACCAGTGTGAATGTTATGGTCATTTCTACATTCCGAGCCGCCTAGGCTTCACTCTAGGGTGTTGCTCCAACAGATTGAATAGTTAGGGCCTTAGAAGTCAATGCCCGAAGCATATAATGCAGTAAAAATACAACAGTTTTTCCATCGTATAAAACGAATAATTGCATCCAGTATGAAAGTTATGGTCATTTCTACTTTCCGGCAACCTAGGCTTCGCCCTAGGGCGTTGTTCCACCAGACCGAATAGTTAGGGCCTAAGAAGTGAACGCCAGAAGCATAAAATACAATATAAATACAACAGTATTTCCATCATATAAAACGAGTAATTGCGACCAGTATGAAAGTTGTGGTCAGTTCTACTTTCCGGGCAACCTAGGCTTCACCCTAGGGCGTTGCTCCTACAGATTGAATAGTGAGGGCCTTAGAAGTCAACGCCGGAAGCATAAAATGCGACAAAAATACAACAGTCTTTCCGTCGTATAAAAGGCTTAATTGCTACCAGTGTGAATGTAATGGTCATTTCTACGTTCCGGGCAACCTAGTCTTCACTCTAGGGCGTTGCTCCACCAGATCGAATAGTTAGGTCCAAAGAAATCAACGCCAGAAGCATAAAATACGATATAAATACAACAGCTTTTCCATCGCATAAAACGAACAATTGCAACCAGTGTGAAAGTAATGGTCATTTCTACGTTCCGGGCAACGTAGGTTTCACTCTACGGCGTTGATCCACCAGAGGGAATAGTTAGGGCCTAAGAATTCAACGCCAGAAGGATAAAATACAATATAAGTACAACAGTTTTTCCATCGTATAACAGGAATAACTGCAACCAGTGTGAAAGTAATGGTCATTTCTACGTTCCGGGCAACGTAGGTTTCACTCTAGGGCGTTGATCCACCAGAGGGAATAGTTAGGGCCTAAGAAGTCAACGCCAGAAGCATAAAATACAATATAAATACAACAGCTTTTCAATCGTATAAAACGAATAATTGCAACCAGTGTGAAAGTTATGGACATTTCTACATTCCGGCCAACCTAGGCTTCACCCTAGGGCGTTGCTCCACCAGATCGAATAGTTAGGGCCTTAGAAGTCAACGCCAGAAGCATAAAATACAATAAAGATGCAAAAGTTATTCCATCGTTTTACAGGAATAACTGCAACCAGTGTGAATGTACTGGTCATTTCTACGTTCCGGATAACCTAGGATTCACTCTAGGGCGTTGCTCTACCAGATCGAATAGCTAGGGACTTAGAATTCAACGCCAGAAGGATAAAATACAATATAAACATAACAGTTTTTCCATCGTATAACACGAATAATAGCAACCAGTGTGAAAGTTATGATCATTTCAACGTTCCCGGCAATCTAGGCTTCACTCTAGGGCGTTGCTCGACCAGATCAATCAGTTAGGGCCTTAGAAGTCAACGCCCGAAGCATAAAATGCAAAATAAATAGAACAGTTTTTCCATTGCATAAAACGAATAATTGCTACCAGTACAAAAGTTATGGTCATTTCTACGTTCCGGGCAACCTAGGCTTCACTCTAGGGCGTTGCTCCACCAGATCGAAAAGTTAGGGCCTTCGAAGACCACGCCAGAAGCGTAAAATACGATAAAGATGCAACAGTTTTTCCACCGTATAAAACGAATGATTGCAACCAGTGTGAAAGCAATGGTCATTTCTACGTTCCGAGCAACCTAGGCGTCACCCTAGTGCGTAGCTCCACCAGATCGAATAGCTAGGGACTTAGAATTCATCGCTAAAAGCATAAAATGCATCTAAAATACAACAGTTTTTCCATCGTATAACAGGAATAATTGCAACCAGTGTGAAAGTAATGGTCATTTCTACGTTCCGGGCAACGTAGGTTTCACTCTAGGGCGCTGATCCACCAGAGGGAATAGTTAGGGCCTAAGAAGTCAACGCCAGAAGCATAAAATACAATATAAATACAACAGCTTTTCAATCGTATAAAACGAATAATTGCAACCAGTGTGAAAGTTACGGACATTTCTACATTCCGGCCAACCTAGGCTTCACCCTAGGGCGTTGCTCCTCCAGATCGAATAGTTCGGGCCTTAGAAGTCAACGCCAGAAGCATAAAATACAATAAAGATGCAACAGTTTTTCCATCGTGCAACAGGAATAACTGCAACCAGTGTGAAAGTAATGGTCATTTCTACGTTCCGGGCAACGTAGGTTTCACTCTAGGGCGTCGATCCACCACAGGGAATAGTTAGGGCCTAAGAAGTCAACGCCAGAAGCATAAAATACAATATAAATACAATAGCTTTTCAATCGTATAAAACGAATAATTGCAACCAGTGTGAAAGTTATGGACATTTCTGCATTCCGGACAACCTAGGCTTCACCCTAGGGCGTTGCTCCACCAGATCGAATAGTTAGGGCCTTAGAAGTCAACGCCAGAAGCATAAAATACAATAAAGATGCAACAGTTTTTCCATCGTTTTACAGGAATAACTGCTACCAGTGTGAATGTACTGGTCATTTCTACGTTCCGGATAACCTAGGTTTCACTCTAGGGCGTTGGTCTACCAGATCAAATAGCTAGGGACTTCGAATTCAACGCCAGAAGGATAAAATACAATATAAGCACAACAGTTATTCCATCGTATAAAATGAGTAGTTGCAAACATTGTGAAAGTAATGGTCATTTCTACGTTCCGGGCAACCTAGGCGTCACTCTACGGCGTTGCTCCACCACATCTAATAGCTACGGCCTTAGAAGTCTATGCCAGAGGCATAAAATACAATATAAATACAACAGCTTTTCCATCGTACAAAATGAATAATAGCAAACAGTGTGAAAGTAATGGTCATTTCTACGTTCCGGGCAACCCAGGCTTCACTTTAGGTCGTTGCTCCACCAGATCCAATAGCTAGCGACTTAGAATTAAACGCCAGAAGCATAGAATCCAATAAAAATACAACAGTTTTTCCATCGTGTAACAGGAATAATTGCAACCAGTGTGAACGTAATGGTCATTTCTACGTTCCGGCAACCTATGTTTCACTCCAGGGCGTTTCTCCACCAGATCGAATAGTTAGTTCCTAAGAAGTCAACGCCAGATGCATAAAATACGATATAAATACAACAACCTTTCCATCGTATAAAACGAATAATTGCAACCAGTGTGAAAGTAATGGTCATTTCTACGTTCCGAGCAACCTAGGCGTCACTCTAGGGCGTTGCTCCACCAGATCGAATAACTAGGGACTTAGAACTCATCGCTAAAAGCATAAAATACAATTAAAGTACAACAGCTTTCCATCGTATAACAGGAATAATTGCAACCAGTGTGAAAGTAATGGTCATTTCTACGTTCCATGCAACCTAGGCTTCACCCTAGGGCGTTGTTCCACCAGGTGGAATAGTTAGGGCCTAAGAAGTCAACGCCAGAAGCATAAAATACAATATAAATACAATAGCTTTTCAATCGTAAAAAACGAATAATTGCAACCAGTGTGAAAGTTATGGACATTTCTACATTCCGGCCAACCTAGGCTTCACCCTAGGGCGTTGCTCCACCAGATCCAATAACTAGCGACTTAGAATTAAACGCCAGAAGCATAGAATACAATAAAAATACAACAGTTTTTCCATCGTATAAAACGAATACTTGCTACCAGTGTGAACGTTATGGTCATTTCTACGTTCCGCGCAACCTGGGCTTCAGTCTAGGGCGTTGCTCCACCAGGTCGAATAGTTAGGTCCTTAGAAGTCAACGCCAGAAGCATAAAATACGATATAAATACAACAGCTTTTCCATCGTATAAAACGAATAATTGCAACCAGTGTGGAAGTTATGGTCATTTCTACGTTCCGGGCAACCTAGGCTTCACTCTAGGGCGTTGCTCGACCAGATCGAATAGCTAGGGCCTTAGAAGTCAACGCCTGAAGTATAAAATACAATAAAAATGCAACAGTCATTCCATCCTATAACAGGAATAACTGCAACCCGTGTGAAAGTGATGGTTATTTCTACGTTCCAGGCAACCTAGGATTCACGCTAGGGCGAGGTTCCACCAGATGGAATAGTTAGGGCCTAAGAAGTCAACGCCAGAAGCATAAAACACTATATAAATACAACAGTTTTTCCATCGTATAAAACGAATAATTGCTACCGGTGTGAAAGTTATGGTCATTTCTACGTTCCGGGCTACGTAGGCTTCACTCTAGGGCGTTGCTCGACCAGATCGAATAGCTAGGGCCTTAGAAGTCAACGCCCGAAGCATAAAATACAAAATAAATAGAACAGTTTTTCCATCGTATAAAACGAATAATTGCTACCAGTGTGAAAGTTATGGTCATTTCTACGTTCCGGGCAACGTAGGTTTCACTCTAGGGCGTTGATCCACCAGAGGGAATAGTTAGGGCCTAAGAAGTCAACGCCAGAAGCATAAAATACAATATAAATACAACAGCTTTTCAATCGTATAAAACGAATAATTGCAACCAGTGTGAAAGTTATGATCATTTCAACGTTCCCGACAATCTAGGCTTCACTCTAGGGCGTTGCTCGACCAGATCAATCAGTTAGGGCCTTAGAAGTTAACGCCCGAAGCATAAAATGCAAAATAAATAGAACAGTTTTACCATTGCATAAAACGAATAATTGCTACCAGTACAAAAGTTATGGTCATTTCTACGTTCCGGGCAACCTAGGCTTCACTCTAGGGCGTTGCTCCACCAGATCGAAAAGTTAGGGCCTTCGAAGACCACGCCAGAAGCGTAAAATACGATAAAGATGCAACAGTTTTTCCACCGTATAAAACGAATGATTGCAACCAGTGTGAAAGCAATGGTCATTTCTACGTTCCGAGCAACCTAGGCGTCACCCTAGTGCGTTGCTCCACCAGATCGAATAGCTAGGGACTTAGAATTCATCGCTAAAAGCATAAAATGCATCTAAAATACAACAGTTTTTCCATCGTATAACAGGAATAATTGCAACCAGTGTGAAAGTAATGGTCATTTCTACGTTCCGGGCAACGTAGGTTTCACTCTAGGGCGCTGATCCACCAGAGGGAATAGTTAGGGCCTAAGAAGTCAACGCCAGAAGCATAAAATACAATATAAATACAACAGCTTTTCAATCGTATAAAACGAATAATTGCAACCAGTGTGAAAGTTACGAACATTTCTACATTCCGGCCAACCTAGGCTTCACCCTAGGGCGTTGCTCCTCCAGATCGAATAGTTCGGGCCTTAGAAGTCAACGCCAGAAGCATAAAGTACAATAAAGATGCAACAGTTTTTCCATCGTGTAACAGGAATAACTGCAACCAGTGTGAAAGTAATGGTCATTTCTACGTTCCGGGCAACGTAGGTTTCACTCTAGGGCGTCGATCCACCACAGGGAATAGTTAGGGCCTAAGAAGTCAACGCCAGAAGCATAAAATACAATATAAATACAATAGCTTTTCAATCGTATAAAACGAATAATTGCAACCAGTGTGAAAGTTATGGACATTTCTACATTCCGGCCAACCTAGGCTTCACCCTAGGGCGTTGCTCCACCAGATCGAATAGTTAGGGCCTTAGAAGTCAACGCCAGAAGCATAAAATACAATAAAGATGCAACAGTTTTTCCATCGTTTTACAGGAATAACTGCAACCAGTGTGAATGTACTGGTCATTTCTACATTCCGGCCAACCTAGGCTTCACCCTACGGCGTTGCTCCACCACATCTAATAGCTACGGCCTTAGAAGTCAACGCCAGAGGCATAAAATGCAATATAAATACAACAGCTTTTCCATCGTACAAAATGAATAATAGCAAACAGTGTGAAAGTAATGGTCATTTCTACGTTCCGGGCAACCTAGGCTTCACTTTAGGTCGTTGCTCCACCAGATCCAATAGCTAGCGACTTAGAATTAAACGCCAGAAGCATAGAATCCAATAAAAATACAACAGTTTTTCCATCGTGTAACAGGAATAATTGCAACCAGTGTGAACGTAATGGTCATTTCTACGTTCCGGCAACCTATGTTTCACTCCAGGGCGTTTCTCCACCAGATCGAATAGTTAGTTCCTAAGAAGTCAACGCCAGATGCATAAAATACGATATAAATACAACAACCTTTCCATCGTATAAAACGAATAATTGCAACCAGTGTGAAAGTAATGGTCATTTCTACGTTCCGAGCAACCTAGGCGTCACTCTAGCGCGTTGTTCCACCAGATCGAATAACTAGGGACTTAGAACTCATCGCTAAAAGCATAAAATACAATTAAAGTACAACAGCTTTGCATTGTATAACAGGAATAATTGCAACCAGTGTGAATGTAATGGTCATTTCTACGTTCCATGCAACCTAGGCTTCACCCTAGGGCGTTGTTCCACCAGGTGGAATAGTTAGGGCCTAAGAAGTCAACGCCAGAAGCATAAAATACAATATAAATACAATAGCTTTTCAATCGTATAAAACGAATAATTGCAACCAGTGTGAAAGTTATGGACATTTCTACATTCCGGCCAACCTAGGCTTCACCCTAGGGCGTTGCTCCACCAGATCCAATAGCTAGCGACTTAGAATTAAACGCCAGAAGCATAGAATACAATAAAAATACAACAGTTTTTCCATCGTATAAAACGAATACTTGCTACCAGTGTGAACGTTATGGTCATTTCTACGTTCCGCGCAACCTGGGCTTCACTCTAGGGCGTTGCTCCACCAGGTCGAATAGTTAGGTCCTTCGAAGTCAACGCCAGAAGCATAAAATACGATATAAATACAACAGCTTTTCCATCGTATAAAACGAATAATTGCAACCAGTGTGGAAGTTATGGTCATTTCTACGTTCCGGGCAACCTAGGCTTCACTCTAGGGCGTTGCTCGACCAGATCGAATAGCTAGGGCCTTAGAAGTCAACGCCTGAAGTATAAAATACAATAAAAATGCAACAGCCTTTCCATCCTATAACAGGAATAACTGCAACCCGTGTGAAAGTGATGGTTATTTCTACGTTCCAGGCAACCTAGGATTCACGCTAGGGCGAGGTTCCACCAGATGGAATAGTTAGGGCCTACGAAGTCAACGCCAGAAGCATAAAACACTATATAAATACAACAGCTTTTCCATCATATAAAACGAATAATTGCAACCAGAATGAAAGTTATGGTCATTTGTACTTTCCGGGCAACCTAGGCTTCACCCTCGGGCGTTGCTCCACCAGATCAAACAGTTAGGGCCTTAGAAGTCAACGCCCGAAGCATAAAATACAAAATAAATAGAACAGTTTTTCCATCGTATAAAACGAATAATTGCTACCGGTGTGAAAGTTATGGTCATCTCTACGTTCCAGGCTACGTAGGCTTCACTCTAGGGCGTTGCTCGAGCAGATCGAATAGCTAGGGCCTTAGAAGTCAACGCCCGAAGCATAAAATACAAAATAAATAGAACAGTTTTTCCATCGTATAAAACGAATAATTGCTACCAGTGTGAAAGTTATGGTCATTGCTACGTTCCGCGCAACCTAGGCTTCACCCAAGGGCGTTGTTCCACCAGATGGAATAGTTAGGGCCTAAGAAGTCAACGCTAGAAGCATAAAATACGATATAAATACAACAGCTTTTCCATCGTGTAAGACGAATAATTGCAACCAGTGTGAATGTAATGGTCATTTCTACGTTCCGGGCCTCCTAGCCTTCACTCTAGGGCGTGGTTCCACCAGATCGATTAGCTAGGGCCTAAGAAGGCAACGCCAGAAGAATAAAATACAATATAAGTACATGAGCTTTTCCATCGTATAAAATGGATAATTGCAAACATTGTGAAAGTAATGGTCATTTCTACGCTCCGGGCAACCTAGGCGTCACTCTAGGGCGTTGCTCCACCACATCTAATAGCTACGGCCTTAGAAGTCAACGCCAGATGAATAAAATACAATAAAGATGCCACAGCTTTTCCATCGTATAAAACGAATAATTGCAACCATTCTGAAAGTTATTGTCATTTCTACTTTCCGGGCAACCTAGGCTTCACCCTAGGTCGGTGCTCCACCAGATCAAATAGTTAGGGCCTAAGAAGTCAACGCCAGAAGCATCAAATACAATATAAATAAAACAGTTTTTCCATCGTATAAAACGAATAATTGCTACCAGTGTGAAATTTATGGTCATTTCTACGTTCCGCGCAACCTAGGCTTCACCCTAGGACGTTGATCCACCAGATGGACTAGTTAGGGCCTAAGAAGTAAACGCCAGAAGCATAAAATACAAAATAAATAGAACAGTTTTTCCTCCGTATAAAACGAATAATTGCAACCAGTGCGTAGGTAATGGTCTTTTCCACGTTCCGGGCAACCTAGGCTTCACTCTAGGGCGGTGCTCCACCAGATCAAATAGCTAGGGCCTTAGAAGTCAACGCGAGAAGCATAAAACACTATATAAATACAACAGCTTTTCCATCATATAAAACGAATAATTGCAACCAGAATGAAAGTTATGGTCATTTGTACTTTCCGGGCAACCTAGGCTTCACCCTCGGGGGTTGCTCCACCAGATCAAACAGTTAGGGCCTTAGAAGTCAACGCCCGAAGCATAAAATACAAAATAAATAGAACAGTTTTTACATCGTATAAAACGAATAATTGCTACCGGTGTGAAAGTTATGGTCATTTCTACGTTCCGGGCTACGTAGGCTTCACTCTAGGGCGTTGCTCGACCAGATCGAATAGCTAGGGCCTTAGAAGTCAACGCCCGAAGCATAAAATACAAAATAAATTGTACAGTTTTTCCATCGTATAAAACGAATAATTGCTACCAGTGTGAAAGCAATGGTCATTTCTACGTTCCGAGCAACCTAGGCGTCACCCTAGTGCGTTGCTCCACCAGATCGAATAGCTAGGGACTTAGAATTCATCGCTAAAAGCATAAAATGCATCTAAAATACAACAGTTTTTCCATCGTATAACAGGAATAATTGCAACCAGTCTGAAAGTAATGGTCATTTCTACGTTCCGGGCAACGTAGGTTTCACTCTAGGGCGCTGATCCACCAGAGGGAATAGTTAGGGCCTAAGAAGTCAACGCCAGAAGCATAAAATACAATATAAATACAACAGCTTTTCAATCGTATAAAACGAATAATTGCAACCAGTGTGAAAGTTACGGACATTTCTACATTCCGGCCAACCTAGGCTTCACCCTAGGGCGTTGCTCCTCCAGATCGAATAGTTCGGGCCTTAGAAGTCAACGCCAGAAGCATAAAATACAATAAAGATGCAACAGTTTTTCCATCGTGTAACAGGAATAACTGCAACCAGTGTGAAAGTAATGGTCATTTCTACGTTCCGGGCAACGTAGGTTTCACTCTAGGGCGTCGATCCACCACAGGGAATAGTTAGGGCCTAAGAAGTCAACGCCAGAAGCATAAAATACAATATAAATACAATAGCTTTTCAATCGTATAAAACGAATAATTGCAACCAGTGTGAAAGTTATGGACATTTCTACATTCCGGCCAACCTAGGCTTCACCCTAGGGCGTTGCTCCACCAGATCGAATAGTTAGGGCCTTAGAAGTCAACGCCAGAAGCATAAAATACAATAAAGATGCAACAGTTATTCCATCGTTTTACAGGAATAACTGCAACCAGTGTGAATGTACTGGTCATTTCTACGTTCCGGATAACCTAGGTTTCACTCTAGGGCGTTGCTCTACCAGATCGAATAGCTAGGGACTTAGAATTCAACGCCAGAAGGATAAAATACCATATAAACATAACAGTTTTTCCATCGTATTACACGAATAATAGCAACCAGTGTGAAAGTTATGATCATTTCAACGTTCCCGGCAATCTAGGCTTCACTCTAGGGCGTTGCTCGTCCAGATCAATCAGTTAGGGCCTTAGAAGTCAACGCCCGAAGCATAAAATACAAAATAAATAGAACAGTTTTTACATCGTATAAAACGAATAATTGCTACCGGTGTGAAAGTTATGGTCATTTCTACGTTCCGGGCTACGTAGGCTTCACTCTAGGGCGTTGCTCGACCAGATCGAATAGCTAGGGCCTTAGAAGTCAACGCCCGAAGCATAAAATACAAAATAAATTGTACAGTTTTTCCATCGTATAAAACGAATAATTGCTACCAGTGTGAAAGCAATGGTCATTTCTACGTTCCGAGCAACCTAGGCGTCACCCTAGTGCGTTGCTCCACCAGATCGAATAGCTAGGGACTTAGAATTCATCGCTAAAAGCATAAAATGCATCTAAAATACAACAGTTTTTCCATCGTATAACAGGAATAATTGCAACCAGTCTGAAAGTAATGGTCATTTCTACGTTCCGGGCAACGTAGGTTTCACTCTAGGGCGCTGATCCACCAGAGGGAATAGTTAGGGCCTAAGAAGTCAACGCCAGAAGCATAAAATACAATATAAATACAACAGCTTTTCAATCGTATAAAACGAATAATTGCAACCAGTGTGAAAGTTACGGACATTTCTACATTCCGGCCAACCTAGGCTTCACCCTAGGGCGTTGCTCCTCCAGATCGAATAGTTCGGGCCTTAGAAGTCAACGCCAGAAGCATAAAATACAATAAAGATGCAACAGTTTTTCCATCGTGTAACAGGAATAACTGCAACCAGTGTGAAAGTAATGGTCATTTCTACGTTCCGGGCAACGTAGGTTTCACTCTAGGGCGCTGATCCACCAGAGGGAATAGTTAGGGCCTAAGAAGTCAACGCCAGAAGCATAAAATACAATATAAATACAACAGCTTTTCAATCGTATAAAACGAATAATTGCAACCAGTGTGAAAGTTACGAACATTTCTACATTCCGGCCAACCTAGGCTTCACCCTAGGGCGTTGCTCCTCCAGATCGAATAGTTCGGGCCTTAGAAGTCAACGCCAGAAGCATAAAGTACAATAAAGATGCAACAGTTTTTCCATCGTGTAACAGGAATAACTGCAACCAGTGTGAAAGTAATGGTCATTTCTACGTTCCGGGCAACGTAGGTTTCACTCTAGGGCGTCGATCCACCACAGGGAATAGTTAGGGCCTAAGAAGTCAACGCCAGAAGCATAAAATACAATATAAATACAATAGCTTTTCAATCGTATAAAACGAATAATTGCAACCAGTGTGAAAGTTATGGACATTTCTACATTCCGGCCAACCTAGGCTTCACCCTAGGGCGTTGCTCCACCAGATCGAATAGTTAGGGCCTTAGAAGTCAACGCCAGAAGCATAAAATACAATAAAGATGCAACAGTTTTTCCATCGTTTTACAGGAATAACTGCAACCAGTGTGAATGTACTGGTCATTTCTACATTCCGGCCAACCTAGGCTTCACCCTACGGCGTTGCTCCACCACATCTAATAGCTACGGCCTTAGAAGTCAACGCCAGAGGCATAAAATACAATATAAATACAACAGCTTTTCCATCGTACAAAATGAATAATAGCAAACAGTGTGAAAGTAATGGTCATTTCTACGTTCCGGGCAACCTAGGCTTCACTTTAGGTCGTTGCTCCACCAGATCCAATAGCTAGCGACTTAGAATTAAACGCCAGAAGCATAGAATCCAATAAAAATACAACAGTTTTTCCATCGTGTAACAGGAATAATTGCAACCAGTGTGAACGTAATGGTCATTTCTACGTTCCGGCAACCTATGTTTCACTCCAGGGCGTTTCTCCACCAGATCGAATAGTTAGTTCCTAAGAAGTCAACGCCAGATGCATAAAATACGATATAAATACAACAACCTTTCCATCGTATAAAACGAATAATTGCAACCAGTGTGAAAGTAATGGTCATTTCTACGTTCCGAGCAACCTAGGCGTCACTCTAGCGCGTTGTTCCACCAGATCGAATAACTAGGGACTTAGAACTCATCGCTAAAAGCATAAAATACAATTAAAGTACAACAGCTTTGCATTGTATAACAGGAATAATTGCAACCAGTGTGAATGTAATGGTCATTTCTACGTTCCATGCAACCTAGGCTTCACCCTAGGGCGTTGTTCCACCAGGTGGAATAGTTAGGGCCTAAGAAGTCAACGCCAGAAGCATAAAATACAATATAAATACAATAGCTTTTCAATCGTATAAAACGAATAATTGCAACCAGTGTGAAAGTTATGGACATTTCTACATTCCGGCCAACCTAGGCTTCACCCTAGGGCGTTGCTCCACCAGATCCAATAGCTAGCGACTTAGAATTAAACGCCAGAAGCATAGAATACAATAAAAATACAACAGTTTTTCCATCGTATAAAACGAATACTTGCTACCAGTGTGAACGTTATGGTCATTTCTACGTTCCGCGCAACCTGGGCTTCACTCTAGGGCGTTGCTCCACCAGGTCGAATAGTTAGGTCCTTCGAAGTCAACGCCAGAAGCATAAAATACGATATAAATACAACAGCTTTTCCATCGTATAAAACGAATAATTGCAACCAGTGTGGAAGTTATGGTCATTTCTACGTTCCGGGCAACATAGGCTTCACTCTAGGGCGTTGCTCGACCAGATCGAATAGCTAGGGCCTTAGAAGTCAACGCCTGAAGTATAAAATACAATAAAAATGCAACAGCCTTTCCATCCTATAACAGGAATAACTGCAACCCGTGTGAAAGTGATGGTTATTTCTACGTTCCAGGCAACCTAGGATTCACGCTAGGGCGAGGTTCCACCAGATGGAATAGTTAGGGCCTACGAAGTCAACGCCAGAAGCATAAAACACTATATAAATACAACAGCTTTTCCATCATATAAAACGAATAATTGCAACCAGAATGAAAGTTATGGTCATTTGTACTTTCCGGGCAACCTAGGCTTCACCCTCGGGCGTTGCTCCACCAGATCAAACAGTTAGGGCCTTAGAAGTCAACGCCCGAAGCATAAAATACAAAATAAATAGAACAGTTTTTCCATCGTATAAAACGAATAATTGCTACCGGTGTGAAAGTTATGGTCATCTCTACGTTCCAGGCTACGTAGGCTTCACTCTAGAGCGTTGCTCGAGCAGATCGAATAGCTAGGGCCTTAGAAGTCAACGCCCGAAGCATAAAATACAAAATAAATAGAACAGTTTTTCCATCGTATAAAACGAATAATTGCTACCAGTGTGAAAGTTATGGTCATTGCTACGTTCCGCGCAACCTAGGCTTCACCCAAGGGCGTTGTTCCACCAGATGGAATAGTTAGGGCCTAAGAAGTCAACGCTAGAAGCATAAAATACGATATAAATACAACAGCTTTTCCATCGTGTAAGACGAATAATTGCAACCAGTGTGAATGTAATGGTCATTTCTACGTTCCGGGCCTCCTAGCCTTCACTCTAGGGCGTGGTTCCACCAGATCGATTAGCTAGGGCCTAAGAAGGCAACGCCAGAAGAATAAAATACAATATAAGTACATGAGCTTTTCCATCGTATAAAATGGATAATTGCAAACATTGTGAAAGTAATGGTCATTTCTACGCTCCGGGCAACCTAGGCGTCACTCTAGGGCGTTGCTCCACCACATCTAATAGCTACGGCCTTAGAAGTCAACGCCAGATGAATAAAATACAATAAAGATGCCACAGCTTTTCCATCGTATAAAACGAATAATTGCAACCATTCTGAAAGTTATTGTCATTTCTACTTTCCGGGCAACCTAGGCTTCACCCTAGGGCGGTGCTCCACCAGATCAAATAGTTAGGGCCTAAGAAGTCAACGCCAGAAGCATCAAATACAATATAAATAAAACAGTTTTTCCATCGTATAAAACGAATAATTGCTACCAGTGTGAAATTTATGGTCATTTCTACGTTCCGCGCAACCTAGGCTTCACCCTAGGACGTTGATCCACCAGATGGACTAGTTAGGGCCTAAGAAGTAAACGCCAGAAGCATAAAATACAAAATAAATAGAACAGTTTTTCCTCCGTATAAAACGAATAATTGCAACCAGTGCGTAGGTAATGGTCTTTTCCACGTTCCGGGCAACCTAGGCTTCACTCTAGGGCGGTGCTCCACCAGATCAAATAGCTAGGGCCTTAGAAGTCAACGCGAGAAGCATAAAACACTATATAAATACAACAGCTTTTCCATCATATAAAACGAATAATTGCAACCAGAATGAAAGTTATGGTCATTTGTACTTTCCGGGCAACCTAGGCTTCACCCTCGGGGGTTGCTCCACCAGATCAAACAGTTAGGGCCTTAGAAGTCAACGCCCGAAGCATAAAATACAAAATAAATAGAACAGTTTTTACATCGTATAAAACGAATAATTGCTACCGGTGTGAAAGTTATGGTCATTTCTACGTTCCGGGCTACGTAGGCTTCACTCTAGGGCGTTGCTCGACCAGATCGAATAGCTAGGGCCTTAGAAGTCAACGCCCGAAGCATAAAATACAAAATAAATTGTACAGTTTTTCCATCGTATAAAACGAATAATTGCTACCAGTGTGAAAGCAATGGTCATTTCTACGTTCCGAGCAACCTAGGCGTCACCCTAGTGCGTTGCTCCACCAGATCGAATAGCTAGGGACTTAGAATTCATCGCTAAAAGCATAAAATGCATCTAAAATACAACAGTTTTTCCATCGTATAACAGGAATAATTGCAACCAGTCTGAAAGTAATGGTCATTTCTACGTTCCGGGCAACGTAGGTTTCACTCTAGGGCGCTGATCCACCAGAGGGAATAGTTAGGGCCTAAGAAGTCAACGCCAGAAGCATAAAATACAATATAAATACAACAGCTTTTCAATCGTATAAAACGAATAATTGCAACCAGTGTGAAAGTTACGGACATTTCTACATTCCGGCCAACCTAGGCTTCACCCTAGGGCGTTGCTCCTCCAGATCGAATAGTTCGGGCCTTAGAAGTCAACGCCAGAAGCATAAAATACAATAAAGATGCAACAGTTTTTCCATCGTGTAACAGGAATAACTGCAACCAGTGTGAAAGTAATGGTCATTTCTACGTTCCGGGCAACGTAGGTTTCACTCTAGGGCGTCGATCCACCACAGGGAATAGTTAGGGCCTAAGAAGTCAACGCCAGAAGCATAAAATACAATATAAATACAATAGCTTTTCAATCGTATAAAACGAATAATTGCAACCAGTGTGAAAGTTATGGACATTTCTACATTCCGGCCAACCTAGGCTTCACCCTAGGGCGTTGCTCCACCAGATCGAATAGTTAGGGCCTTAGAAGTCAACGCCAGAAGCATAAAATACAATAAAGATGCAACAGTTATTCCATCGTTTTACAGGAATAACTGCAACCAGTGTGAATGTACTGGTCATTTCTACGTTCCGGATAACCTAGGTTTCACTCTAGGGCGTTGCTCTACCAGATCGAATAGCTAGGGACTTAGAATTCAACGCCAGAAGGATAAAATACCATATAAACATAACAGTTTTTCCATCGTATTACACGAATAATAGCAACCAGTGTGAAAGTTATGATCATTTCAACGTTCCCGGCAATCTAGGCTTCACTCTAGGGCGTTGCTCGTCCAGATCAATCAGTTAGGGCCTTAGAAGTCAACGCCCGAAGCATAAAATACAAAATAAATAGAACAGTTTTTACATCGTATAAAACGAATAATTGCTACCGGTGTGAAAGTTATGGTCATTTCTACGTTCCGGGCTACGTAGGCTTCACTCTAGGGCGTTGCTCGACCAGATCGAATAGCTAGGGCCTTAGAAGTCAACGCCCGAAGCATAAAATACAAAATAAATTGTACAGTTTTTCCATCGTATAAAACGAATAATTGCTACCAGTGTGAAAGCAATGGTCATTTCTACGTTCCGAGCAACCTAGGCGTCACCCTAGTGCGTTGCTCCACCAGATCGAATAGCTAGGGACTTAGAATTCATCGCTAAAAGCATAAAATGCATCTAAAATACAACAGTTTTTCCATCGTATAACAGGAATAATTGCAACCAGTCTGAAAGTAATGGTCATTTCTACGTTCCGGGCAACGTAGGTTTCACTCTAGGGCGCTGATCCACCAGAGGGAATAGTTAGGGCCTAAGAAGTCAACGCCAGAAGCATAAAATACAATATAAATACAACAGCTTTTCAATCGTATAAAACGAATAATTGCAACCAGTGTGAAAGTTACGGACATTTCTACATTCCGGCCAACCTAGGCTTCACCCTAGGGCGTTGCTCCTCCAGATCGAATAGTTCGGGCCTTAGAAGTCAACGCCAGAAGCATAAAATACAATAAAGATGCAACAGTTTTTCCATCGTGTAACAGGAATAACTGCAACCAGTGTGAAAGTAATGGTCATTTCTACGTTCCGGGCAACGTAGGTTTCACTCTAGGGCGTCGATCCACCACAGGGAATAGTTAGGGCCTAAGAAGTCAACGCCAGAAGCATAAAATACAATATAAATACAATAGCTTTTCAATCGTATAAAACGCATAATTGCAACCAGTGTGAAAGTTATGGACATTTCTACATTCCGGCCAACCTAGGCTTCACCCTAGGGCGTTGCTCCACCAGATCGAATAGTTAGGGCCTTAGAAGTCAACGCCAGAAGCATAAAATACAATAAAGATGCAACAGTTTTTCCATCGTTTTACAGGAATAACTGCAACCAGTGTGAATGGACTGGTCATTTCTACATTCCGGCCAACCTAGGCTTCACCCTACGGCGGTGCTCCACCACATCTAATAGCTACGGCCTTAGAAGTCAACGCCAGAGGCATAAAATACAATATAAATACAACAGCTTTTCCATCGTACAAAATGAATAATAGCAAACAGTGCGAAAGTAATGGTCATTTCTACGTTCTGGGCAACCTAGGCTTCACTTTAGGTCGTTGCTCCACCAGATCCAATAGCTAGCGACTTAGAATTAAACGCCAGAAGCATAGCATCCAATAAAAATACAACAGTTTTTCCATCGTGTAACAGGAATAATTGCAACCAGTGTCAACGTAATGGTCATTTCTACGTTCCGGCAACCTATGTTTCACTCCAGGGCGTTTCTCCACCAGATCGAATAGTTAGTTCCTAAGAAGTCAACGCCAGATGCATAAAATACGATATAAATACAACAACCTTTCCATCGTATAAAACGAATAATTGCAACCAGTGTGAAAGTAATGGTCATTTCTACGTTCCGAGCAACCTAGGCGTCACTCTAGGGCGTTGCTCCACCAGATCGAATAACTAGGGACTTAGAACTCATCGCTAAAAGCATAAAATACTATTAAAGTACAACAGCTTTCCATCGTATAACAGGAATAATTGCAACCAGTGTGAATGTAATGGTCATTTTTACGTTCCATGCAACCTAGGCTTCACCCTAGGGCGTTGTTCCACCAGGTGGAATAGTTAGGGCCTAAGAAGTCAACGCCAGAAGCATAAAATACAATATAAATACAATAGCTTTTCAATCGTATAAAACGAATAATTGCAACCAGTGTGAAAGTTATGGACATTTCTACATTCCGGCCAACCTAGGCTTCACCCTAGGGCGTTGCTCCACCAGATCCAATAGCTAGCGACTTAGAATTAAACGCCAGAAGCATAGAATACAATAAAAATACAACAGTTTTTCCATCGTATAAAACGAATACTTGCTACCAGTGTGAACGTTATGGTCATTTCTACGTTCCGCGCAACCTGGGCTTCACTCTAGGGCGTTGCTCCACCAGGTCGAATAGTTAGGTCCTTAGAAGTCAACGCCAGAAGCATAAAATACGATATAAATACAACAGCTTTTCCATCGTATAAAACGAATAATTGCAACCAGTGTGGAAGTTATGGTCATTTCTACGTTCCGGGCAACCTAGGCTTCACTCTAGGGCGTTGCTCGACCAGATCGAATAGCTAGGGCCTTAGAAGTCAACGCCTGAAGTATAAAATACAATAAAAATGCAACAGTCTTTCCATCCTATAACAGGAATAACTGCAACCCGTGTGAAAGTGATGGTTATTTCTACGTTCCAGGCAACCTAGGATTCACGCTAGGGCGTTGCTCCACCAGATCGAATAGTTAGGGTCTTTGAAATCAACGACTGAAGCATAAAATACAATAAAGATGCAAAAGTTTTTCCATCGTATAACAGGAATAACTGCAAACAGTGTGAAAGTAATGGTCATTTCCATGTTCCGGGCCTCCTAGCCTTCACTCTAGGGAGTGGTTCCACCAGATCGATTAGCTAGGGCCTAAGAAGGCAACGCCAGAAGAATAAAATACAATATAAGTACATGAGCTTTTCCATCGTATAAAATGGATAATTGCAAACATTGTGAAAGTAATGGTCATTTCTACGCTCCGGGCAACCTAGGCGTCACTCTAGGGCGTTGCTCCACCACATCTAATAGCTACGGCCTTAGAAGTCAACGCCAGATGAATAAAATACAATAAAGATGCCACAGCTTTTCCATCGTATAAAACGAATAATTGCAACCATTGTGAAAGTTATTGTCATTTCTACTTTCCGGGCAACCTAGGCTTCACCCTAGGGCGGTGCTCCACCAGATCAAATAGTTAGGGCCTAAGAAGTCAACGCCAGAAGCATCAAATACAATATAAATACAACAGTTTTTCCATCGTATAAAGCGAATAATTGCAACCAGTATGAAAGTTAACGTCATTTCTACGTTCCGCGCAACCTAGGCTTCACCCTAGGACGTTGTTCCACCAGATGGACTAGTTAGGGCCTAAGAAGTAAACGCCAGAAGCATAAAATACAAAATAAATAGAACAGTTTTTCCTTCGTATAAAACGAATAATTGCAACCAGTGCGTAGGTAATGGTCTTTTCCACGTTCCGGGCAACCTAGGCTTCACTCTAGGGCGGTGCTCCACCAAATCAAATAGCTAGGGCCTTAGAAGTCAACGCCGGAAGCATAAAATACCAAATAAATAAAACAGTTTTACCATCGTATAAAACGAATAATTGCTACCAGTGAGAAAGTTATGGTCATTTCTACGTTCCGCGCAACCTAGGCTTAACCCGAGGGCGTTGTTCCACCAGATGGAATAGTTAGCGCCTAAGAGGTCAACGCCAGAAGCATGAAATACGATATAAATACAACAGCTTTTCCATCGAATAAAACGAATAATTGCAACCCGTGTGAAAGTGATGGTAATTTCTACGTTCCAGGCAACCTAGGCTTCACCCTAGGGCGTTGTTCCACCAGATGGAATAGTTAGGTCCTAAGAAGTCAACGCCAGAAGCATAAAACACTATATAAATACAACAGTTTTTCCATCGTATAAAACGAATGATAGCAACCAGTGCGAAAGTTATGGTCATTTCTACGTTCCGGGCAACCTATGCTTCACTCCAGGGCGTTGCGCCACCAGATCGAATAGTTAGGGCCTCAGAAGTCAACGCCCGAAGCATAAAATACAAAATAAATAAAACAGTTTTTCCATCGTATCAAACGAATAATTGCTACCAGTGTGAAAGTTATGGTCATTTCTACGTTACGCGCAACCTAGGCTTCACTCCAGGGCGTTGCTCCACCGGATCGAATAGTTAGGGCCTTAGAAGTCAACGCCAGAAGCATAAAATACAAAATAAATAAAACAGTTTTTCCATCGTATCAAACGAATAATTGCTACCAGTGTGAAAGTTATGGTCATTTCTACGTTACGCGCAACCTAGGCTTCACCCGAGGACGTTGTTCCACCATATGGAATAGTTAGGGCCTAAGAGGTCAACGCCAGAATCATAAAATACGATATAAATACAACAGCTTTTCCATCGTATAAAACGAATAATTGCAACCAGTGTAGAAGTTAACGTCATTTCTACTTTCGGGGCAACATAGGCTTCACCCTTGGGCGTTGCACCAACAGATTGAATAGTTAGGCCCTTAGAAGTAAACGCCCGATGCACAAAATACAAAATAAATAGAACAGTTTTTCCATCGCATAAAACGAATAATTGCAACCAGTGTGAATGTAATGGTTTTTTCTACATTCCGGGCAACCTAGGCTTCACTCTAGGGCGGTGCTCCACCAGATCAAATAGTTAGGGCCTAAGAAGCCAACGCCAGAAGCATAAAATACAACATAAATACAACAGTTTTTCCATCGTATATAATGTATATTTGCAAACAGTGTGAAAGTAATGGTCATTTCTACGTACCGGGCAACCTAGGCTCCACTCTCGGGTGTTGCTTCACCAAATCGAATAGCTAGGGCCTTAGAAGTGAACGCCAGAAGCATAAAATACAATAAAGATGCAAAAGTTTTTCCATCGTATAACAGGAATAACTACAAACAGTGTTAAAGTAATGGTCATTTCCATGTTCCGGGCAACATAGGCTTCACCCTTGGGCGTTGCACCAACAGATTGAATAGTTAGGGCCTTAGAAGTCAACGCCCGATGCATAAAATACAAAATAAATAGAACAGTTTTTCCATCGTATAAAACGAATAATTGCTACCGGTGTGAAAGTTATGGTCATTTCTCCGTTCCGGGCAACGTAGGCTTCACTCTAGGGCGTTGCTCCACCAGATCGAATAGTTAGGGCCTTTGAAGTCAACGCCAGAAGCATAAAATACAAAATAAATAAAACAGTTTTTCCATCGTATAAAACGAATACTTGCTACCAGTGTGAACGTTATGGTCATTTCTACGTTCCGCGCAACCTGGGCTTCACTCTAGGGCGTTGCTCCACCAGGTCGAAGAGTTAGGTCCTTAGAAGTCAACGCCAGAAGCATAAAATACGATATAAATACAACAGCTTTTCCATCGTATAAAACGAATAATTGCAACCAGTGTGGAAGTTATGGTCATTTCTACGTTCCGGGCAACCTAGGCTCCACTCTAGGGCGTTGCTCGACCAGATCGAATAGCTAGGGCCTTAGAAGTCAACGCCTGAAGTATAAAATACATTAAAAATGCTACAGTCTTTCCATCCTATAACAGGAATAACTGCAACCCGTGTGAAAGTGATGGTTATTTCTACGTTCCAGGCAACCTAGGATTCACGCTAGGGCGAGGTACCACCAGATGGAATAGTTAGGGCCTAAGAAGTCAACGCCAGAAGCATAAAACACTATATAAATACAACAGCTTTTCCATCATATAAAACGAATAATTGCAACCAGAATGAAAGTTATGGTCATTTGTACTTTCCGGGCAACCTAGGCTTCACCCTGGGGCGTTGCTCCAACAGATTGAATAGTTAGGGCCTTAGAAGCCAATGCCCGAAGCATAAATACAATATAAATACTACAGTTTTTCCATCGTATAAAACGAATAATTGCAACCAGTATGAAAGTTAACGTCATTTCTACTTTCCGGGCAACCTAGGCTTCACCCTAGGGCGTTGCACCAACAGATTGGATAGTTAGGGCCTCAGAAATCAACGCCCGAAGCATAAAATACAAAATAAACCGAACAGTTTTTCCATCGTATAAAACGAATAATTGCTACCGGTGTGAAAGTTATGGTCATTTCTCCGTTCCGGGCAACCTAGGCTTCACTCTAAGGCGTTGCTCGACCAGATCGAATAGCTAGGGCCTTAGAAGTCAACGCCCGAACCATCAAATGCAAAAAAAATACAACAGTGTTTCCGTCATATAACAGGAATAATTGCAGCCAGTTTGAAAGTGATGGTCATTTCTACGTTCCGGGCAACCTAGGCTTCACTCAAGGGCGTTGCTCCACCAGATGCGACAGTTAGGGCCTTAGAAGTCAACGCCGGAAGCATAAAACACAAAATAAATAGAACGGTTTTTCCATTGTATAAAACGAATAATTGCTACCAGCGCAAAAGTTATGGTCATTTCTACCGTTCCGGGCAACCTAGGCTTCACCCTAGGGCGTTGTTCCACCATATCGAATAGTTAGGGCCTAAGAAGTGAACGCCAGAAGCATAAAATACAATATAAATACAACAGTTTTTCCATCGTATAAAACGAATAATTGCAACCAGTATGGAAATTATGGTCATTTCTACGTTCCGGGCAACCTAGGCTTCACTGTTTGGCGTTCTTCTACCACATCGAATAGCTACGGCCTCAGAAGCCAACGCCTGAAGTATAAAATACAAAATAAATACAACAGACTTTACACCGTATAAAACGAATAATTGCAACCTGTGTGAAGGTTATGGTCCTATCTACGTTCCGGGCAACCTAGGCTTCACAGTAGGGCGTTGCTCCACTAGATCGAAATGTTAGGGCCTAAGAAGTCAACGCCCGAAGCATAAAATACAATATAAATACAACAGTTTTTCCATCGCATAAAACGAATAATTGAAACCAGTATGAAACTTATGGTCATTTCTACTCTCCGAGCAACCTAGGCTTCACCCTAGGGCGTTGCTCCAACAGATTGAATAGTTAGGGCCTTACAAGTCATCGACCGAACCACAAAATGCAAAAAAAATACAACAGTTATTACATCATATAACAGGAACAATTGCAACCAGTTTGAAAGTGATGGCCAATCCTACGTTCCGGGCAACCTAGGTTTCACTCCAGGGCGTTGCTCCACCAGATCGAATAGTTACGGCCTAAGAAGTCAACGCCAGAAGCATAAAATACGATATAAATACAACAGCTTTTCCATCGTATAAAACGAATAATTGCAACCAGTGTGAAAGTAATGGTCATTTCTACGTTCCGAGCACCCTAGGCGTCACTCTAGGGCGTTGCTCCACCATATCTAATAGCTACGGCCTTAGAAGTCAACGCCAGAGGAATAAAATACAATATAAATACAACAGCTTTTCCATCGTATAAAACGAATAATAGCAACCAGTGTGAAAGTTATGGTCATTTCTACGTTCCGGGCAACCTAGGCTTCACTCTAGGGCGTTGCTCCACCAGATCGAATAGTTAGGTCCTTAGAAGTAAACGCCAGAAGCATAAAATGCGATATAAATAAACAGCTTTTCCATCGTATAAAAGGAATAATTGCAAACAGTGTGAAAGTAATGGTCATTTCTACGTTCCGGGCAACCTAGGCTTCACTCTACGGCGTTGTTCCACCAGATCGAATAGTTAGGGCCTAAGAAGTCAACACCAGAAGAATAAAATACAAAATAAATACAACAGCCTTTACACCGTATAAAACGAATAATTGCAACCTGTGTGAAGGTTATGGTCATATCTACGTTCCGGGCAACCTAGGATTCACTGTAGGGCGTTGCTCCACTAGATCGAAATGTTAGGGCCTAAGAAGTCAACGCCCGAAGCATAAAATACGATATAAATACAACAGCTTTTCCATCGTTTTAAATGAATAATTGCAAACAGTGTGAAACTAGTGTTCATTTCTACGTTCCGAGCGACCTAGGCTTCACTCTAGGGCGGTCCTCCACCACATCTAATAGCTACGGCCTTAGAAGTCAATGCCAGAAGCATAAAATACAATATAAATACAACAGTTTTTCCATCGTATAAAACGAATAATTGCAACCAGTGTGAAAGTAATGGTCATTTCTACGTTCCGAGCACACTAGGCATCACTCTAGGGCGTTGTTCCACCAGATCGAATAGTTAGGGCCTAAGAAGTCAACGCCAGAAGCATAAAATGCAATATAAATATAACAGTCTTTCCATCGGATAAAACGAATAATAGCAACCAGTGTGAAAGTTATGGTCATTTCTACGTTCCGGGCAACCTAGGTTTCACTCTAGGGCGTTGCTCCACCAGATCAAACAGTTAGGGCCTTAGAAGCCATCGCCCGAAGCATTAAATACAAAATAAATAGAACAGTTTTTCCATTGTATAAAACGAATAATTGCTACCCGTGTAAAAGTTATTGTCATTTCTACGTTCCGGGCAACCTAGGCTTCACCAGAGGGCGTTGTTCCACCAGATCGAATGGTTGGGGCCTAGGAAGTGAACGCCAGAAGCATAAAATACAATATAAATACAACAGTCTTTCCATCCTATAACAGGAATAATTGCAACCCGTGTGAAAGTGATGGTCATTTCTAGGTTCCAGGCAACCTAGGCTTCACTCTAGGGCGGTGTTCCACCAGATCGAATAGCTAGGGCCTAAGAAGGCAACGCCAGAAGCATAAAATACAATATAAATATAACAGTTTCTCCATCGCATAAAACGAATAATTGCAACCAGTGTGAAAGTTATGGTCATTTCTACGTTCCGGGCAACCTAGGCTTCACTCTAGGGCGTTGCTCCACCAGATCAAACAGTTAGGGCCTTAGAAGCCAACGCCCGAAGCTTTAAATACAAAATAAATAGAACAGTTTTTCCATTGTATAAAACGAATAATTGCTACCAGTGTAAAAGGTATGGTCATTTCTACGTTCCGGGCACCCTAGGCGTCACTCTAGGGCGTTGTTCCACCAGATCGAATAGTTAGGGCCTAAGAAGTCAACGGCAGAAGCATAAAATGCAATATAAATATAACAGTTTTTCCATCGTATAAAACGAATAATTGCAACCAGTATGAAACTTGTGGTCATTTCTACTTTCCGAGCAACCTAGGCTTCAGCCTAGGGCGTCGCTCCAACAGATTGAAAAGTTAGGGCCTTACAAGTCAACGCCCGAACCATAAAATACGATATAAATACAACTGCGTTTCCATCGTATAAAACGAATAATTGCAACCAGTGTGAAAGTAATGGTCATTTCTACGTTCCGAGCACCGTAGGCGTCACTCTAGGGCGTTGCTCTACCACATCTAATAGCTACGGCCTTAGAAGTCAACGCCAGAGGCATAAAATACAATATAAATGCAACAGAGTTTCCATCGTATAAAACGAATAATTGCAACCAGCGTGAAAGTTATGGTCATTTCTACATTCCGAGCAACCTAGGCTTCACTCTAGGGCGTTGCTCCACCAGATCGAATAGTTAGGTCCTTAGAAGTAAACGCCAGAAGCATAAAATGCGATATAAATAAACAGCTTTTCCATCGTATAAAAGGAATAATTGCAAACAGTGTGAAAGTAATGGTCATTTCTACGTTCCGGGCAACCTAGGCTTCACTCTACTGCGTTGTTCCACCAGATCGAATAGTTAGAGCCTAAGAAGTCAACACCAGAAGAATAAAATACAAAATAAATACAACAGCCTTTACACCGTATAAAACGAATAATTGCAACCTGTGTGAAGGTTATGGTCATATCTACGTTCCGGGCAACCTAGGCTTCACTGTAGGGCGTTGCTCCACTAGATCGAAATGTTAGGGCCTAAGAAGTCAACGCCCGAAGCATAAAATACGATATAAATACAACAGCTTTTCCATCGTATTAAATGAATAATTGCAACCAGTATGAAACTTATGGTCATTTCTACTTTCCGAGCAACCTATGCTTCAGCCTAGGGCGTCGCTCCAACAGATTGAATAGTTAGGGCCTTACAAGTCAACGCCCGAACCATAAAATGCAAAAAAAATACAACGGTGATTACACTATATAACAGGAACAATTGCAACCAGTTTGAAAGTGATGGCCAATTCTACGTTCCGGGCAACCTAGGTTTCACTCCAGGGCGTTGCTCCACCAGATCGAATAGTTACGGCCTAAGAAGTCAACGCCAGAAGCATAAAATGCGATATAAATACAACAGCTTTTCCATCGTATAAAAGGAATAATTGCAAACAGTGTGAAAGTAATGGTCATTTCTGCGTTCCGGGCAACCTAGGCTTCACTCTACGGCGTTGTTCCACCAGATCGAATAGTTAGGGCCTAAGAAGTCAACACCAGAAGAATAAAATACAAAATAAATACAACAGGCTTTACACCGTATAAAACGAATAATTGCAACCTGTGTGAAGGTTATGGTCGTATCTACGTTCCGGGCAACCTAGGCTTCACTGTAGGGCGTTGCTCCACTAGATCGAAATGTTAGGGCCTAAGAAGTCAACGCCTGAAGCATAAAATACGATATAAATACAACAGCTTTTCCATCGTATTAAATGAATAATTGCTAACAGTGTGAAAGTAGTGGTCATTTCTACGTTCCGAGCAACCTAGGCTTCACTCTAGGGCGGTGCTCCACAACATCTAATAGATACGGCCTTAGAAGTCAGCGCCAGAAGCATAAAATACAATATAAATACAACAGTTTTTCCATCGTTTAAAACGAATAATTGCAACCAGTGTGAACGTAATGGTCATTTCGACGTTCCGAGCAGCCTAGGCTTCACCCGAGGGCGTTGATCCACCAGATCGAATAGTTGGGGCCTAGGAAGTGAACGCCAGAAGCATAAAATACAATATAAATACAACAGTCTTTCCATCCTATAAAACGAATAATTGCAACCAGTATGAAACTTATGGTCATTTCTACTTTCCGAGCAACCTAGGCTCCAGCCTAGGGCGTCGCTCCAACAGATTGAATAGTTAGGGCCTTACAAGTCAACGCCCGAACCATAAAATGCAAAAAAAATACAACAGTGATTACACCATATAACAGGAACAATTGCAACCAGTTTGAAAGTGATGGCCAATTCTACGTTCCGGGCAACCTAGGTTTCACTCCAGGGTGTTGCTCCACCAGATCGAATAGTTACGGCCTAAGAAGTCAACGCCAGAAGCATAAAATACGATATAAATACAACATCTTTTCCATCGTATAAAACGAATAATTGCAACCAGTTTGAAAGTAACGGTCATTTCTACGTTCCGAGCACCCTAGGCGTCACTCTAGGGCGTTGCTCCACCACATTTAATAGCTACGGCCTTGGAAGACAACGCCAGAGGCATAAAATGCAATAAAAATACAACAGGGTTTCCATCATATAACAGGAATAATTACAACCAGTTTGAAAGTGATGGCCAATTCTACGTTCCGGGCAACCTAGGCTTCACTCTAGGGCGTTGCTCCACCAGATCGAATAGTTAGTGCCTTAGAAGTCAACGCCAGAAGCATAAAATACAATATAAATACAACAGATTTTCTATCGTATAAAACGAATAATTGCAACAAGTATGAAACTTATGGTCATTTCTACTTTCCGAGCTACCTAGGCTTCACCCTAGGGCGTTGCTCCAACAGGTTGAATAGTTAGGGCCTTAGAAGTCAACGCCCGAACCATCAAATGCAAAAAAAATACGACAGTGTTTCCATCATATAACAGGAATAATTGCAAGCAGTTTGAAAGTGATGGCCAATTCTACGTTCCGGGCAACCTAGGTTTCACTCCAGGGCGTTGCTCCACCAGACCGAATAGTTACGGCCTAAGAAGTCAACGCCAGAAGCATAAAATACGATATAAATACAACTGCTTTTCCATCGTATAAAGCGAATAATTGCAACCAGTGTGGAAGTAATGGTCATTTCTACGTTCCGAGCAACCTAGGCTTCACTCTAGGGCGTTGCTCCACCAGATCAAACAGTTCGGGCCTTAGAAGCCAACGCCCGAAGCATTAAATACAAAATAAATAGAACAGTTTTTCCATTGTATAAAACGAATAATTGCTACCAGTGTAAAAGTTATGGTCATTTCTACGTTCCGGGCAACCCAGGCTTCACCCGAGGGCGTTGTTCCACTAGATCGAATAGTTGGGGCCTAGGAAGTGAACGCCAGAAGCATAAAATACAATATAAATACAACAGTCTTTCCATCCTATAACAGGTATAATTGCAACCAGTGTGAAAGTGATGGTCATTTCTACGTTCCAGGCAACCTAGGCTTCACTCTAGGCCGTTGTTCCACCAGATCGAATAGCTAGGGCCTAAGAAGGCAACGCCAGAAGCATAAAATACAATATAAATATAACAGTTTTTCCATCGCATAAAACGAATAATTGCAACCAGTGTGAAAGCTATGGTCATTTCTACATTCCGAGCAACCTAGACTTCACTCTAGGGCGTTGCTCCACCAGATCGAATAGTTAGGTCCTTAGAAGTCAACGCCAGAAGCATAAAATACAATATAAATACAACAGTTTTTCCATCGTATAAAACGAATAATTGCAACCAGTGTGAAAGTAATGGTTATTTCTACGTACCGAGCACCCTAGGCGTCACTCTAGGGCGTTGTTCCACCAGATCGAATAGTTAGGGCCTAAGAAGCCAACGCCCGAAGCATTAAATACAAAATAAATAGAACAGTTTTTCCATTGTATAAAACGAATAATTGCTACCAGTGTAAAAGTTATGGTCATTTCTACATTCCGAGCAACCTAGGCTTCACTCTAGGGCGTTGCTCCACCAGATCGAATAGTTAGGTCCTTAGAAGTAAACGCCAGAAGCATAAAATACGATATAAATACAACAGCTTTTCCATCGTATAAAAGGAATAATTGCAAACAGTGTGAAAGTAATGGTCATTTCTACGTTCCGGGCAACCTAGGCTTCACTCTACGGCGTTGTTCCACCAGATCGAATAGTTAGGGCCTAAGAAGTCAACACCAGAAGAATAAAATACAAAATAAATACAACAGCCTTTACACCGTATAAAACGAATAATTGCAACCTGTGTGATGGTTATGGTCGTATCTACGTTCCGGGCAACCTAGGCTTCACTGTAGGGCGTTGCTCCACTAGATCGAAATGTTAGGGCCTAAGAAGTCAACACCAGAAGAATAAAATACAAAATAAATACAACAGGCTTTACACCGTATAAAACGAATAATTGCAACCTGTGTGAAGGTTATGGTCATTTCTACGTTCCGAGCACCGTAGGCGTCACTCTAGGGCGTTGCTCTACCACATCTAATAGCTACGGCCTTAGAAGTCAACGCCAGAGGCATAAAATACAATATAAATGCAACAGAGTTTCCATCGTATAAAACGAATAATTGCAACCAGTGTGAAAGTTATGGTCATTTCTACATTCCGAGCAACCTAGGCTTCACTGTAGGGCGTTGCTCCACCAGATCGAATAGTTAGGTCCTTAGAAGTAAACGCCAGAAGCATAAAATACGATATAAATACAACAGCTTTTCCTTCGGATAAAAGGAATAATTGCAAACAGTGTGAAAGTAATGGTCATTTCTGCGTTCCGGGCAACCTAGGCTTCACTCTACGGCGTTGTTCCACCAGATCGAATAGTTAGGGCCTAAGACGTCAACACCAGAAGAATAAAATACAAAATAAATACAACAGCCTTTACACCGTATAAAACGAATAATTGCGACCTGTGTGAAGGTTATGGTCATATCTACGTTCCGGGCAACCTAGGCTTCACTGTAGGGCGTTGCTCCACTAGATCGAATGGTTAGGTCCTTAGAAGTAAACGCCAGAAGCATAAAATACGATATAAATACAACAGCTTTTCCATCGTATAAAAGGTATAATTGCAAACAGTGTGAAAGTAATGGTCATTTCTACGTTCCGGGCAACCCAGGCTTCACTCTACGGCGTTGTTCCACCAGATCGAATAGTTAGGGCCTAAGAAGTCAACACCAGAAGAATAAAATACAATATAAATACAACAGTTTTTCCATCATATAAAACGAATGATAGCAACCAGTGTGAAAGTAATGGTCATTTCCATGTTCCGGGCCTCCTAGCCTTCACTCTAGGGCGTGGTTCCACCAGATCGATTAGCTAGGGCCTAAGAAGGCAACGCCAGAAGAATAAAATACAATATAAGTACATGAGCTTTTCCATCGTATAAAATGGATAATTGCAAACATTGTGAAAGTAATGGTCATTTCTACGCTGCGGGCAACCTAGGCGTCACTCTAGGGCGTTGCTCCACCACATCTAATAGCTACGGCCTTAGAAGTCAACGCCAGATGAATAAAATACAATAAAGATGCCACAGCTTTTCCATCGTATAAAGCGAATAATTGCAACCAGTATGAAAGTTAACGTCATTTCTACTTTTCGGGCAACCTAGGCTTCACCCTAGGGCGTTGCACCAACAGATTGAATAGTTAGGGCCTTAGAAGTCAACGCCAGAAGCATAAAATACAAAATAAATAAAACAGTTTTTCCATCGTATAAAACGAATAATTGCCACCAGTGTGAAATTTATGGTCATTTCTACGTTCCGCGCAACCTAGGCTTCACCCTAGGACGTCGTTCCACCAGATGGACTAGTTAGGGCCTAAGAAGTCAACGCCAGAAGCATAAAATACAAAATAAATAGAACAGTTTTTCCTTCGTATAAAACGAATAATTGCAACCAGTGCGTAGGTAATGGTCTTTTCCACGTTCCGGGCAACCTAGGCTTCACTCTAGGGCGGTGCTGCACCAGATCAAATAGCTAGGGCCTTAGAAGTCAACGCCGGAAGCATAAAATACCAAATAAATATAACAGTTTTTCCATCGTATGAAACGAATGATAGCAACCAGTGTGAAAGTTATGGTCATTTCTACGTTCCGGCCACATAGGCTTCACCCTTGGGCGTTGCACCAACAGATTGAATAGTTAGGGCCTTTGAAGTCAACGCCCGAAGCATAAAATACGATATAAATACAACAGCTTTTCCATCGTATTGAATGAATAATTGCAAACAGTGTGAAAGTAGTGGCCATTTCTACGTTCCGAGCAACCTAGGCTTCACTCTAGGGCGGTGCTCCACCATATCGAATAGCTACGGATTAAGAAGCCTACGCCTGAAGCATAAAGTACAATAAAAATACAGCAGTGTTTCCATCATATAACAGGAATAATTGCAACCAGTTTGAAAGTGATGGCCAATTCTACGTTGCGGGCATCCTAGGCTTCACTCTGGGGCGTTGCTCTACCATATCGAATAGTTAGTGCCTTAGAAGTCAACGCCAGAAGCATAAAATACAATATAAATACAACAGTTTTTCCATCGTATAAAACGAATAATTGCAACCAGTATGACACTTATGGTCATTTCTACTCTCCGAGCAACCTAGGCTTCACCCTAGGGCGTTGCTCCAACAGATTGAATAGTTAGGGCCTTACAAGTCATCGACCGAACCACAAAATGCAAAAAAAATACAACAGTGATTACATCATATAACAGGAACAATTGCAACCAGTTTGAAAGTGATGGCCAATCCTACGTTCCGGGCAACCTAGGTTTCACTCCAGGGCGTTGCTCCACCAGATCGAATAGTTACGGCCTAAGAAGTCAACGCCAGAAGCATAAAATACGATATAAATACAACAGCTTTTCCATCGTATAAAACGAATAATTGCAACCAGTGTGAAAGTAATGGTCATTTCTACGTTCCGAGCACCCTAGGCGTCACTCTAGGGCGTTGCTCCACCATATCTAATAGCTACGGCCTTAGAAGTCAACGCCAGAGGAATAAAATACAATATAAATACAACAGCTTTTCCATCGTATAAAACGAATAATAGCAACCAGTGTGAAAGTTATGGTCATTTCTACGTTCCGGGCAACCTAGGCTTCACTCTAGGGCGTTGTTCCACCAGATCGAATAGTTAGGGCCTAAGAAGTCAACGGCAGAAGCATAAAATGCAATATAAATATAACAGTTTTTCCATCGTATAAAACGAATAATTGCAACCAGTATGAAACTTATGGTCATTTCTACTTTCCGAGCAACCTAGGCTTCAGCCTAGGGCGTCGCTCCAACAGATTGAATAGTTAGCGCCTTACAAGTCAACGCCCGAACCATAAAATACGATATAAATACAACTGCTTTTCCATCGTATAAAACGAATAATTGCAACCAGTGTGAAAGTAATGGTCATTTCTACGTTCCGAGCACCGTAGGCGTCACTCTAGGGCGTTGCTCTACCACATCTAATAGCTACGGCCTTAGAAGTCAACGCCAGAGGCATAAAATACAATATAAATGCAACAGAGTTTCCATCGTATAAAACGAATAATTGCAACCAGCGTGAAAGTTATGGTCATTTCTACATTCCGAGCAACCTAGGCTTCACTCTAGGGCGTTGCTCCACCAGATCGAATAGTTAGGTCCTTAGAAGTAAACGCCAGAAGCATAAAATGCGATATAAATAAACAGCTTTTCCATCGTATAAAAGGAATAATTGCAAACAGTGTGAAAGTAATGGTCATTTCTACGTTCCGGGCAACCTAGGCTTCACTCTACTGCGTTGTTCCACCAGATCGAATAGTTAGGGCCTAAGAAGTCAACACCAGAAGAATAAAATACAAAATAAATACAACAGCCTTTACACCGTATAAAACGAATAATTGCAACCTGTGTGAAGGTTATGGTCATATCTACGTTCCGGGCAACCTAGGCTTCACTGTAGGGCGTTGCTCCACTAGATCGAAATGTTAGGGCCTAAGAAGTCAACGCCCGAAGCATAAAATACGATATAAATACAACAGCTTTTCCATCGTATTAAATGAATAATTGCAACCAGTATGAAACTTATGGTCATTTCTACTTTCCGAGCAACCTATGCTTCAGCCTAGGGCGTCGCTCCAACAGATTGAATAGTTAGGGCCTTACAAGTCAACGCCCGAACCATAAAATGCAAAAAAAATACAACAGTGATTACACCATATAACAGGAACAATTGCAACCAGTTTGAAAGTGATGGCCAATTCTACGTTCCGGGCAACCTAGGTTTCACTCCAGGGCGTTGCTCCACCAGATCGAATAGTTACGTCCTAAGAAGTCAACGCCAGAAGCTTAAAATGCGATATAAATACAACAGCTTTTCCATCGTATAAAAGGAATAATTGCAAACAGTGTGAAAGTAATGGTCATTTCTGCGTTCCGGGCAACCTAGGCTTCGCTCTACGGCGTTGTTCCACCAGATCGAATGGTTAGGGCCTAAGAAGTCAACACCAGAAGAATAAAATACAAATAAATACAACAGGCTTTACACCGTATAAAACGAATAATTGCAACCTGTGTGAAGGTTATGGTCGTATCTACGTTCCGGGCAACCTAGGCTTCACTGTAGGGCGTTGCTCCACTAGATCGAAATGTTAGGGCCAAAGAAGTCAACGCCTGAAGCATAAAATACGATATAAATACAACAGCTTTTCCATCGTATTAAATGAATAATTGCTAACAGTGTGAAAGTAGTGGTCATTTCTACGTTCCGAGCAACCTAGGCTTCACTCTAGGGCGGTGCTCCACAACATCTAATAGATACGGCCTTAGAAGTCAGCGCCAGAAGCATAAAATACAATATAAATACAACAGTTTTTCCATCGTATAAAACGAATAATTGCAACCAGTGTGAAAGTAATGGTCATTTCTACGTTCCGAGCAGCCTAGGCTTCACCCGAGGGCGTTAATCCACCAGATCGAATAGTTGGGGCCTAGGAAGTGAACGCCAGAAGCATAAAATACAATATAAATACAACAGTCTTTCCATCCTATAACAGGTATAATTGCAACCAGTGTGAAAGTGATGGTCATTTCTACGTTCCAGGCAACCTAGGCTTCACTCTAGGCCGTTGTTCCACCAGATCGAATAGCTAGGGCCTAAGAAGGCAACGCCAGAAGCATAAAATACAATATAAATATAACAGTTTTTCCATCGCATAAAACGAATAATTGCAACCAGTGTGAAAGCTATGGTCATTTCTACATTCCGAGCAACCTAGACTTCACTCTAGGGCGTTGCTCCACCAGATCGAATAGTTAGGTCCTTAGAAGTCAACGCCAGAAGCATAAAATACAATATAAATACAACAGTTTTTCCATCGTATAAAACGAATAATTGCAACCAGTGTGAAAGTAATGGTTATTTCTACGTACCGAGCACCCTAGGCGTCACTCTAGGGCGTTGTTCCACCAGATCGAATAGTTAGGGCCTAAGAAGCCAACGCCCGAAGCATTAAATACAAAATAAATAGAACAGTTTTTCCATTGTATAAAACGAATAATTGCTACCAGTGTAAAAGTTATGGTCATTTCTACATTCCGAGCAACCTAGGCTTCACTCTAGGGCGTTGCTCCACCAGATCGAATAGTTAGGTCCTTAGAAGTAAACGCCAGAAGCATAAAATACGATATAAATACAACAGCTTTTCCATCGTATAAAAGGAATAATTGCAAACAGTGTGAAAGTAATGGTCATTTCTACGTTCCGGGCAACCTAGGCTTCACTCTACGGCGTTGTTCCACCAGATCGAATAGTTAGGGCCTAAGAAGTCAACACCAGAAGAATAAAATACAAAATAAATACAACAGCCTTTACACCGTATAAATCGAATAATTGCAACCTGTGTGATGGTTATGGTCGTATCTACGTTCCGGGCAACCTAGGCTTCACTGTAGGGCGTTGCTCCACTAGATCGAAATGTTAGGGCCTAAGAAGTCAACACCAGAAGAATAAAATACAAAATAAATACAACAGGCTTTACACCGTATAAAACGAATAATTGCAACCTGTGTGAAGGTTATGGTCATTTCTACGTTCCGAGCACCGTAGGCGTCACTCTAGGGCGTTGCTCTACCACATCTAATAGCTACGGCCTTAGAAGTCAACGCCAGAGGCATAAAATACAATATAAATGCAACAGAGTTTCCATCGTATAAAACGAATAATTGCAACCAGTGTGAAAGTTATGGTCATTTCTACATTCCGAGCAACCTAGGCTTCACTGTAGGGCGTTGCTCCACCAGATCGAATAGTTAGGTCCTTAGAAGTAAACGCCAGAAGCATAAAATACGATATAAATACAACAGCTTTTCCATCGGATAAAAGGAATAATTGCAAACAGTGTGAAAGTAATGGTCATTTCTGCGTTCCGGGCAACCTAGGCTTCACTCTACGGCGTTGTTCCACCAGATCGAATAGTTAGGGCCTAAGAAGTCAACACCAGAAGAATAAAATACAAAATAAATACAACAGCCTTTACACCGTATAAAACGAATAATTGCGACCTGTGTGAAGGTTATGGTCATATCTACGTTCCGGGCAACCTAGGCTTCACTGTAGGGCGTTGCTCCACTAGATCGAATGGTTAGGTCCTTAGAAGTAAACGCCAGAAGCATAAAATACGATATAAATACAACAGTTTTTCCATCGTATAAAAGGTATAATTGCAAACAGTGTGAAAGTAATGGTCATTTCTACGTTCCGGGCAACCTAGGCTTCACTCTACGGCGTTGTTCCACCAGATCGAATAGTTAGGGCCTAAGAAGTCAACACCAGAAGAATAAAATACAATATAAATACAACAGTTTTTCCATCATATAAAACGAATGATAGCAACCAGTGTGAAAGTTATGGTCATTTCTACGTTCCGGGCAACCTAGGCTTCACTCTAGGGCGTTGCTCCACCAGATCTAATAGCTACGGCCTTAGAAGTCAACGCCAGAGGCATAAAATACAATATAAATACCACAGCGTTTCCATCGTATAAAATGAATAATTGCAACCAGTGTGAAAGTTATGGTCATTTCTACATTCCGAGCAACCCAGGCTTCACTCTAGGGCGTTGCTCCACCAGATCGAATAGTTAAGTCCTTAGAAGTAAACGCCTGAAGCATAAAATACGATATTAATACAACAGCTTTTCCATCGTATAAAAGGAATAATTGCAAACAGTGTGAAAGTAATGGTCATTTCTACGTTCCGGGCAACCTAGGCTTCACCCTAGGCCGTTGTTCCACCAGATCAAATAGTTAGGGCCTAAGAAGTGAACGCCAGAACCATAAAATGCAATATAAATATAACAGTTTTTCCATCGTATAGAACGAGTAATAGCAACCAGTGTGAAAGTTATGGTCATTTCTACGTTCCGGGCTACCTAGGCTTCACTCTGTGGCGTTCTTCCACCACATCGAGTAGCAACGGCCTCAGAAGTCAACGCCAGAAGCATAAAATACAATGTAAATACAACAGCCTTTACACCGTATAAAACGAATAATAGCAGCCAGTGTGAAAGTTATGGTCATTTGTACGTTCCGGGCAACCTAGGCTTCACTGTAGGGCGTTGCTCCACTAGATCGAAATGTTAGGGCCTAAGAAGTCAACGCCCGAAGCATAAAATACGATATAAATACAACAGCTTTTCCATCGTATTAAATGAATAATTGCAACCAGTATGAAACTTATGGTCATTTCTACTTTCCGAGCAACCTATGCTTCAGCCTAGGGCGTCGCTCCAACAGATTGAATAGTTAGGGCCTTACAAGTCAACGCCCGAACCATAAAATGCAAAAAAAATACAACAGTGATTACACCATATAACAGGAACAATTGCAACCAGTTTGAAAGTGATGGCCAATTCTACGTTCCGGGCAACCTAGGTTTCACTCCAGGGCGTTGCTCCACCAGATCGAATAGTTACGTCCTAAGAAGTCAACGCCAGAAGCTTAAAATGCGATATAAATACAACAGCTTTTCCATCGTATAAAAGGAATAATTGCAAACAGTGTGAAAGTAATGGTCATTTCTGCGTTCCGGGCAACCTAGGCTTCGCTCTACGGCGTTGTTCCACCAGATCGAATGGTTAGGGCCTAAGAAGTCAACACCAGAAGAATAAAATACAAATAAATACAACAGGCTTTACACCGTATAAAACGAATAATTGCAACCTGTGTGAAGGTTATGGTCGTATCTACGTTCCGGGCAACCTAGGCTTCACTGTAGGGCGTTGCTCCACTAGATCGAAATGTTAGGGCCAAAGAAGTCAACGCCTGAAGCATAAAATACGATATAAATACAACAGCTTTTCCATCGTATTAAATGAATAATTGCTAACAGTGTGAAAGTAGTGGTCATTTCTACGTTCCGAGCAACCTAGGCTTCACTCTAGGGCGGTGCTCCACAACATCTAATAGATA
Source organism: Calliopsis andreniformis (assembly GCF_051401765.1). Lineage (NCBI taxonomy): Eukaryota > Metazoa > Arthropoda > Insecta > Hymenoptera > Andrenidae > Calliopsis > Calliopsis andreniformis. The sequence goes on from NW_027480433.1 coordinate 11,529,318, forward strand.
CGGCCTTAGAAGTCAGCGCCAGAAGCATAAAATACAATATAAATACAACAGTTTTTCCATCGTATAAAACGAATAATTGCAACCAGTGTGAAAGTAATGGTCATTTCTACGTTCCGAGCAGCCTAGGCTTCACCCGAGGGCGTTAATCCACCAGATCGAATAGTTGGGGCCTAGGAAGTGAACGCCAGAAGCATAAAATACAATATAAATACAACAGTCTTTCCATCCTATAACAGGTATAATTGCAACCAGTGTGAAAGTGATGGTCATTTCTACGTTCCAGGCAACCTAGGCTTCACTCTAGGCCGTTGTTCCACCAGATCGAATAGCTAGGGCCTAAGAAGGCAACGCCAGAAGCATAAAATACAATATAAATATAACAGTTTTTCCATCGCATAAAACGAATAATTGCAACCAGTGTGAAAGCTATGGTCATTTCTACATTCCGAGCAACCTAGACTTCACTCTAGGGCGTTGCTCCACCAGATCGAATAGTTAGGTCCTTAGAAGTCAACGCCAGAAGCATAAAATACAATATAAATACAACAGTTTTTCCATCGTATAAAACGAATAATTGCAACCAGTGTGAAAGTAATGGTTATTTCTACGTACCGAGCACCCTAGGCGTCACTCTAGGGCGTTGTTCCACCAGATCGAATAGTTAGGGCCTAAGAAGCCAACGCCCGAAGCATTAAATACAAAATAAATAGAACAGTTTTTCCATTGTATAAAACGAATAATTGCTACCAGTGTAAAAGTTATGGTCATTTCTACATTCCGAGCAACCTAGGCTTCACTCTAGGGCGTTGCTCCACCAGATCGAATAGTTAGGTCCTTAGAAGTAAACGCCAGAAGCATAAAATACGATATAAATACAACAGCTTTTCCATCGTATAAAAGGAATAATTGCAAACAGTGTGAAAGTAATGGTCATTTCTACGTTCCGGGCAACCTAGGCTTCACTCTACGGCGTTGTTCCACCAGATCGAATAGTTAGGGCCTAAGAAGTCAACACCAGAAGAATAAAATACAAAATAAATACAACAGCCTTTACACCGTATAAATCGAATAATTGCAACCTGTGTGATGGTTATGGTCGTATCTACGTTCCGGGCAACCTAGGCTTCACTGTAGGGCGTTGCTCCACTAGATCGAAATGTTAGGGCCTAAGAAGTCAACACCAGAAGAATAAAATACAAAATAAATACAACAGGCTTTACACCGTATAAAACGAATAATTGCAACCTGTGTGAAGGTTATGGTCATTTCTACGTTCCGAGCACCGTAGGCGTCACTCTAGGGCGTTGCTCTACCACATCTAATAGCTACGGCCTTAGAAGTCAACGCCAGAGGCATAAAATACAATATAAATGCAACAGAGTTTCCATCGTATAAAACGAATAATTGCAACCAGTGTGAAAGTTATGGTCATTTCTACATTCCGAGCAACCTAGGCTTCACTGTAGGGCGTTGCTCCACCAGATCGAATAGTTAGGTCCTTAGAAGTAAACGCCAGAAGCATAAAATACGATATAAATACAACAGCTTTTCCATCGGATAAAAGGAATAATTGCAAACAGTGTGAAAGTAATGGTCATTTCTGCGTTCCGGGCAACCTAGGCTTCACTCTACGGCGTTGTTCCACCAGATCGAATAGTTAGGGCCTAAGAAGTCAACACCAGAAGAATAAAATACAAAATAAATACAACAGCCTTTACACCGTATAAAACGAATAATTGCGACCTGTGTGAAGGTTATGGTCATATCTACGTTCCGGGCAACCTAGGCTTCACTGTAGGGCGTTGCTCCACTAGATCGAATGGTTAGGTCCTTAGAAGTAAACGCCAGAAGCATAAAATACGATATAAATACAACAGTTTTTCCATCGTATAAAAGGTATAATTGCAAACAGTGTGAAAGTAATGGTCATTTCTACGTTCCGGGCAACCTAGGCTTCACTCTACGGCGTTGTTCCACCAGATCGAATAGTTAGGGCCTAAGAAGTCAACACCAGAAGAATAAAATACAATATAAATACAACAGTTTTTCCATCATATAAAACGAATGATAGCAACCAGTGTGAAAGTTATGGTCATTTCTACGTTCCGGGCAACCTAGGCTTCACTCTAGGGCGTTGCTCCACCAGATCGAATAGTTAGTGCCTTAGAAGTCAACGCCAGAAGCATAAAATACAATATAAATACAACAGTTTTTCCAACGTATAAAACGAATAATTGCAACCAGTTTGAAAGTGATGGCCAATTCTACCTTCCGGGCAATCTAGGCTTCACTCTAGGGCGTTGCTGCACCAGATCGAATAGTTCGTTCCTTAGAAGTCAACGCCAGAAGCATAAAATACAATATAAATACAACAGTTTTTCCATCGTATAAAACGAATAATTGCAACCAGTATGAAACTTATGGCAATTCTACTTTCCTAGCAACCTAGGCTTCACCCTAGGGCGTTGCTCAAACAGATCGAGTAGTTAGGGCCTTAGAAGTCAAGGCCCGAAGCAAAAAATGCAATAAAAATACAACAGTGTTTCTATCATATAACAGGAATAATTGCAACCAGTTTGAAAGTGATGGCCAATTCTACGTTCCGGGCAACCTAGGCTTCACTCTAGGGCGTTGCACCACCAGATCGAATAGTTAGTGCCTTAGAAGTCAACGCCAGAAGCATAAAATAAAATATAAATACAACAGTTTTTCCATCGCATAAAACGAATAATTGCAACCAGTATGAAACTTATGGACATTTCTACTTTCCGAGCAACCTAGGCTTCACCCTAGGGCGTTGCTCCAACAGATTGAATAGTTAGGGCCTTAGAAGTCAACGCCCGTACCATAAAAAGCAAAAAAAGTGCAACAGTGTTTCCATCATATAACAGGAATAATGGCAACCAGTTTGAAAGTGATGGCCAATTCTACGTTCCGGGCAACCTAGGTTTCACCCCAGGGCGTTGCTCCACCAGACCGCATAGTTACGGCCTAAGAAGTCAACGCCAGAAGCATAAAATACGATATAAATACAACTGCTTTTCCATCGTATAAAACGAATAATTGCAACCAGTGTGAAAGTAATGGCCATTTCTACGTTCCGAGCACCGTAGGCGTCACTCTAGGGAGTTGCTCCACCACATCTAATAGCTACGGCCTTAGAAGTCAACGCCAGAGGCATAAAATACAATATAAATACCACAGCGTTTCCATCGTATAAAATGAATAATTGTAACCAGTGTGAATGTTATGGTCATTTCTACATTCCGAGCAACCTAGGCTTCACTCTAGGGCGTTGTTCCACCAGATCGAATAGTTAGGGCCTAAGAAGTCAACGCCAGAAGCATAAAATGCAATATAAATATAACAGTTTTTTCATCGTATAAAACGAATAATAGCAACCAGTGTGAAAGTTATGGTCATTTCTACATTCCGAGCAACCTAGGCTTCACCCTAGTGCGTTGCACCAACAGATTGAATAGTTAGAGCCTTAGAAGTCAAGGCCCGAAGCATAAAATGCAATAAAAATACAACAGTGTTTCCATCATATAACAGGAATAATTGCAACCAGTTTGAAAGTGATGGCCAATTCTACGTTCCGGGCAACCCAGGCTTCAGTCTAGGGCGTTGCTCCACCAGATCGAATAGTTAGTGCCTTAGAAGTCAACGCCAGAAGCATAAAATACAATATAAATACAACAGCTTTTCCATCGCATAAAACGAATAATTGCAACCAGTATGAAACTTATGGACATTTCTACTTTCCGAGCAACCTAGTCTTCACCCTAGGGCGTTGCTCCAACAGATTGAATAGTTAGGGCCTTAGAAGTCAACGCCCGAACCATAAAATGCAAAAAAAATGCTACAGTGTTTCCATCATATAACAGGAATAATTGCAACCAGTTTGAAAGTGATGGCCAATTCTACGTTCCGGGCAACCTAGGTTTCACTCCAGGGCGTTGCTCCACCAGACCGCATAGTTACGGCCTAAGAAGTCAACGCCAGAAGCATAAAATACGATATAAATACAACTGCTTTTCCATCGTATAAAACGAATAATTGCAACCAGTGTGAAAGTAATGGTGATTTCTACGTTCCGAGCACCGTAGGCGTCACTCTAGGGCGTTGCTCCACCACATCTAATAGCTACGGCCTTAGAAGTCAACGCCAGAGGCATAAAATACAATATAAATACCACAGCGTTTCCATCGTATAAAATGAATAATTGCAACCAGTGTGAAAGTTATGGTCATTTCTACATTCCGAGCAACCCAGGCTTCACTCTAGGGCGTTGCTCCACCAGATCGAATAGTTAAGTCCTTAGAAGTAAACGCCTGAAGCATAAAATACGATATTAATACAACAGCTTTTCCATCGTATAAAAGGAATAATTGCAAACAGTGTGAAAGTAATGGTCATTTCTACGTTCCGGGCAACCTAGGCTTCACCCTAGGCCGTTGTTCCACCAGATCAAATAGTTAGGGCCTAAGAAGTGAACGCCAGAACCATAAAATGCAATATAAATATAACAGTTTTTCCATCGTATAGAACGAGTAATAGCAACCAGTGTGAAAGTTATGGTCATTTCTACGTTCCGGGCTACCTAGGCTTCACTCTGTGGCGTTCTTCCACCACATCGAGTAGCAACGGCCTCAGAAGTCAACGCCAGAAGCATAAAATACAATGTAAATATAACTGTTTTTCCATCGTATAAAACGAATAATAGCAGCCAGTGTGAAAGTTATGGTCATTTGTACGTTCCGGGCAACCTAGGCTTCACTCTAGGGCGTTGCTCCACCAGATCATACAGTTAGGGCCTTAGAAGTCAACGCCCGAAGCATAAAACACAAAATAAATAGAACGGTTTTTCCATTGTATAAAACGAATAATTGCTACCAGTGTAAAAGTTATGGTCATTCCTACGTTCCGGGCAACCTAGGCTTCACACTAGGGCATTGCTCTACCCGTTCAAACAGTTAGGGCCTTAGAAGTCAACGCCCGAAGCATTAAATTCAAAATAAATAGAACAGTTTTTCCATTGTATAAAACGAATAATTGCTACCAGTGTAAAAGCTATGGTCATTTCTACGTTCCGGGCAGCCTAGGTTTCACTCCAGGGCGTTGCTCCTCCAGATCGAATAGTTACCGCCTAAGAAGTCAACGCCAGAAGCATATAATACGATAAAGATGCTACAGTTTTTCCTTCGTGTAAAACGAATAATTGCAACCAGTGTGAAAGTTATGGTCATTTCTACATTCCGAGCAACCTAGCCTTCACTCTAGGGCGTTGCTCCGCCAGATCGAATAGTTAGGTCCTTAGAAGTCAACGCCAGAAGCATAAAATACGATATAAATACAACAGTTTTCCATCGTATAAAAGGAATAATTGCAAACAGCGTGAAAGTAATGGTCAGTTCTACGTTCCGGGCAACCTAGGCTTCACTCTACGGCGTTGTTCCACCAGATCGGATAGTTAGGGCCTAAGAAGTCAACACCAGAAGAATCAAAAATACAAAATAAATACAACAGCCTTTACACCGTATAAAACGAATAATTGCAATCTGTGTGAAGGTTATGGTCATATCTACGTTCCGGGAAACGTAGGCTTCACTGTAGGGCGTTGCTCCACTAGATCGAAATGTTAGGGCCTAAGAAGTCAACGCCCGAAGCATAAAATACGATATAAATACAACAGCTTTTCCATCGTATTAAATGAATAATTGCAAACAGTGTGAAAGTAGTGGTCATTTCTACGTTCCGAGCAACCTAGGCTTCACTCTAGGGCGGTGCTCCACCATATCGAATAGCTAGGGATTAAGAAGCCTACGCCTGAAGCATAAAATACAATAAAAATACAACAGTGTTTCCATCATATAACAGGAATAATTGCAACCAGTTTGAAAGTGATGGCCAATTCTACGTTCCGGGCAACCTAGGTTTCACTCCAGGGCGTTGCTCCACCAGATCGGATCGTTACGGCCTAAGAAGTCAACGCCAGACACATAAAATGCGATATAAATACAACAGCTTTTCCATCGTATAAAACGAATAATAGCAACCAGTGTGAAAGTTATGGTCATTTCTACGTTCCGGGCAACCTAAGCTTCACTCTAGGGCGTTGCTCCACCAGATCAAACAGTTAGGGCCTTAGAAGTCAAGGCCCGAAGCATAAAATGCAATAAAAATACAACAGTGTTTCCATCAAATAACAGGAATAATAGCAATCAGTTTGAAAGTGATGGCCAATTCTACGTTCCGGGCAACCTAGGCCTCACTCTATGGCGTTCTTCCACCACATCGAATAGCTACGGCCTCAGAAGTCACCGCCTGAAGTATAAAATACAATAAAAATACAACAGTCTTCCCATCCTATAACAGGAATAATTGCAACCCGTGTGAAAGTGAAGGTCATTTCTACGTTCCAGGCAACCTAGGCTTCACTCTAGGGCGTTGTTCCACCAGATCGTATAGTTAGGGCCTAAGAAGACAACGCCAGAAGCATAAAATACGATATAAATACAACTGCTTTTCCATCGTATAAAACGAATAATTGCAACCAGTGTGAAAGTAATGGTCATTTCTACGTTCCGGGCAACCTAGGCGTCACTCTAGGGCGTTGCTTCACCACATCTAATAGCTACGGCCTTAGAAGTCAACGCCAGAGGCATAAAATACAATATAAATGCAACAGCGTTTCCATCGTATAAAACGAATAATTGCAACCAGTGTGAAAGTTATGGCCATTTCTACATTCCGAGCAACCTATGCTTCACCCTAGGTCGTTGCACCAACAGATTGAATAGTTAGAGCCTTAGAAGTCAAGGCCCGAAGCATAAAATGCAATAAAAATACAACAGTGTTGCCATCATATAACAGGAATAATTGCAACCAGTTTGAAAGTGATGGCCAATTCTACGTTCCGGGCAACCTAGGCTTCACTCTAGGGCGTTGCTCCACCAGACCGCATAGTTACGGCCTAAGAAGTCAACGCCAGAAGCATAAAATACGATATAAATACAACTGCTTTTCCATCGTATGAAACGAATAATTGCAACCAGTGTGAAAGTAATGGTCATTTCTACGTTCCGAGCACCGTAGGCGTCACTCTAGGGCGTTGCTCCACCACATCTAATAGCTATTGCCTTAGAAATCAACGCCAGAGGCATAAAATACAATATAAATACCACAGCGTTTCCATCGTATAAAATGAATAATTGCAACCCGTGTGAAAGTGATGGTCAGTTCTACGTTCCAGGCAACCTAGGCTTCACTCTATGGCGTTGTTCCACCAGATCGAATAGTTAGGGCCTAAGAAGTCAACGCCAGAAGCATAAAATGCAATATAAATATAACAGTTTTTTCATCGTATAAAACGAATAATAGCAACCAGTGTGAAAGTTATGGTCATTTCTACGTTCCGGGCAACCTAGGCTTCACTCTATGGCGTTCTTCCACCACATCGAATAGCTACGGCCTCAGAAGTCACCGCCTGGAGTATAAAATACAATAAAAATACAACAGTCTTTCCATCCTATAACAGGAATAATTGCAACCCGTGTGAAAGTGATGGTTATTTCTACGTTCCAGGCAACCTAGGCTTCACTCTAGGGCGTTGTTCCACCAGATCGTATAGTTAGGGCCTAAGAAGTCAACGCCAGAAGCATAAAATACGATATAAATACAACTGCTTTTCCATCGTATAAAACGAATAATTGCAACCAGTGCGAAAGTTATGGTCATTTCTACATTCCGAGCAACCTAGGCTTCACCCTAGGGCGTTGCACCAACAGATTGAATAGTTAGGGCCATAGAAGTCAACGCCCGAACCATAAAATGCAAAAAAAATGCTACAGTGTTTCCATAATATAACAGGAATAATTGCAACCAGTTTGAAAGTGATGGCCAATTCTACGTTCCGGGCAACCTAGGTTTCACTCCAGGGCGTTGCTCCACCAGACCGCATAGTTACGGCCTAAGAAGTCAACGCCAGAAGCATAAAATACGATATAAATGCAACTGCTTTTCCATCGTATAAAACGAATAATTGCAACCAGTGTGAAAGTAATGGACATTTCTACGTTCCGAGCACCGTAGGCGTCACTCTAGGGCGTTGCTCCACCACATCTAATAGCTACGGCCTTAGAAGTCAACGCCAGAGGCATAAAATACAATATAAATACCACAGCGTTTCCATCGTATAAAATGAATAATTGCAACCAGTGTGAAAGTTATGGTCATTTCTGCATTCCGAGCAACCCAGGCTTCACTCTAGGGCGTTGCTCCACCAGATCGAATAGTTAAGTCCATAGAAGTAAACGCCTGAAGCATAAAATACGATATTAATGCAACAGCTTTTCCGTCGTATAAAAGGAATAATTGCAAACAGTGTGAAAGTAATGGTCATTTCTACGTTCCGGGAAACCTAGACTTCACCCTACGCCGTTGTTCCACCAGATCGAATAGTTAGGGCCTAAGAAGTGAACGCCAGAACCATAAAATGCAATATGAATATAACAGTTTTTCCATCGTATAGAACGAGTAATAGCAACCAGTGTGAAAGTTATGGTCATTTCTACGTTCCGGGCTACCTAGGCTTCACTCTGTGGCGTTCTTCCACCACATCGAGTAGCAACGGCCTCAGAAGTCAACGCCAGAAGCATAAAATACAATATAAATATAACAGTTTTTCCATCGTATAAAACGAATAATAGCAACCAGTGTGAAAGTTATGGTCATTTCTAAGTTCCGGGCAACCTAGGCTTCACTCTAGGGCGTTGCTTCACCACATCTAATAGCTACGGCCTTAGATGTCAACGCCAGAGGCATAAAATACAATATAAATACAACAGCGTTTCCATCGTATAGAACGAATAATTGCAACCAGTGTGAAAGTTATGGTCATTTCTACATTCCGAGCAACCTATGCTTCACCCTAGGGCGTTGCACCAACAGACTGAATAGTTAGAGCCTTAGAAGTCAAGGCCCGAAGCATAAAATGCAATAAAAATACAACAGTGTTTCCATCATATAACAGGAATAATTGCATCCAGTATGAAAGTGATGGCCAATTCTACGTTCCGGGCAACCTAGACTTCACACTAGGGCGTTGCTCCACCAGATCGAATAGTTAGTGCCTTAGAAGTCAACGGCAGAAGCATAAAATACAATATAAATACAACAGTTTTTCCATCGCATAAAACGAATAATTGCAACCAGTGTAAAAGTTATGGTCATTTCTACGTTCCGGGCAACCTAGGCTTCACCCTAGGGCGTTGTTCCACCAGATCGAATAGTTAGGACCTAAGAAGTGAACGCCAGAAGCATAAAATACAATATAAATACAACAGCTTTTCCATCGTATAAAACGAATAATTGCAACCAGTATGAAACTTATGGCCATTTCTTCGTTCCAGGCAACCTAGGCCTCACTCTATGGCGTTCTTCCACCACATCGAATAGCTACGGCCTCAGAAGTCACCGCCTGAAGTATAAAACACAATAAAAATACAACAGTCTTTCCATCCTATAACAGGAATAATTGCAACCCGTGTGAAAGTGATGGTCATTTCTACGTTCCAGGCAACCTAGGCTTCACTCTAGGGCGTTGCTTCACCACATCTAATAGCTACGGCCTTAGATGCCAACGCCAGAGGCATAAAATACAATATAAATACAACAGCGTTTCCATCGTATAAAACGAATAATTGCAACCAGTGTAAAAGTTATGGTCATTTCTACGTTCCAGGCAACCTAGGCTTCACTCTAGGGCGTTGTTCCACCAGATCGTATAGTTAGGGCCTAAGAAGTCAACGCAAGAAGCATAAAATACGGTATAAATACAACTGCTTTTCCATCGTATAAAACGAATAATTGCAACCAGTGTGAAAGTAATGGTCATTTCTACGTTCCGGGCAACCTAGGCTTCACTCTAGGGAGTTGCTTCACCACATCTAATAGCTACGGCCTTAGATGTCAACGCCAGAGGCATAAAATACAATATAAATACAACAGCGTTTCCATCGTATAAAACGAATAATTGCAACCAGTGTGAAAGTTATGGTCATTTCTACATTCCGAGCAACCTATGCTTCACCCTAGGGCGTTGCACCAACAGACTGAATAGTTAGAGCCTTAGAAGTCAAGGCCCGAAGCATAAAATGCAATAAAAATACAACAGTGTTTCCATCATATAACAGGAATAATTGCATCCAGTTTGAAAGTGATGGCCAATTCTACGTTCCGGGCAACCTAGGCTTCACACTAGGGCGTTGCTCCACCAGATCGAATAGTTAGTGCCTTAGAAGTCAACGGCAGAAGCATAAAATACAATATAAATACAACAGTTTTTCCATCGCATAAAACGAATAATTGCAACCAGAATGAAACTTATGGACATTTCTACTTTCCGAGCAACCTAGGCTTCACCCTAGGGCGTTGCTCCAACAGATTGAATAGTTAGGGCCTTAGAAGTCAACGCCCGATCCATAAAATGCAAAAAAAATGCAACAGTGTTTCCATCATATAACAGGGTTAATTCCAACCAGTTTGAAAGTGATGGCCAATTCTACGTTCCGGGCAACCTAGGTTTCACTCCAGGGCGTTGCTCCACCAGACCGCATAGTTACGGCCTAAGAAGTCAACGCCAGAAGCATAAAATACGATATAAATACAACTGCTTTTCCATCGTATAAAACGAATAATTGCAACCAGTGTGAAAGTAATGGTCATTTCTACGTTCCGAGCACCGTAGGCGTCACTCTAGGGCGTTGCTCCACCACATCTAATAGCTACGGTCTTAGAAGTCAACGCCAGAGGCATAAAATACAATATAAATACCACAGCGTTTCCATCGTATAAAATGAATAATTGTAACCAGTGAGAAAGTTATGGTCATTTCTACATTCCGAGCAACCCAGGCTTCACTCTAGGGCGTTGCTCAACCAGATCGAATAGTTAGGTCCTTAGAAGTAAACGCCTGAAGCATAAAATACGATATTAATAAAACAGCTTTTCCATCGTATAAAAGGAATAATTGCAACCAGTGTGAAAGTAATGGTCATTTCTACGTTCCGGGCAACCTAGGCTTCACTCTAGGGCGTTGCTTCACCACATCTAATAGCTACGGCCTTAGATGCCAACGTCAGAGGCATAAAATACAATATAAATACAACAGCGTTTCCATCGTATAAAACGAATAATTGCAACCAGTGTGAAAGTTATGGTCATTTCTACATTCCGAGCAACCTAAGCTTCACCCTAGGGCGTTGCACCAACAGACTGAATAGTTAGAGCCTTAGAAGTCAAGGCCCGAAGCATAAAATGCAATAAAAATACAACAGTGTTTCCATCATATAACAGGAATAATTGCATCCAGTTTGAAAGTGATGGCCAATTCTACGTTCCGGGCAACCTAGGCTTCACACTAGGGCGTTGCTCCACCAGATCGAATAGTTAGTGCCTTAGAAGTCAACGGCAGAAGCATAAAATACAATATAAATACAACAGTTTTTCCATCGCATAAAACGAATAATTGCAACCAGAATGAAACTTATGGACATTTCTACTTTCCGAGCAACCTAGGCTTCACCCTAGGGCGTTGCTCCAACAGATTGAATAGTTAGGGCCTTAGAAGTCAACGCCCGAACCATAAAATGCAAAAAAAATGCAACAGTGTTTCCATCATATAACAGGGATAATTCCAACCAGTTTGAAAGTGATGGCCAATTCTACGTTCCGGGCAACCTAGGTTTCACTCCAGGGCGTTGCTCCACCAGACCGCATAGTTACGGCCTAAGAAGTCAACGCCAGAAGCATAAAATACGATATAAATACAACTGCTTTTCCATCGTATAAAACGAATAATTGCAACCAGTGTGAAAGTAATGGTCATTTCTACGTTCCGAGCACCGTAGGCGTCACTCTAGGGCGTTGCTCCACCACATCTAATAGCTACGGTCTTAGAAGTCAACGCCAGAGGCATAAAATACAATATAAATACCACAGCGTTTCCATCGTATAAAATGAATTATTGTAACCAGTGAGAAAGTTATGGTCATTTCTACATTCCGAGCAACCCAGGCTTCACTCTAGGGCGTTGTTCAACCAGATCGAATAGTTAGGTCCTTAGAAGTAAACGCCTGACGCATAAAATACGATATTAATACAACAGCTTTTCCATCGTATAAAAGGAATAATTGCAACCAGTGTGAAAGTAATGGTCATGTCTACGTGCCGGGCAACCTAGGCTTCACTCTAGGGCGTTGCTTCACCACATCTAATAGCTACGGCCTTAGATGCCAACGTCAGAGGCATAAAATACAATATAAATACAACAGCGTTTCCATCGTGTAAAACGAATAATTGCAACCAGTGTGAAAGTTATGGTCATTTCTACATTCCGAGCAACCTAAGCCTCACCCTAGGGCGTTGCACCAACAGACTGAATAGTTAGAGCCTTAGAAGTCAAGGCCCGAAGCATAAAATGCAATAAAAATACAACAGTGTTTCCATCATATAACAGGAATAATTCCAACCAGTTTGAAAGTGATGGCCAATTCTACGTTCCGGGCAACCTAGGTTTCACTCCAGGGCGTTGCTCCACCAGACCGCATAGTTACGGCCTAAGAAGTCAACGCCAGAAGCATAAAATACGATATAAAAACAACTGCTTTTCCATCGTATAAAACGAATAATTGCAACCAGTGTGAAAGTAATGATCATTTCTACGTTCCGAGCACCTTAGGCGTCACTCTAGGGCGTTGCTCCACCACATCTAATAGCTACGGCCTTAGAAGTCAACGCCAGAGGCATAAAATACAATATAAATACCACAGCGTTTCCATCGTATAAAATGAATAATTGCAACCAGTGTGAAAGTTATGGTCATTTCTACATTCCGAGCAACCTAGGCTTCACTCTAGGGCGTTGCTCCACCAGATCGAATATTTAGGTCCTTAGAAGTAAACGCCTGAAGCATAAAATACGATATTAATACATCAGCTTTTCCACCGTATAAAAGGAATAATTGCAACCAGTGTGAAAGTTATGGTCATTTCTACGTTCCGGGCAACCTAGGCTTCACACTAGGGCGTTGCTCCACCAGATCGAATAGTTAGTGCCTTAGAAGTCAACGGCAGAAGCATAAAATACAATATAAATACAACAGTTTTTCCATCGCATAAAACGAATAATTGCAACCAGAATGAAACTTATGGACATTTCTACTTTCCGAGCAACCTAGGCCTCACCCTAGGGCGTTGCTCCATCAGATTGAATAGTTAGGGCCTTAGAAGTCAACGCCCGAACCATAAAATGCAAAAAAAATGCAACAGTGTTTCCATCATATAACAGGGATAATTCCAACCAGTTTGAAAGTGATGGCCAATTCTACGTTCCGGGCAACCTAGGTTTCACTCCAGGGCGTTGCTCCACCAGACCGCATAGTTACGGCCTAAGAAGTCAACGCCAGAAGCATAAAATACGATATAAATACAGCTGCTTTTCCATCGTATAAAACGAATAATTGCAACCAGTGTGAAAGTAATGGTCATTTCTACGTTCCGAGCACCGTAGGCGTCACTCTAGGGCGTTGCTCCACCACATCTAAGAGCTACGGTCTTATAAGTCAACGCCAGAGGCATAAAATACAATATAAATACCACAGCGTTTCCATCGTATAAAATGAATAATTGTAACCAGTGAGAAAGTTATGGTCATTTCTACATTCCGAGCAACCCAGGCGTCACTCTAGGGCGTTGCTCAACCAGATCGAATAGTTAGGTCCTTAGAAGTAAACGCCTGAAGCATAAAATACGATATTAATACAACAGCTTTTCCATCGTATAAAAGGAATAATTGCAACCAGTGTGAAAGTAATGGTCATTTCTACGTTCCGGGCAACCTAGGCTTCACTCTAGGGCGTTGCTTCACCACATCTAATAGCTACGGCCTTAGATGCCAACGTCAGAGGCATAAAATACAATATAAATACAACAGCGTTTCCATCGTATAAAACGAATAATTGCAACCAGTGTGAAAGTTATGGTCATTTCTACATTCCGAGCAACCTAAGCTTCACCCTAGGGCGTTGCACCAACAGACTGAATAGTTAGAGCCTTAGAAGTCAAGGCCCGAAGCATAAAATGCAATAAAAATACAACAGTGTTTCCATCATATAACAGGAATAATTGCATCCAGTTTGAAAGCGATGGCCAATTCTACGTTCCGGGCAACCTAGGCTTCACACTAGGGCGATGCTCCACCAGATCGAATAGTTAGTGCCTTAGAAGTCAACGGCAGAAGCATAAAATACAATATAAATACAACAGTTTTTCCATCGCATAAAACGAATAATTGCAACCAGAATGAAACTTATGGACATTTCTACTTTCCGAGCAACCTAGGCTTCACCCTAGGGCGTTGCTCCAACAGATTGAATAGTTAGGGCCTTAGAAGTCAACGCCCGAACCATAAAATGCAAAAAAATGCAACAGTGTTTCCATCATATAACAGGAATAATTCCAACCAGTTTGAAAGTGATGGCCAATTCTACGTTCCGGGCAACCTAGGTTTCACTCCAGGGCGTTGCTCCACCAGACCGCATAGTTACGGCCTAAGAAGTCAACGCCAGAAGCATAAAATACGATATAAAAACAACTGCTTTTCCATCGTATAAAACGAATAATTGCAACCAGTGTGAAAGTAATGGTCATTTCTACGTTCCGAGCACCGTAGGCGTCACTCCAGGGCGTTGCTCCACCACATCAAATAGCTACGGCCTTAGAAGTCAACGCCAGAGGCATAAAATACAATATAAATACCACAGCGTTTCCATCGTATAAAATGAATAATTGCAACCAGTGTGAAAGTTATGGTCATTTCTACATTCCGAGCAACCTAGGCTTCACTCTAGGGCGTTGCTCCACCAGATCAAACAGTTGGGGCCTTAGAAGTCAACGCCCGAAGCATAAAATACAAAATAAATAAAACAGTTTTTCCATTGTATAAAACGAATAATTGCTACCAGTGTAAAAGTTATGGTCATTTCTACGTTCCGGGCAACCTAGGCTTCACCCTAGGGCGTTGTTCCACCACATCGAATAGTTAGGACCTAAGAAGTGAACGCCAGAAGCATAAAATACAATATAAATACAACAGTTTTTCCATCGTATAAAACGAATAATTGCAACCAGTATGAAACTTATGGCCATTTCTTCGTTCCGGGCAACCTAGGCCTCACTCTATGGCGTTCTTCCACCACATTGAATAGCTACGGCCTCAGAAGTCACCGCCTGAAGTATAAAATACGATAAAAATACAACAGACTTTCCATCCTATAACAGGAATAATTGCAACCCGTGTGAAAGTGATGGTCATTTCTACGTTCCAGGCAACCTAGGCTTCACTCTAGGGCGTTGTTCCTCGAGATCGTATAGTTAGGGCCTAAGAAGTCAACGCCAGAAGCATAAAATACGGTATAAATACAACTGCTTTTCCATCGTATAAAACGAATAATTGCAACCAGTGTGAAAGTAATGGCCAATTCTACGTTCCGGGCAACCTAGGCTTCACACTAGGGCGTTGCTCCACCAGATCGAATAGCTAGTGCCTTAGAAGTCAACGGCAGAAGCATAAAATACAATATAAATACAACAGTTTTTCCATCGCATAAAACGAATAATTGCAACCAGTGTAAAAGTTATGGTCATTTCTACGTTCCGGGCAACCTAGGCTTCACCCTAGGGCGTTGTTCCACCAGATCGAATAGTTAGGACCTAAGAAGTGAACGCCAGAAGCATAAAATACAATATAAATACAACAGCTTTTCCATCGTATAAAACGAATAATTGCTACCAGTATGAAACTTATGGCCATTTCTTCGTTTCGGGCAACCTAGGCCTCACTCTATGGCGTTCTTCCACCACATCGAATAGCTACGGCCTCAGAAGTCACCGCCTGAAGTATAAAATACAATAAAAATACAACAGTCTTTCCATCCTATAACAGGAATAATTGCAACCCGTGTGAAAGTGATGGTCATTTCTACGTTTCGGGCAACCTAGGCCTCACTCTATGGCGTTCTTCCACCACATCGAATAGCTACGGCCTCAGAAGTCACCGCCTGAAGTATAAAATACAAAAAAAATGCAACAGTGTTTCCATCATATAACAGGGATAATTCCAACCAGTTTTTAAGTGATGGCCAATTCTACGTTCCGGGCAACCTAGGTTTCACTCCAGGGCGTTGCTCCACCAGACCGCATAGTTACGGCCTAAGAAGTCAACGCCAGAAGCATAAAATACGATATAAAAACAACTGCTTTTCCATCGTATAAAACGAATAATTGCAACCAGCGTGAAAGTAATGGTCATTTCTACGTTCCGAGCACCGTAGGCGTCACTCTAGGGCGTTGCTCCACCACATCTAATAGCTACGGCCTTAGAAGTAAACGCCAGAGGCATAAAATACAATATAAATACCACAGCGTTTCCATCGTATAAAATGAATAATTGCAACCAGTGTGAAAGTTATGGTCATTTCTACGTTCCGGGCAACCTAGGCTTCACACTAGGGCGTTGCTCCACCAGATCGAATAGTTAGTGCCTTAGAAGTCAACGGCAGAAGCATAAAATACAATATAAATACAACAGTTTTTCCATCGCATAAAACGAATAATTGCAACCAGTGTAAAAGTTATGGTCATTTCTACGTTCCGGGCAACCTAGGCTTCACTCTAGGGCGTTGCTTCACCACATCTAATAGCTACGGCCTTAGATGTCAACGCCAGAGGCATAAAATACAATATAAATACAACAGCGTTTCCATCGTATAAAACGAATAATTGCAACCAGTGTGAAAGTTATGGTCATTTCTGCATTCCGAGCAACCTATGCTTCACCCTAGGGCGTTGCACCAACAGACTGAATAGTTAGAGCCTTAGAAGTCAAGGCCCGAAGCATAAAATGCAATAAAAATACAACAGTGTTTCCATCATATAACAGGAATAATTGCATCCTGTTTGAAAGTGATGGCCAATTCTACGTTCCGGGCAACCTAGGCTTCACACTAGGGCGTTGCTCCACCAGATCGAATAGTTAGTGCCTTAGAAGTCAACGGCAGAAGCATAAAATACAATATAAATACAACAGTTTTTCCATCGCATAAAACGAATAATTGCAACCAGAATGAAACTTATGGACATTTCTACTTTCCGAGCAACCTAGGCTTCACCCTAGGGCGTTGCTCCAACAGATTGAATAGTTAGGGCCTTAGAAGTCAACGCCCGAACCATAAAATGCAAAAAAAATGCAACAGTGTTTCCATCATATAACAGGGATAATTCCAACCAGTTTGAAAGTGATGGCCAATTCTACGTTCCGGGCAACCTAGGTTTCACTCCAGGGCGTTGCTCCACCAGACCGCATAGTTACGGCCTAAGAAGTCAACGCCAGAAGCATAAAATACGATATAAATACAACTGCTTTTCCATCGTATAAAACGAATAATTGCAACCAGTGTGAAAGTAATGGTCATTTCTACGTTCCGAGCACCGTAGGCGTCACTCTAGGGCGTTGCTCCACCACATCTAATAGCTACGGTCTTAGAAGTCAACGCCAGAGGCATAAAATACAATATAAATACCACAGCGTTTCCATCGTATAAAACGAATAATTGCAACCAGTATGCAACTTATGGCCATTTCTTCGTTCCGGGCAACCTAGGCCTCACTCTATGGCGTTCTTCCACCACATCGAATAGCTACGGCCTCAGAAGTCACCGCCTGAAGTATAAAATACGATAAAAATACAACAGTCTTTCCATCCTATAACAGGAATAATTGCAACCCGTGTGAAAGTGATGGTCATTTCTACGTTCCAGGCAACCTAGGCTTCACTCTAGGGCGTTGTTCCACCAGATCGTATAGTTAGGGCCTAAGAAGTCAACGCCAGAAGCATAAAATACGGTATAAATACAACTGCTTTTCCATCGTATAAAACGAATAATTGCAACCAGTGTGAAAGTAATGGTCATTTCTACGTTCCGAGCACCGTAGGCGTCACTCTAGGGCGTTGCTCCACCACATCTAATAGCTACGGTCTTAGAAGTCAACGCCAGAGGCATAAAATACAATATAAATACCACAGCGTTTCCATCGTATAAAATGAATTATTGTAACCAGTGAGAAAGTTATGGTCATTTCTACATTCCGAGCAACCCAGGCTTCACTCTAGGGCGTTGTTCAACCAGATCGAATAGTTAGGACCCAAGAAGTGAACGCCAGAAGCATAAAATACAATATAAATACAACAGCTTTTCCATCGTATAAAACGAATAATTGCAACCAGTATGAAACTTATGGCCATTTCTTCGTTTCGGGCAACCTAGGCCTCACTCTATGGCGTTCTTCCACCACATCGAATAGCTACGGCCTCAGAAGTCACCGCCTGAAGTATAAAATACAATAAAAATACAACAGTCTTTCCATCCTATAACAGGAATAATTGCAACCCGTGTGAAAGTGATGGTCATTTCTACGTTCCAGGCAACCTAGGCTTCACTCTAGGGCGTTGTTCCACCAGATCGTATAGTTAGGGCCTAAGAAGTCAACGCCAGAAGCATAAAATACGGTATAAATACAACTGCTTTTCCTTCGTATAAAACGAATAATTGCAACCAGTGTGAAAGTAATGGTCATTCCTACGTTCCGGGCAACCTAGGCTTCATTCTAGGGCGTTGCTTCACCACATCTAATAGCTACGGCCTTAGATGTCAACGCCAGAGGCATAAAATACAATATAAATACAACAGCGTTTCCATCGTATAAAACGAATAATTGCAACCAGTGTGAAAGTTATGGTCATTTCTACATTCCGAGCAACCTATGCTTCACCCCAGGGCGTTGCACCAACAGACTGAATAGTTAGAGCCTTAGAAGTCAAGGCCCGAAGCATAAAATGCAATAAAAATACAACAGTTTTTCCATCGCATAAAACGAATAATTGCAACCAGAATGAAACTTATGGACATTTCTACTTTCCGAGCAACCTAGGCTTCACCCTAGGGCGTTGCTCCAACAGATTGAATAGTTAGGGCCTTAGAAGTCAACGCCCGAACCATAAAATGCAAAAAAAATGCAACAGTGTTTCCATCATATAACAGGGATAATTCCAACCAGTTTGAAAGTGATGGCCAATTCTACGTTCCGTGCAACC
Organism: Calliopsis andreniformis; assembly: GCF_051401765.1. Taxonomy (NCBI): domain Eukaryota; kingdom Metazoa; phylum Arthropoda; class Insecta; order Hymenoptera; family Andrenidae; genus Calliopsis; species Calliopsis andreniformis. The sequence continues at coordinate 11,548,530 of NW_027480433.1, forward strand.
TAGGTTTCACTCCAGGGCGTTGCTCCACCAGACCGCATAGTTACGGCCTAAGAAGTCAACGCCAGAAGCATAAAATACGATATAAATACAACTGCTTTTCCATCGTATAAAACGAATAATTGCAACCAGTGTGAAAGTAATGGTCATTTCTACGTTCCGAGCATCGTAGGCGACACTCTAGGGCGTTGCTCCACCACATCTAATAGCTACGGTCTTAGAAGTCAACGCCAGAGGCATAAAATACAAAATAAATACCACAGCGTTTCCATCGTATAAAATGAATAATTGTAACCAGTGAGAAAGTTATGGTCATTTCTACATTCCGAGCAACCCAGGCTTCACTCTAGGGCGTTGCTCAACCAGATCGAATAGTTAGGGCCTAAGAAGTCAACGCCAGAAGCATAAAATGCAATATAAATATAACAGTTTTTTCATCGTATAAAACGAATAATAGCAACCAGTGTGAAAGTTATGGTCATTTCTACGTTCCGGGCAACCTAGGCTTCACTCTATGGCGTTCTTCCACCACATCGAATAGCTACGGCCGCAGAAGTCACCGCCTGGAGTATTATATACAATAAAAATACAACAGTCTTTCCATCCTATAACAGGAATAATTGCAACCCGTGTGAAAGTGATGGTCATTTCTACGTTCCAGGCAACCTAGGCTTCACTCTAGGGCGTTGCTCCACCAGATCGTATAGTTAGGGCCTAAGAAGACAACGCCAGAAGCATAAAATACGATATAAATACAACTGCTTTTCCATCGTATAAAACGAATAATTGCAACCAGTGTGAAAGTTATGGTCATTTCTACATTCCGAGCAACCTAGGCTTCACCCTAGAGCGTTGCACCAACAGATTGAATAGGTAGAGCCTTAGAAGTCAAGGCCCGAAGCATAAAATGCAATAAAAATACAACAGTGTTTCCATCATATAACAGGAATAATTGCAACCAGTTTGAAAGTGATGGCCAATTCTACATTCCGAGCAACCCAGGCTTCCCTCTAGGGCGTTGCTCCACCAGATCGAATAGTTAGTGCCTTAGAAGTCAACGCCAGAAGCATAAAATACAATATAAATACAACATTTTTTCCATCGCATAAAACGAATAATTGCAACCAGTATGAAACTTATGGACATTTCTACTTTCCGAGCAACCTAGGCTTCACCCTAGGGCGTTGCTCCAACAGATTGAATAGTTAGGGCCTTAGAAGTCAACGCCCGAACCATAAAATGCAAAAAAAATGCTACAGTGTTTCCATCATATAACAGGAATAATAGCAACCAGTTTGAAAGTGATGGCCAATTCTACGTTCCGGGCAACCTAGGTTTCACTCCAGGGCGTTCTTCCACCACATCGAGTAGCAACGGCCTCAGAAGTCAACGCCGGAAGCATAAAGTACAATGTAAATATAACTGTTTTTCCATCGTATAAAACGAATAATAGCAACCAGTGTGAAAGTTATGGTCATTTCTACATTCCGAGCAACCCAGGCTTCACTCTAGGGCGTTGCTCCACCAGATCGAATAGTTAGGTCCTTAGAAGTAAACGCCTGAAGCATAAAATACGATATTAATGCAACAGCTTTTCCGTCGTATAAAAGGAATAATTGCAAACAGTGTGAAAGTAATGGTCATTTCTACGTTCCGGGCAACCTAGGCTTCACACTAGGCCGTTGTTCCACCAGATCGAATAGTTAGGGCCTAAGAAGTGAACGCCAGAACCATAAAATGCAATATAAATATAACAGTTTTTCCATCGTATAGAACGAGTAATAGCAACCAGTGTGAAAGTTATGGTCATTTCTACGTTCCGGGCTACCTAGGCTTCACTCTGTGGCGTTCTTCCACCACATCGAGTAGGAACGGCCTCAGAAGTCAACGCCGGAAGCATAAAATACAATGTAAATATAACTGTTTTTCCACCGTATAAAACGAATAATAGCAACCAGTGTGAAAGTTATGGTCATTTGTACGTTCCGGGCAACCTAGGCTTCACTCTAGGGCGTTGCTCCACCAGATCATACGGTTAGGGTCTTAGAAGTCAACGCCCGAAGCATAAAACACAAAATAAATAGAACGGTTTTTCCATTGTATAAAACGAATAATTGCTACCAGTGTAAAAGTTATGGTCATTCCTACGTTCCGGGCAACCTAGGCTTCACACTAGGGCGTTGCTCCACCCGTTCAAACAGTTAGGGCCTTAGATGTCAACGCCCGAAGCATTAAACTCAAAATAAATAGAACAGTATTTCCATTGTATAAAACGAATAATTGCTACCAGTGTAAAAGCTATGGTCATTTCTACGTTCCGGGCAGCCTAGGTTTCACTCCAGGGCGTTGCTCCTCCAGATCGAATAGTTACCGCCTAAGAAGTCAGCGCCAGAAGCATATAATACGATAAAGATGCAAGAGTTTTTCCTTCGTATAAAACGAATAATTGCAACCAGTGTGAAAGTTATGGTCATTTCTACATTCCGAGCAACCTAGCCTTCACTCTAGGGCGTTGCTCCGCCAGATCGAATAGTTAGGTCCTTAGAAGTCAACGCCAGAAGCATAAAATACGATATAAATATAACAGTTGTCCATCGTATAAAAGGAATAATTGCAAACAGCGTGAAAGTAATGGTCATTTCTACGTTCCGGGCAACCTCGGCTTCACTCTACGGCGTTGTTCCGCCAGATCGAATAGTTAGGGCCTAAGAAGTCAACACCAGAAGAAAAAAATACAAAATAAATACAACAGCCTTTACACCGTATAAAACGAATAATTGCAACCTGTGTGAAGGTTATGGTCATATCTACGTTCCGGGCAACGTAGGCTTCACTGTAGGGCGTTGCTCCACTAGATCGAAATGTTAGGGCCTAAGAAGTCAACGCCCGAAGCATAAAATACGATATAAATACAACAGCTTTTCCATCGTATAAAAGGAATAATTGCAAACAGTGTGAAAAGAATGGTCATTTCTACGTTCCGGGCAACCTAGGCTTCACTGTACGGCGTTGCTCCACCAGATCGAATAGATAGGGTCTAACAAGTCAACGCCAGAAGAATAAAGTACAATATAAATATAACAGTTTTTCCATCGCATAAAACGAATAATAGCAACCAGTGTGAAAGTTATGGTCATTTCTACGTTCCGGACAACCTAGGCTTCACTCTAGGGCGTTGCTCCACCAGATCAAACAGTGGGGCCTTAGAAGTCAACGCCCGAAGCATAAAATACAAAATAAATAGAACAGTTTTTCCATTGTATAAAACGAATAATTGCTACCAGTGTAAAAGTTATGGTCATTTCTACGTTCCGGGCAACCTAGGCTTCACCCTAGGGCGTTGTTCCACCAGATCGAATAGTTAGGACCTAAGAAGTGAACGCCAGAAGCATAAAATACAATATAAATACAACAGTTTTTCCATCGTATAAAACGAATAATTGCAACCAGTATGAAACTTATGGCCATTTCTTCGTTCCGGGCAACCTAGGCCTCACTTTATGGCGTTCTTCCACCACATCGAATAGCTACGGCCTCAGAAGTCACCGCCTGAAGTATAAAATACAATAAAAATACAACAGTCTTTCCATCCTATAACAGGAATAATTGCAACCCGTGTGAAAGTGATGGTCATTTCTACGTTCCAGGCAACCTAGGCTTCACTCTAGGGCGTTGTTCCACCAGATCGTATAGTTAGGGCCTAAGAAGTCAACGCCAGAAGCATAAAATACGGTATAAATACAACTGCTTTTCCATCGTATAAAACGAATAATTGCAACCAGTGTGAAAGTAATGGTCATTTCTACGTTCCGGGCAACCTAGGCTTCACTCTAGGGCGTTGTTCCACCAGATCGAATAGTTAGGACCTAAGAAGTGAACGCCAGAAGCATAAAATACGATATAAATACAACTGCTTTTCCATCGTATAAAACGAATAATTGCAACCAGTGTGAAAGTAATGGTCATTTCTACGTTCCGAGCACCGTAGGCGTCACTCTAGGGCGTTGCTCCACCACATCTAATAGCTACGGTCTTAGAAGTCAACGCCAGAGGCATAAAATACAATATAAATACCACAGCGTTTCCATCGTATAAAATGAATAATTGTAACCAGTGAGAAAGTTATGGTCATTTCTACATTCCGAGCAACCCAGGCTTCACTCTAGGGCGTTGCTCAACCAGATCGAATAGTTAGGTCCTTAGAAGTAAACGCCTGAAGCATAAAATACGATATTAATACAACAGCTTTTCCATCGTATAAAAGGAATAATTGCAACCAGTGTGAAAGTAATGGTCATTTCTACGTTCCGGGCAACCTAGGCTTCACTCTAGGCCGTTGCTTCACCACATCTAATAGCTACGGCCTTAGATGCCAACGTCAGAGGCATGAAATACAATATAAATACAACAGCGTTTCCATCGTATAAAACGAATAATTGCAACCAGTGTGAAAGTTATGGTCATTTCTACATTCCGAGCAACCTAAGCTTCACCCTAGGGCGTTGCACCAACAGACTGAATAGTTAGAGCCTTGGAAGTCAAGGCCCGAAGCATAAAATGCAATAAAAATACAACAGTGTTTCCATCATATAACAGGGATAATTGCATCCAGCTTGAAAGCGATGGCCAATTCTACGTTCCGGGCAACCTAGGCTTCACACTAGGGCGATGCTCCACCAGATCGAATAGTTAGTGCCTTAGAAGTCAACGGCAGAAGCATAAAATACAATATAAATACAACAGTTTTTCCATCGCATAAAACGAATAATTGCAACCAGAATGAAACTTATGGACATTTCTACTTTCCGAGCAACCTAGGCTTCACCCTAGGGCGTTGCTCCAACAGATTGAATAGTTAGGGCCTTAGAAGTCAACGCCCGAACCATAAAATGCAAAAAAAATGCAACAGTGTTTCCATCATATAACAGGGATAATTCCAACCAGTTTGAAAGTGATGGCCAATTCTACGTTCCGGGCAACCTAGGTTTCACTCCAGGGCGTTGCTCCACCAGACCGCATAGTTACGGCCTAAGAAGTCAACGCCAGAAGCATAAAATACGATATAAATACAACTGCTTTTCCATCGTATAAAACGAATAATTGCAACCAGTGTGAAAGTAATGGTCATTTCTACGTTCCGAGCACCGTAGGCGCCACTCTAGGGCGTTGCTCCACCACATCTAATAGCTACGGTCTTAGAAGTCAACGCCAGAGGCATAAAATACAATATAAATACCACAGCGTTTCCATCGTATAAAATGAATAATTGTAACCAGTGAGAAAGTTAAGGTCATTTCTACATTCCGAGCAACCCAGGCTTCACTCTAGGGCGTTGCTCAACCAGATCGAATAGTTAGGTCCTTAGAAGTAAACGCCTGAAGCATAAAATACGATATTAATACAACAGCTTTTCCATCGTATAAAAGGAATAATTGCAACCAGTGTGAAAGTAATGGTCATTTCTACGTTCCGGGCAACCTAGGCTTCACTCTAGGGCGTTATTTCACCACATCTAATAGCTACGGCCTTAGATGCCAACGTCAGAGGCATAAAATACAATATAAATACAACAGCGTTTCCATCGTATAAAACGAATAATTGCAACCAGTGTGAAAGTTATGGTCATTTCTACATTCCGAGCAACCTAAGATTCACCCTAGGGCGTTGCACCAACAGACTGAATAGTTAGAGCCTTAGAAGTCAAGGCCCGAAGCATAAAATGCAATAAAAATACAACAGTGTTTCCATCATATAACAGGAATAATTGCATCCAGTTTGAAAGCGATGGCCAATTCTACGTTCCGGGCAACCTAGGCTTCACACTAGGGCGATGCTCCGCCAGATCGAATAGTTAGTGCCTTAGAAGTCAACGGCAGAAGCATAAAATAGAATATAAATACAACAGTTTTTCCATCGCATAAAACGAATAATTGCAACCAGAATGAAACTTATGGACATTTCTACTTTCCGAGCAACCTAGGCTTCACCCTAGGGCGTTGCTCCAACAGATTGAATAGTTAGGGCCTTAGAAGTCAACGCCCGAACCATAAAATGCAAAAAAATGCAACAGTGTTTCCATCATATAACAGGAATAATTCCAACCAGTTTGAAAGTGATGGCCAATTCTACGTTCCGGGCAACCTAGGTTTCACTCCAGGGCGTTGCTCCACCAGACCGCATAGTTACGGCCTAAGAAGTCAACGCCAGAAGCATAAAATACGATATAAAAACAACTGCTTTTCCATCGTATAAAACGAATAATTGCAACCAGTGTGAAAGTAATGGTCATTTCTACGTTCCGAGCACCGTAGGCGTCACTCTAGGGCGTTGCTCCACCACATCTAATAGCTACGGCCTTAGAAGTCAACACCAGAGGCATAAAATACAATATAAATACCACAGCGTTTCCATCGTATAAAATGAATAATTCCAACCAGTGTGAAAGTTATGGTCATTTCTACATTCCAAGCAACCTAGGCTTCACTCTAGGGCGTTGCTCCACCAGATCAAACAGTTGGGGCCTTAGAAGTCAACGCGCGAAGCATAAAATACAAAATAAATAGAACAGTTTTTCCATTGTATAAAACGAATAATTGCTACCAGTGTAAAAGTTATGGTCATTTCTACGTTCCGGGCAACCTAGGCTTCACTCTAGGGCGTTGTTCCACCAGATCGTATAGTTAGGGCCTAAGAAGTCAACGCCAGAAGCATAAAATACGGTATAAATACAACTGCTTTTCCATCGTATAAAACGAATAATTGCAACCAGTGTGAAAGTAATGGTCATTTCTACGTTCCGGGCAACCTAGGCTTCACTCTAGGGCGTTGCTTCACCACATCTAATAGCTACGGCCTTAGATGCCAACGTCAGAGGCATGAAATACAATATAAATACAACAGCGTTTCCATCGTATAAAACGAATAATTGCAACCAGTGTGAAAGTTATGGTCATTTCTACATTCCGAGCAACCTAGCCTTCACTCTAGGGCGTTGCTCCGCCAGATCGAATAGTTAGGTCCTTAGAAGTCAACGCCAGAAGCATAAAATACGATATAAATATAACAGTTGTCCATCGTATAAAAGGAATAATAGCAACCAGTGTGAAAGTTATGGTCATTTCTACGTTCCGGACAACCTAGGCTTCACTCTAGGGCGTTGCTCCACCAGATCAAACAGTGGGGCCTTAGAAGTCAACGCCCGAAGCATAAAATACAAAATAAATAGAACAGTTTTTCCATTGTATAAAACGAATAATTGCTACCAGTGTAAAAGTTATGGTCATTTCTACGTTCCGGGCAACCTAGGCTTCACTCTACGGCGTTGTTCCGCCAGATCGAATAGTTAGGGCCTAAGAAGTCAACACCAGAAGAAAAAAATACAAAATAAATACAACAGCCTTTACACCGTATAAAACGAATAATTGCAACCTGTGTGAAGGTTATGGTCATATCTACGTTCCGGGCAACGTAGGCTTCACTGTAGGGCGTTGCTCCACTAGATCGAAATGTTAGGGCCTAAGAAGTCAACGCCCGAAGCATAAAATACGATATAAATACAACAGCTTTTCCATCGTATAAAAGGAATAATTGCAAACAGTGTGAAAAGAATGGTCATTTCTACGTTCCGGGCAACCTAGGCTTCACTGTACGGCGTTGTTCCACCAGAACGAATAGATAGGGCCTAAGAAGTCAACGCCAGAAGAATAAAGTACAATATAAATATAACAGTTTTTCCATCGTATAAAACGAATAATAGCAACCAGTATGAAACTTATGGCCATTTCTTCGTTCCGGGCAACCTAGGCCTCACTCTATGGCGTTCTTCCACCACATCGAATAGCTACGGCCTCAGAAGTCACCGCCTGAAGTATAAAATACAATAAAAATACAACAGTCTTTCCATCCTATAACAGGAATAATTGCAACCCGTGTGAAAGTGATGGTCATTTCTACGTTCCAGGCAACCTAGGCTTCACTCTAGGGCGTTGTTCCACCAGATCGTATAGTTAGGGCCTAAGAAGTCAACGCCAGAAGCATAAAATACGGTATAAATACAACTGCTTTTCCATCGTATAAAACGAATAATTGCAACCAGTGTGAAAGTAATGGTCATTTCTACGTTCCGGGCAACCTAGGCTTCACTCTAGGGCGTTGCTTCACCACACCTAATAGCTACGGCCTTAGATGTCAACGCCAGAGGCATAAAATACAATATAAAGACAACAGCGTTTCCATCGTATAAAACGAATAATTGCAACCAGTGTGAAAGTTATGGTCATTTCTACATTCCGAGCAACCTATGCTTCACCGTAGGGCGTTGCACCATCAGACTGAATAGTTAGAGCCTTAGAAGTCAAGGCCCGAAGCATAAAATGCAATAAAAATACAACAGTGTTTCCATCATATAACAGGAATAATTGCATCCAGTTTGAAAGTGATGGCCAATTCTACGTTCCGGGCAACCTAGGCTTTACACTAGGGCGTTGCTACACCAGATCGAATAGTTAGTGCCTTAGAAGTCAACGGCAGAAGCATAAAATACAATATAAATACAACAGTTTTTCCATCGCATAAAACGAATAATTGCAACCAGTGTAAAAGTTATGGTCCTTTCTACGTTCCGGGCAACCTAGGCTTCACCCTAGGGCGTTGTTCCACCAGATCGAATAGTTAGGACCTAAGAAGTGAACGCCAGAAGCATAAAATACGATATAAATACAACTGCTTTTCCATAGTATAAAACGAATAATTGCAACCAGTGTGAAAGTAATGGTCATTTCTACGTTCCGAGCACCGTAGGCGTCACTCTAGGGCGTTGCTCCACCACATCTAATAGCTACGGTCTTAGAAGTCAACGCCAGAGGCATAAAATACAGTATAAATACCACAGCGTTTCCATCGTATAAAATGAATAATTGTAACCAGTGAGAAAGTTATGGTCATTTCTACATTCCGAGCAACCCAGGCTTCACTCTAGGGCGTTGCTCAACCAGATCGAATAGTTAGGTCCTTAGAAGTAAACGCCTGAAGCATTAAATACGATATTAATACAACAGCTTTTCCATCGTATAAAAGGAATAATTGCAACCAGTGTGAAAGTAATGGTCATTTCTACGTTCCGGGCAACCTAGGCTTCACTCTAGGGCGTTGCTTCACCACATCTAATAGCTACGGCCTTAGATGCCAACGTCAGAGGCATGAAATACAATATAAATACAACAGCGTTTCCATCGTATAAAACGAATAATTGCAACCAATGTGAAAGTTATGGTCATTTCTACATTCCGAGCAACCTAAGCTTCACCCTAGGGCGTTGCACCAACAGACTGAATAGTTAGAGCCTTAGAAGTCAAGGCCCGAAGCATAAAATGCAATAAAAATACAACAGTGTTTCCATCATATAACAGGGATAATTGCATCCAGTTTGAAAGCGATGGCCAATTCTACGTTCCGGGCAACCTAGGCTTCACACTAGGGCGATGCTCCACCAGATCGAATAGTTAGTGCCTTAGAAGTCAGCGGCAGAAGCATAAAATACAATATAAATACAACTGTTTTTCCATCGCATAAAACGAATAATTGCAACCAGAATGAAACTTATGGACATTTCTACTTTCCGAGCAACCTAGGCTTCACCCTAGGGCGTTGCTCCAACAGATTGAATAGTTAGGGCCTTAGAAGTCAACGCCCGAACCATAAAATGCAAAAAAAATGCAACAGTGTTTCCATCATATAACAGGGATTATTCCAACCAGTTTGAAAGTGATGGCCAATTCTACGTTCCGGGCAACCTAGGTTTCACTCCAGGGCGTTGCTCCACCAGACCGCATAGTTACGGCCTAAGAAGTCAACGCCAGAAGCATAAAATACGATATAAATACAACTGCTTTTCCATCGTATAAAACGAATAATTGCAACCAGTGTGAAAGTAATGGTCATTTCTACGTTCCGAGCACCGTAGGCGCCACTCTAGGGCGTTGCTCCACCACATCTAATAGCTACGGCCTTAGAAGTCAACACCAGAGGCATAAAATACAATATAAATACCACAGCGTTTCCATCGTATAAAATGAATAATTGCAACCGGTGTGAAAGTTATGGTCATTTCTACATTCCGAGCAACCTAGGCTTCACTCTAGGGCGTTGCTCCACCAGATCGAATATTTAGGTCCTTAGAAGTAAACGCCTGAAGCATAAAATACGATATTAATACATCAGCTTTTCCACCGTATAAAAGGAATAATTGCAAACAGTGTGAGAGTAATGGTCATTTCTATGTTCCGGGCAACCTAGGCTTCACCCTAGGGCGTTGCTCCAACAGATTGAATAGTTAGGGCCTTAGAAGTCAACACCCGAACCATAGAATGCAAAAAAAATGCAACAGTGTTTCCATCATATAACAGGAATAATTCCAACCAGTTTGAAAGTGATGGCCAATTCTACGTTCCGGGCAACCTAGGTTTCACTCCAGGGCGTTGCTCCACCAGACCGCATAGTTACGGTCTAAGAAGTCAACGCCAGAAGCATAAAATACGATATAAATACAACTGCTTTTCCATCGTATAAAACGAATAATTGCAACCAGTGTGAAAGTAATGGTCATTTCTACGTTCCGAGCACCGTAGGCGTCACTCTAGGGCGTTGCTCCACCACATCTAATAGCTACGGCCTTAGAAGTCAACGCCAGAGGCATAAAATACAATATAAATACCACAGCGTTTCCATCGTATAAAATGAATAATTGCAACCCGTGTGAAAGTGATGGTCAGTTCTACGTTCCAGGCAACCTAGGCTTCACTCTATGGCGTTGTTCCACCAGATCGAATAGTTAGGGCCTAAGAAGTCAACGCCAGAAGCATAAAATGCAATATAAATATAACAGTTTTTTCATCGTATAAAACGAATAATAGCAACCAGTGTGAAAGTTATGGTCATTTCTACGTTCCGGGCAACCTAGGCTTCACTCTATGGCGTTCTTACACCACATCGAATAGCTACGGCCTCAGAAGTCACCGCCTGGAGTATAATATACAATAAAAATACAACAGTCTTTCCATCCTATAACAGGAATAATTGCAACCCGTGTGAAAGTGATGGTTATTTCTACGTTCCAGGCAACCTAGGCTTCACTCTAGGGCGTTGTTCCACCAGATCGTATAGTTAGGGCCTAAGAAGTCAACGCCAGAAGCATAAAATACGATATAAATACAACTGCTTTTCCATCGTATAAAACGAATAATTGCAACCAGTGCGAAAGTTATGGTCATTTCTACATTCCGAGCAACCTAGGCTTCACCCTAGGGCGTTGCACCAACAGATTGAATAGTTACAGCCTTAGAAGTCAAGGCCCGAAGCATAAAATGCAATAAAAATACAACAGTGTTTCCATCATATAACAGGAATAATTGCAACCAGTTTGAAAGTGATGGCCAATTCTACGTTCCGGGCAACCTAGGCTTCACCCTAGGGCGTTGTTCCACCAGGTCGAATAGTTAGGACCTAAGAAGTGAACGCCAGAAGCATAAAATACAATATAAATACAACAGTTTTTCCATCGTATAAAACGAATAATTGCAACCAGTATGAAACTTATGGCCATTTCTTCGTTCCGGGCAACCTAGGCCTCACTCTATGGCGTTCTTCCACCACATCGAATAGCTACGGCCTCAGAAGTCACCGCCTGAAGTATAAAATACGATAAAAATACAACAGCGTTTCCATCGTATAAAACGAATAATTGCAACCAGTGTGAAAGTTATGGTCATTTCTACATTCCGAGCAACCTATGCTTCACCGTAGGGCGTTGCACCAACAGACTGAATAGTTAGAGCCTTAGAAGTCAAGGCCCGAAGCATAAAATGCAATAAAAATACAACAGTGTTTCCATCATATAACAGGAATAATTGCATCCAGTTGGAAAGTGATGGCCAATTCTACGTTCCGGGCAACCTAGGCTTCACACTAGGGCGTTGCTCCACCAGATCGAATAGTTAGTGCCTTAGAAGTCAACGGCAGAAGCATAAAATACAATATAAATACAACAGTTTTTCCATCGCATAGAACGAATAATTGCAACCAGTGTAAAAGTTATGGTCATTTCTACGTTCCGAGCAACCTAGGCTTCACCCTAGGGCGTTGTTCCACCAGATCGAATAGTTAGGACCTAAGAAGTGAACGCCAGAAGCATAAAATACAATATAAATACAACAGCTTTTCCATCGTATAAAACGAATAATTGCAACCAGTATGAAACTTATGGCCATTTCTTCGTTCCGGGCAACCTAGGCCTCACTCTATGGCGTTCTTCCACCACATCGAATAGCTACGGCCTCAGAAGTCACCGCCTGAAGTATAAAATACAATAAAAATACAACAGTCTTTCCATCCTATAACAGGAATAATTGCAACCCGTGTGAAAGTGATGGTCATTTCTACGTTCCAGGCAACCTAGGCTTCACTCTAGGGCGTTGTTCCACCAGATCGTATAGTTAGGGCCTAAGAAGTCAACGCCAGAAACATAAAATACGGTATAAATACAACTGCTTTTCCATCGTATAAAACGAATAATTGCAACCAGTGTGAAAGTAATGGTCATTTCTACGTTCCGGGCAACCTAGGCTTCACTCTAGGGCGTTGCTTCACCACATCTAATAGCTACGGCCTTAGATGCCAACGTCAGAGGCATGAAATACAATATAAATACAACAGCCTTTACACCGTATAAAACGAATAATTGCAACCTGTGTGAAGGTTATGGTCATATCTACGTTCCGGGCAACGTAGGCTTCACTGTAGGGCGTTGCTCCACTAGATCGAAATGTTAGGGCCTAAGAAGTCAACGCCCGAAGCATAAAATACGATATAAATACAACAGCTTTTCCATCGTATAAAAGGAATAATTGCAAACAGTGTGAAAAGAATGGTCATTTCTACGTTCCGGGCAACCTAGGCTTCACTGTACGGCGTTGTTCCACCAGAACGAATAGATAGGGCCTAAGAAGTCAACGCCAGAAGAATAAAGTACAATATAAATATAACAGTTTTTCCATCGTATAAAACGAATAATAGCAACCAGTGTGAAAGTTATGGTCATTTCTACGTTCCGGACAACCTAGGCTTCACTCTAGGGCGTTGCTCCACCAGATCAAACAGTGGGGCCTTAGAAGTCAACGCCCGAAGCATAAAATACAAAATAAATAGAACAGTTTTTCCATTGTATAAAACGAATAATTGCTACCAGTGTAAAAGTTATGGTCATTTCTACGTTCCGGGCAACATAGGCTTCACCCTAGGGCGTTGTTCCACCAGATCGAATAGTTAGGACCTAAGAAGTGAACGCCAGAAGCATAAAATACAATATAAATACAACAGTTTTTCCATCGTATAAAACGAATAACTGCAACCAGTATGAAACTTATGGCCATTTCTTCGTTCCGGGCAACCTAGGCCTCACTCTATGGCGTTCTTCCACCACATCGAATAGCTACGGCATCAGAAGTCACCGCCTGAAGTATAAAATACAATAAAAATACAACAGTCTTTCCATCCTATAACAGGTATAATTGCAACCCGTGTGAAAGTGATGGTCATTTCTACGTTCCAGGCAACCTAGGCTTCACTCTAGGGCGTTGTTCCACCAGATCGTATAGTTAGGGCCTAAGAAGTCAACGCCAGAAGCATAAAATACGGTATAAATACCACTGCTTTTCCATCGTATAAAACGAATAATTGCAACCAGTGTGAAAGTAATGGTCATTTCTACGTTCCGGGCAACCTAGGCTTCACTCTAGGGCGTTGCTTCACCACACCTAATAGCTACGGCCTTAGATGTCAACGCCAGAGGCATAAAATACAATATAAAGACAACAGCGTTTCCATCGTATAAAACGAATAATTGCAACCAGTGTGAAAGTTATGGTCATTTCTACATTCCGAGCAACCCAGGCTTCACTCTAGGGCGTTGCTCAACCAGATCGAATAGTTAGGTCCTTAGAAGTAAACGCCTGAAGCATAAAATACGATATTAATACAACAGCTTTTCCATCGTATAAAAGGAATAATTGCAACCAGTGTGAAAGTAATGGTCATTTCTACGTTCCGGGCAACCTAGGCTTCACTCTAGGCCGTTGCTTCACCACATCTAATAGCTACGGCCTTAGATGCCAACGTCAGAGGCATAAAATACAATATAAATACAACAGCGTTTCCATCGTATAAAACGAATAATTGCAACCAGTGTGAAAGTTATGGTCATTTCTACATTCCGAGCAACCTAAGATTCACCCTAGGGCGTTGCACCAACAGACTGAATAGTTAGAGCCTTAGAAGTCAAGGCCCGAAGCATAAAATGCAATAAAAATACAACAGTGTTTCCATCATATAACAGGAATAATTGCATCCAGTTTGAAAGCGATGGCCAATTCTACGTTCCGGGCAACCTAGGCTTCACACTAGGGCGATGCTCCACCAGATCGAATAGTTAGTGCCTTAGAAGTCAACGGCAGAAGCATAAAATACAATATAAATACAACAGTTTTTCCATCGCATAAAACGAATAATTGCAACCAGTGTGAAAGTAATGGTCATTTCTACGTTCCGAGCACCGTAGGCGTCACTCTAGGGCGTTGCTCCACCACATCTAATAGCTACGGCCTTAGAAGTCAACACCAGAGGCATAAAATACAATATAAATACCACAGCGTTTCCATCGTATAAAATGAATAATTGCAACCGGTGTGAAAGTTATGGTCATTTCTACATTCCGAGCAACCTAGGCTTCACTCTAGGGCGTTGCTCCACCAGATCGAATATTTAGGTCCTTAGAAGTAAACGCCTGAAGCATAAAATACGATATTAATACATCAGCTTTTCCACCGTATAAAAGGAATAATTGCAAACAGTGTGAGAGTAATGGTCATTTCTACGTTCCGGGCAACCTAGGCTTCACCCTAGGCCGTTGTTCCACCAGATCGAATAGTTAGGGCCTAAGAAGTGAACGCCAGAACCATAAAATGCAATATAAATATAACAGTTTTTCCATCGTATAGAACGAGTAATAGCAACCAGTGTGAAAGTTATGGTCATTTCTACGTTCCGGGCTACCTAGGCTTCACTCTGTGGCGTTCTTCCACCACATCGAGTAGCAACGGCCTCAGAAGTCAACGCCGGAAGCATAAAATACAATGTAAATATAACTGTTTTTCCATCGTATAAAACGAATAATAGCAACCAGTGTGAAAGTTATGGTCATTTGTACGTTCCGGGCAACCTAGGCTTCACTCTAGGGCGTTGCTCCACCAGATCATACGGTTAGGGCCTTAGAAGTCAACGCCCGAAACATAAAACACAAAATAAATAGAACGGTTTTTCCATTGTATAAAACGAATAATTGCTACCAGTGTAAAGGTTATGGTCATTCCTACGTTCCGGGCAACCTAGGCTTCACACTAGGGCGTTGCTCCACCCGTTCAAACAGTTAGGGCCTTAGAAGTCAACGCCCGAAGCATTAAATTCAAAATAAATAGAACAGTTTTTCCATTGTATAAAACGAATAATTGCTACCACTGTAAAAGCTATGGTCATTTCTACGTTCCGGGCAGCCTAGGTTTCACTCCAGGGCGTTGCTCCTCCAGATCGAATAGTTACCGCCTAAGAAGTCAACGCCAGAAGCATATAATACGATAAAGATGCAACAGTTTTACCTTCGTGTAAAACGAATAATTGCAACCAGTGTGAAAGTTATGGTCATTTCTACATTCCGAGCAACATAGCCTTCACTCTAGGGCGTTGCTCCGCCAGATCGAATAGTTAGGTCCTTAGAAGTCAACGCCAGAAGCATAATATACGATATAAATACAACAGTTTTCCATCGTATAAAAGGAATAATTGCAAACAGCGTGAAAGTAATAGTCATTTCTACGTTCCGGGCAACCTAGGCTTCACTCTACGGCGTTGTTCCACCAGATCGAATAGTTAGGGCCTAAGAAGTCAACACCAGAAGAATCAAAAATACTAAATAAATACAACAGCCTTTACACCGTATAAAACGAATAATTGCAATCTGTGTGAAGGTTATGGTCATATCTACGTTCCGGGAAACGTAGGCTTCACTGTAGGGCGTTGCTCCACTAGATCGAAATGTTAGGGCCTAAGAAGTCAACGCCCGAAGCATAAAATACGATATAAATACAACAGCTTTTCCATCGTATTAAATGAATAATTGCAAACAGTGTGAAAGTAGTGGTCATTTCTACGTTCCGAGCAACCTAGGCTTCACTCTGGGGCGGTGCTCCACCATATCGAATAGCTACGGATTAAGAAGCCTACGCCTGAAGCATAAAATACAATAAAAGTACAACAGTATTTCCATCATATAACAGGAATAATTGCAACCAGTTTGAAAGTGATGGCCAATTCTACGTTCCGGGCAACCTAGGTTTCACTCCAGGGCGTTGCTCCACCAGATCGAATCGTTACGGCCTAAGAAGTCAACGCCAGAAGCATAAAATGCGATATAAATACAACAGCTTTTCCATCGTATAAAAGGAATAATTGCAAACAGTTTGAAAGTGATGGCCAATTCTACGTTCCGGGCAACCCAGGCTTCACTCTAGGGCGTTGCTCCACCAGATCGAATAGTTAGTGCCTTAGAAGTCAACGCCAGAAGCATAAAATACAATATAAATACAACAGTTTTTCCATCGCATAAAACGAATAATTGCAACCAGTATGAAACTTATGGACATTTCTACTTTCCGAGCAACCTAGGCTTCACCCTAGGGCGTTGCTCCAACAGATTGAATAGTTAGGGCCTTAGAAGTCAACGCCCGAACCATAAAATGCAAAAAAAATGCTACAGTGTTTCCATCATATAACATGAATAATTGCAACCAGTTTGAAAGTGATGGCCAATTCTACGTTCCGGGCAACCTAGGTTTCACTCCAGGGCGTTGCTCCACCAGACCGCATAGTTACGGCCTAAGAAGTCAACGCCAGAAGCATAAAATACCATATAAATACAACTGCTTCTCCATCGTATAAAACGAATAATTGCAACCAGTGTGAAAGTAATGGTCATTTCTACGTTCCGAGCACCGTAGGCGTCACTCTAGTGCGTTGCTCCACCACATGTATTAGCTACGGCCTTAGAAGTCAACGCCAGAGGCATAAAATACAATATAAATACCACAGCGTTTCCATCGTATAAAATGAATAATTGCAACCAGTGTGAAAGTTATGGTCATTTCTACATTCCGAGCAACCCAGGCTTCACTCTAGGGCGTGGCTCCACCAGATCGAATAGTTAAGTCCTTAGAAGTAAACGCCTGAAGCATAAAATACGATATTAATGCAACAGCTTTTCCGTCGTATAAAAGGAATAATTGCAAACAGTGTGAAAGTAATGGTCATTTCTACGTTCCGGGCAACCTAGGCTTCACCCTAGGCCGTTGTTCCACCAGATCGAATAGTTAGGGCCTAAGAAGTGAACGCCAGAACCATAAAATGCAATATAAATATAACAGTTTTTCCATCGTATATAACGAGTAATAGCAACCAGTGTGAAAGTTATGGTCATTTCTACGTTCCGGGCAACCTAGGCTTCACTCTACGGCGTTGTTCCACCAGATCGAATAGTTAGGGCCTAAGAAGTCAACACCAGAAGAATCAAAAATACTAAATAAATACAACAGCATTTACACCGTATAAAACGAATAATTGCAATCTGTGTGAAGGTTATGGTCATATCTACGTTCCGGGAAACGTAGGCTTCACTGTAGGGCGTTGCTCCACTAGATCGAAATGTTAGGGACTAAGAAGTCAACGCCCGAAGCATAAAATACGATATAAATACAACAGCTTTTCCATCGTATTAAATGAATAATTGCAAACAGTGTGAAAGTAGTGGTTATTTCTACGTTCCGAGCAACCTAGGCTTCACTCTAGGGCGGTGCTCCACCATATCGAATAGCTACGGATTAAGAAGCCTACGCCTGAAGCATAAAATACAATAAAAATACAACAGTGTTTCCTTCATATAACAGGAATAATTGCAACCAGTTTGAAAGTGATGGCCAATTCTACGTTCCGGGCAACCTAGGTTTCACTCCAGGGCGTTGCTCCACCAGATCGAATCGTTACGGCCTAAGAAGTCAACGCCAGAAGCATAAAATGCGATATAAATTCAACAGCTTTTCCATCGTATAAAAGGAATAATTGCAAACAGTGTGAAAAGAATGGTCATTTCTACGTTCCGGGCAACCTAGGCTTCACTCTACGGCGTTTTTCCACCAGATCGAATAGATAGGGCCTAAGAAGTCAACGCCAGAAGAATAAAGTACAATATAAATATAACAGTTTTTCCATCGTATAAAACGAATAATAGCAACCAGTGTGAAAGTTATAGTCATTTCTACGTTCCGGGCAACCTAGGCTTCACTCTAGGGCGTTGCTCCACCAGATCAAACAGTTAGGGCCTTAGAAGTCAACGCCCGAAGCATAAAATACAAAATAAATAGAACAGTCTTTCCATTGTATAAAACGAATAATTGCTACCAGTGTAAAAGTTATGGTCATTTCTACGTTCCGGGCATCCTAGGCTTCACTCTAGGGCGTTGCTCCACCAGATCGAATAGTTAGGTCCTTAGAAGTAAACGCCTGAAGCATAAAATACGATATTAATACAACAGCTTTTCCACCGTATAAAAGGAATAATTGCAAACAGTGTGAAAGTAATGGTCATTTCTACGTTCCGGGCAACCTAGGCTTCACCCTAGGGCGTTGCTCCTACAGATTGAATAGTTAGGGCCTTAGAAGTCAACACCCGAACCATAAAATGCAAAAAAAATGCAACAGTGTTTCCATCATATAACAGGAATAATTCCAACCAGTTTGAAAGTGATGGCCAATTCTACGTTCCGGGCAACCTAGGTTTCACTCCAGGGCGTTGCTCCACCAGACCGCATAGTTACGGTCTAAGAAGTCAACGCCAGAAGCATAATATACGATATAAATACAACTGCTTTTCCATCGTATAAAACGAATAATTGCAACCAGTGTGAAAGTAATGGTCATTTCTACGTTCCGAGCACCGTAGGCGTCACTCTAGGGCGTTGCTCCACCACATCTAATAGCTACGGCCGTAGAAGTCAACGCCAGAGGCATAAAATACAATATAAATACCACAGCGTTTCCATCGTATAAAATGAATAATTGCAACCAGTGTGAAAGTTATGGTCATTTCCACATTCCGAGCAACCCAGGCTTCACTCTAGGGCGTTGCTCCACCAGATCGAATAGTTAAGTCCTTAGAAGTAAACGCCTGAAGCATAAAATACGATATTAATGCAACAGCTTTTCCGTCGTATAAAAGGAATAATTGCAAACAGTGTGAAAGTAATGGTCATTTCTACGTTCCGGGCAACCTAGGCTTCACCCTAGGCCGTTGTTCCACCAGATCGAATAGTTAGGGCCTAAGAAGTGAACGCCAGAACCATAAAATGCAATATAAATATAACAGTTTTTCCATCGTATAGAACGAGTAATAGCAACCAGTGTGAAAGTTATGGTCATTTCTACGTTCCGGGCTACCTAGGCTTCACTCTGTGGCGTTCTTCCACCACATCGAGTAGCAACGGCCTCAGAAGTCAACGCCAGAAGCATAAAATACAATGTAAATATAACTGTTTTTCCATCGTATAAAACGAATAATAGCAACCAGTGTGAAAGTTATGGTCATTTGTACGTTCCGGGCAACCTAGGCTTCACTCTAGGACGTTGCTCCACCAGATCATACAGTTAGGGCCTTAGAAGTCAACGCCCGAAGCATAAAACACAAAATAAATAGAACGGTTTTTCCATTGTATAAAACGAATAATTGCTACCAGTGTAAAAGCTATGGTCATTTCTACGTTCCGGGCAGCCTAGGTTTCACTCCAGGGCGTTGCTCCGCCAGATCGAATAGTTAGGTCCTTAGAAGTCAACGCCAGAAGCATAAAATACGATATAAATACAACAGTTTTCCATCGTATAAAAGGAATAATTGCAAACAGCGTGAAAGTAATGGTCATTTCTACGTTCCGGGCAACCTAGGCTTCACTCTACGGCGTTGTTCCACCAGATCGAATAGTTAGGGCCTAAGAAGTCAACACCAGAAGAATCAAAAATACTAAATAAATACAACAGCCTTTACACCGTATAAAACGAATAATTGCAATCTGTGTGAAGGTTATGGTCATATCTACGTTCCGGGAAACGTAGGCTTCACTGTAGGGCGTTGCTCCACTAGATCGAAATGTTAGGGCCTAAGAAGTCAACGCCCGAAGCATAAAATACGATATAAATACAACAGCTTTTCCATCGTATTAAATGAATAATTGCAAACAGTGTGAAAGTAGTGGTCATTTCTACGTTCCGAGCAACCTAGGCTTCACTCTAGGGCGGTGCTCCACCATATCGAATAGCTACGGATTAAGAAGCCTACGCCTGAAGCATAAAATACAATAAAAATACAACAGTATTTCCATCATATAACAGGAATAATTGCAACCAGTTTGAAAGTGATGGCCAATTCTACGTTCCGGGCAACCCAGGCTTCACTCTAGGGCGTTGCTCCACCAGATCGAATAGTTAGTGCCTTAGAAGTCAACGCCAGAAGCATAAAATACAATATAAATACAACAGTTTTTCCATCGCATAAAACGAATAATTGCAACCAGTATGAAACTTATGGACATTTCTACTTTCCGAGCAACCTAGGCTTCACCCTAGGGCGTTGCTCCAACAGATAGAATAGTTAGGGCCTTAGAAGTCAACGCCCGAACCATAAAATGCAAAAAAAATGCTACAGTGTTTCCATCATATAACAGGAATAATTGCAACCAGTTTGAAAGTGATGGCCAATTCTACGTTCCGGGCAACCTAGGTTTCACTCCAGGGCGTTGCTCCACCAGACCGCATAGTTACGGCCTAAGAAGTCAACGCCAGAAGCATAAAATACGATATAAATACAACTGCTTTTCCATCGTATAAAACGAATAATTGCAACCAGTGTGAAAGTAATGGTCATTTCTACGTTCCGAGCACCGTAGGCGTCACTCTAGTGCGTTGCTCCACCACATCTAATAGCTACGGCCTTAGAAGTCAACGCCAGAGGCATAAAATACAATATAAATACCACAGCGTTTCCATCGTATAAAATGAATAATTGCAACCAGTGTGAAAGTTATGGTCATTTCTACATTCCGAGCAACCCAGGCTTCACTCTAGGGCGTGGCTCCACCAGATCGAATAGTTAAGTCCTTAGAAGTAAACGCCTGAAGCATAAAATACGATATTAATGCAACAGCTTTTCCGTCGTATAAAAGGAATAATTGCAAACAGTGTGAAAGTAATGGTCATTTCTACGTTCCGGGCAACCTAGGCTTCACCCTAGGCCGTTGTTCCACCAGATCGAATAGTTAGGGCCTAAGAAGTGAACGCCAGAACCATAAAATGCAATATAAATATAACAGTTTTTCCATCGTATAGAACGAGTAATAGCAACCAGTGTGAAAGTTATGGTCATTTCTACGTTCCGGGCAACCTAGGCTTCACTCTACGGCGTTGTTCCACCAGATCGAATAGTTAGGGCCTAAGAAGTCAACACCAGAAGAATCAAAAATACTAAATAAATACAACAGCCTTTACACCGTATAAAACGAATAATTGCAATCTGTGTGAAGGTTATGGTCATATCTACGTTCCGGCAAACGTAGGCTTCACTGTAGGGCGTTGCTCCACTAGATCGAAATGTTAGGGCCTAAGAAGTCAACGCCCGAAGCATAAAATACGATATAAATACAACAGCTTTTCCATCGTATTAAATGAATAATTGCAAACAGTGTGAAAGTAGTGGTTATTTCTACGTTCCGAGCAACCTAGGCTTCACTCTAGGGCGGTGCTCCACCATATCGAATAGCTACGGATTAAGAAGCCTACGCCTGAAGCATAAAATACAATAAAAATACAACAGTGTTTCCATCATATAACAGGAATAATTGCAACCAGTTTGAAAGTGATGGCCAATTCTACGTTCCGGGCAACCTAGGTTTCACTCCAGGGCGTTGCTCCACCAGATCGAATCGTTACGGCCTAAGAAGTCAACGCCAGAAGCATAAAATGCGATATAAATACAACAGCTTTTCCATCGTATAAAAGGAATAATTGCAAACAGTGTGAAAAGAATGGTCATTTCTACGTTCCGGGCAACCTAGGCTTCACTCTACGGCGTTTTTCCACCAGATCGAATAGATAGGGCCTAAGAAGTCAACGCCAGAAGAATAAAG
This sequence comes from Calliopsis andreniformis, assembly GCF_051401765.1. Lineage (NCBI taxonomy): Eukaryota > Metazoa > Arthropoda > Insecta > Hymenoptera > Andrenidae > Calliopsis > Calliopsis andreniformis. Next base: position 11,570,849 of record NW_027480433.1, read on the forward strand.
TACAATATAAATATAACAGTTTTTCCATCGTATAAAACGAATAATAGCAACCAGTGTGAAAGTTATAGTCATTTCTACGTTCGGGCAACCTAGGCTTCACTCTAGGGCGTTGCTCCACCAGATCAAACAGTTAGGGCCTTAGAAGTCAACGCCCGAAGCATAAAATACAAAATAAATAGAACAGTCTTTCCATTGTATAAAACGAATAATTGCTACCAGTGTAAAAGTTATGGTCATTTCTACGTTCCGGGCAACCTAGGCTTCACCCTAGGGCGTTGCTCCTACAGATTGAATAGTTAGGGCCTTAGAAGTCAATACCCGAACCATAAAATGCAAAAAAAATGCAACAGTGTTTCCATCATATAACAGGAATAATTCCAACCAGTTTGAAAGTGATGGCCAATTCTACGTTCCGGGCAACCTAGGTTTCACTCCAGGGCGTTGCTCCACCAGACCGCATAGTTACGGTCTAAGAAGTCAACGCCAGAAGCATAATATACGATATAAATACAACTGCTTTTCCATCGTATAAAACGAATAATTGCAACCAGTGTGAAAGTAATGGTCATTTCTACGTTCCGAGCACCGTAGGCGTCACTCTAGGGCGTTGCTCCACCACATCTAATAGCTACGGCCGTAGAAGTCAACGCCAGAGGCATAAAATACAATATAAATACCACAGCGTTTCCATCGTATAAAATGAATAATTGCAACCAGTGTGAAAGTTATGGTCATTTCTACATTCCGAGCATCCCAGGCTTCACTCTAGGGCGTTGCTCCACCAGATCGAATAGTTAAGTCCTTAGAAGTAAACGCCTGAAGCGTAAAATACGATATTAATGCAACAGCTTTTCCGTCGTATAAAAGGAATAATTGCAAACAGTGTGAAAGTAATGGTCATTTCTACGTTCCGGGCAACCTAGGCTTCACCCTAGGCCGTTGTTCCACCAGATCGAATAGTTAGGGCCTAAGAAGTGAACGCCAGAACCATAAAATGCAATATAAATATAACAGTTTTTCCATCGTATAGAACGAGTAATAGCAACCAGTGTGAAAGTTATGGTCATTTCTACGTTCCGGGCTACCTAGGCTTCACTCTGTGGCGTTCTTCCACCACATCGAGTAGCAACGGCCTCAGAAGTCAACGCCAGAAGCATAAAATACAATGTAAATATAACTGTTTTTCCATCGTATAAAACGAATAATAGCAACCAGTGTGAAAGTTATGGTCATTTGTACGTTCCGGGCAACCTAGGCTTCACTCTAGGGCGTTGCTCCACCAGATCATACAGTTAGGGCCTTAGAAGTCAACGCCCGAAGCATAAAACACAAAATAAATAGAACGGTTTTTCCATTGTATAAAACGAATAATTGCTACCAGTGTAAAAGCTATGGTCATTTCTACGTTCCGGGCAGCCTAGGTTTCACTCCAGGGCGTTGCTCCGCCAGATCGAATAGTTAGGTCCTTAGAAGTCAACGCCAGAAGCATAAAATACGATATAAATTCAACAGTTTTCCATCGTATAAAAGGAATAATTGCAAACAGCGTGAAAGTAATGGTCATTTATACGTTCCGGGCAACCTAGGCTTCACTCTACGGCGTTGTTCCACCAGATCGAATAGTTAGGGCCTAAGAAGTCAACACCAGAAGAATCAAAAATACTAAATAAATACAACAGCCTTTACACCGTATAAAACGAATAATTGCAATCTGTGTGAAGGTTATGGTCATATCTACGTTCCGGGAAACGTAGGCTTCACTGTAGGGCGTTGCTCCACTAGATCGAAATGTTAGGGCCTAAGAAGTCAACGCCCGAAGCATAAAATACGATATAAATACAACAGCTTTTCCATCGTATTAAATGAATAATTGCAAACAGTGTGAAAGTAGTGGTCATTTCTACGTTCCGAGCAACCTAGGCTTCACTCTAGGGCGGTGCTCCACCATATCGAATAGCTACGGATTAAGAAGCCTACGCCTGAAGCATAAAATACAATGAAAATACAACAGTATTTCCATCATATAACAGGAATAATTGCAACCAGTTTGAAAGTGATGGCCAATTCTACGTTCCGGGCAACCTAGGTTTCACTCCAGGGCGTTGCTCCACCAGATCGAATCGTTACGGCCTAAGAAGTCAACGCCAGAAGCATAAATTGCGATATAAATACAACAGCTTTTCCATCGTATAAAAGGAATAATTGCAAACAGTGTGAAAAGAATGGTTATTTCTACGTTCCAGGCAACCTAGGCTTCACTCTAGGGCGTTGTTCCACCAGATCGTATAGTTAGGGCCTAAGAAGTCAACGCCAGAAGCATAAAATACGATATAAATACAACTGCTATTCCATCGTATAAAGCGAATAATTGCGACCAGTGTGAAAGTTATGGTCATTTCTACATTCCGAGCAACCTAGGCTTCACCCTAGGGCGTTGCACCAACAGATTGAATAGTTAGAGCCTTAGAAGTCAAGGCCCGAAGCATAAAATGCAATAAAAATACAACAGTGTTTCCATCATATAACAGGAATAATTGCAACCAGTTTGAAAGTGATGGCCAATTCTACGTTCCGGGCAACCCAGGCTTCACTCTAGGGCGTTGCTCCACCACATCGAATAGTTAGTGCCTTAGAAGTCAACGCCAGAAGCATAAAATACAATATAAATACAACAGTTTTTCCATCGCATAAAACGAATAATTGCAACCAGTATGAAACTTATGGACATTTCTACTTTCCGAGCAACCTAGGCTTCACCCTAGGGCGTTGCTCCAACAGATTGAATAGTTAGGGCCTTAGAAGTCAACGCCCGAACCATAAAATGCAAAAAAAATGCTACAGTGTTTCCATAATATAACAGGAATAATTGCAACCAGTTTGAAAGTGATGGCCAATTCTACGTTCCGGGCAACCTAGGTTTCACTCCAGGGCGTTGCTCCACCAGACCGCATAGTTACGGCCTAAGAAGTCAACGCCAGAAGCATAAAATACGATATAAATACAACTGCTTTTCCATCGTATAAAACGAATAATTGCAACCAGTGTGAAAGTAATGGTCATTTCTACGTTCCGAGCACCGTAGGCGTCACTCTAGGGCGTTGCTCCACCACATCTAATAGCTACGGCCTTAGAAGTCAACGCCAGAGGCATAAAATACAATATAAATACCACAGCGTTTCCATCGTATAAAATGAATAATTGCAACCCGTGTGAAAGTGATGGTCAGTTCTACGTTCCAGGCAACCTAGGCTTCACTCTATGGCGTTGTTCCACCAGATCGAATAGTTAGGGCCTAAGAAGTCAACGCCAGAAGCATAAAATGCAATATAAATATAACAGTTTTGTCATCGTATAAAACGAATAATAGCAACCAGTGTGAAAGTTATGGTCATTTCTACGTTCCGGGCAACCTAGGCTTCACTCTATGGCGTTCTTCCACCACATCGAATAGCTACGGCCTCAGAAGTCACCGCCTGGAGTATAAAATACAATAAAAATACAACAGTCTTTCCATCCTATAACAGGAATAATTGCAACCCGTGTGAAAGTGATGGTTATTTCTACGTTCCAGGCAACCTAGGCTTCACTCTAGGGCGTTGTTCCACCAGATCGTATAGTTAGGGCCTAAGAAGTCAACGCCAGAAGCATAAAATACGATATAAATACAACTGGTTTTCCATCGTATAAAACGAATAATTGCAACCAGTGTGAAAGTTATGGTCATTTCTACATTCCGAGCAACCTAGGCTTCACCCTAGGGCGTTGCACCAACAGATTGAATAGTTACAGCCTTAGAAGTCAAGGCCCGAAGCATAAAATGCAATAAAAATACAACAGTGTTTCCATCATATAACAGGAATAATTGCAACCAGTTTGAAAGTGATGGCCAATTCTACGTTCCGGGCAACCCAGGCTTCACTCTAGGGCGTTGCTCCACCAGATCGAATAGTTAGTGCCTTAGAAGTCAACGCCAGAAGCATAAAATACAATATAAATACAACAGTTTTTCCATCGCATAAAACGAATAATTGCAACCAGTATGAAACTTATGGACATTTCTACTTTCCGAGCAACCTAGGCTTCACCCTAGGGCGTTGCTCCAACAGATTGAATAGTTAGGGCCTTAGAAGTCAACGCCCGAACCATAAAATGCAAAAAAAATGCTACAGTGTTTCCATAATATAACAGGAATAATTGCAACCAGTTTGAAAGTGATGGCCAATTCTACGTTCCGGGCAACCTAGGTTTCTCTCCAGGGCGTTGCTCCACCAGACCGCATAGTTACGGCCTAAGAAGTCAACGCCAGAAGCATAAAATACGATATAAATACAACTGCTTTTCAATCGTATAAAACGAATAATTGCAACCAGTGTGAAAGTAATGGTCATTTCTACGTTCCGAGCACCGTAGGCGTCACTCTAGGGCGTTGCTCCACCACATCTAATAGCTACGGCCTTAGAAGTCAACGCCAGAGGCATAAAATACAATATAAATACCACAGCGTTTCCATCGTATAAAATGAATAATTGCAACCAGTGTGAAAGTTATGGTCATTTCTACATTCCGAGCAACCCAGGCTTCACTCTAGGGCGTTGTTCCACCAGATCGAATAGTTAAGTCCATAGAAGTAAACGCCTGAAGCATAAAATACGATATTAATGCACCAGCTTTTCCGTCGTATAAAAGGAATAATTGCAAACAGTGTGAAAGTAATGGTCATTTCTACGTTCCGGGCAACCTAGGCTTCACCCTAGGCCGTTGTTCCACCAGATCGAATAGTTAGGGCCTAAGAAGTGAACGCCAGAACCATAAAATGCAATATAAATATAACAGTTTTTCCATCGTATAGAACGAGTAATAGCAACCAGTGTGAAAGTTATGGTCATTTCTACGTTCCGGGCTACCTAGGCTTCACTCTGTGGCGTTCTTCCACCACATCGAGTAGCAACGGCCTCAGAAGTCAACGCCGGAAGCATAAAATACAATGTAAATATAACTGTTTTTCCATCGTATAAAACGAATAATAGCAACCAGTGTGAAAGTTAAGGTCATTTGAACGTTCCGGGCAACCTAGGCTTCACTCTAGGGCGTTGCTCCACCAGATCATACGGTTAGGGCCTTAGAAGTCAACGCCCGAAGCATAAAACACAAAATAAATAGAACGGTTTTTCCATTGTATAAAACGAATAATTGCTACCAGTGTAAAAGTTATGGTCATTCCTACGTTCCGGGCAACCTAGGCTTCACACTAGGGCGTTGCTCCACCCGTTCAAACAGTTAGGGCCTTAGAAGTCAACGCCCGAAGCATTAAATTCAAAATAAATAGAACAGTTTTTCCATTGTATAAAACGAATAATTGCTACCAGTGTAAAAGCTATGGTCATTTCTACGTTCCGGGCAGCCTAGGTTTCACTCCAGGGCGTTGCTCCTCCAGATCGAATAGTTACCGCCTAAGAAGTCAACGCCAGAAGCATATAATACGATAAAGATGCAACAGTTTTACCTTCGTGTAAAACGAGTAATTGCAACCAGTGTGAAAGTTATGGTCATTTCTACATTCCGAGCAACCTAGCCTTCACTCTAGGGCGTTGCTCCGCCAGATCGAATAGTTAGGTCCTTAGAAGTCAACGCCAGAAGCATAATATACGATATAAATACAACAGTTTTCCATCGTATAAAAGGAATAATTGCAAACAGCGTGAAAGTAATGGTCATTTCTACGTTCCGGGCAACCTAGGCTTCACTCTACGGCGTTGTTCCACCAGATCGAATAGTTAGGGCCTAAGAAGTCAACACCAGAAGAATCAAAAATACTAAATAAATACAACAGCCTTTACACCGTATAAAACGAATAATTGCAATCTGTGTGAAGGTTATGGTCATATCTACGTTCCGGGAAACGTAGGCTTCACTGTAGGGCGTTGCTCCACTAGATCGAAATGTTAGGGCCTTAGAAGTCAACGCCCGAAGCATTAAATTCAAAATAAATAGAACAGTTTTTCCATTGTATAAAACGAATAATTGCTACCAGTGTAAAAGCTATGGTCATTTCTACGTTCCGAGCAACCTAGGCTTCACTCTAGGGCGGTGCTCCACCATATCGAATAGCTACGGATTAAGAAGCCTGCGCCTGAAGCATAAAATACAATAAAAATACAACAGTGTTTCCATCATATAACAGGAATAATTGCAACCAGTTTGAAAGTGATGGCCAATTCTACGTTCCGGGCAACCTAGGTTTCACTCCAGGGCGTTGCTCCACCAGATAGTATAGTTAGGGCCTAAGAAGTCAACGCCAGAAGCATAAAATACGATATAAATACAACTGCTTTTCCATCGTATAAAACGAATAATTGCAACCAGTGTGAAAGTTATGGTCATTTCTACATTCCGAGCAACCTATGCTTCACCCTAGGGCGTTGCACCAACAGATTGAATAGTTACAGCCTTAGAAGTCAAGGCCCGAAGCATAAAATGCAATAAAAATACAACAGTGTTTCCATCATATAACAGGAATAATTGCAACCAGTTTGAAAGTGATGGCCAATTCTACGTTCCGGGCAACCTAGGCTTCACCCTAGGCCGTTGTTCCACCAGATCGAATAGTTAGGGCCTAAGAAGTGAACGCCAGAACCATAAAATGCAATATAAATATAACAGTTTTTCCATCGTATAGAACGAGTAATAGCAACCAGTGTGAAAGTTATGGTCATTTCTACGTTCCGGGCTACCTAGGCTTCACTCTGTGGCGTTCTTCCACCACATCGAGTAGCAACGGCCTCAGAAGTCAACGCCAGAAGCATAAAATACAATGTAAATATAACTGTTTTTCCATCGTATAAAACGAATAATAGCAACCAGTGTGAAAGTTATGGTCATTTGTACGTTCCGGGCAACCTAGGCTTCACTCTAGGGCGTTGCTCCACCAGATCATACAATTAGGGCCTTAGAAGTCAACGCCCGAAGCATAAAACACAAAATAAATAGAACGGTTTTTCCATTGTATAAAACGAATAATTGCTACCAGTGTAAAAGCTATGGTCATTTCTACGTTCCGGGCAGCCTAGGTTTCACTCCAGGGCGTTGCTCCGCCAGATCGAATAGTTAGGTCCTTAGAAGTCAACGCCAGAAGCATAAAATACGATATAAATTCAACAGTTTTCCATCGTATAAAAGGAATAATTGCAAACAGCGTGAAAGTAATGGTCATTTATACGTTCCGGGCAACCTAGGCTTCACTCTACGGCGTTGTTCCACCAGATCGAATAGTTAGGGCCTAAGAAGTCAACACCAGAAGAATCAAAAATACTAAATAAATACAACAGCCTTTACACCGTATAAAACGAATAATTGCAATCTGTGTGAAGGTTATGGTCATATCTACGTTCCGGGAAACGTAGGCTTCACTGTAGGGCGTTGCTCCACTAGATCGAAATGTTAGGGCCTAAGAAGTCAACGCCCGAAGCATAAAATACGATATAAATACAACAGCTTTTCCATCGTATTAAATGAATAATTGCAAACAGTGTGAAAGTAGTGGTCATTTCTACGTTCCGAGCAACCTAGGCTTCACTCTAGGGCGGTGCTCCACCATATCGAATAGCTACGGATTAAGAAGCCTACGCCTGAAGCATAAAATACAATAAAAATACAACAGTGTTTCCATCATATAACAGGAATAATTGCAACCAGTTTGAAAGTGATGGCCAATTCTACGTTCCGGGCAACCTAGGTTTCACTCCAGGGCGTTGCTCCACCAGATAGTATAGTTAGGGCCTAAGAAGTCAACGCCAGAAGCATAAAATACGATATAAATACAACTGCTTTTCCATCGTATAAAACGAATAATTGCAACCAGTGTGAAAGTTATGGTCATTTCTACATTCCGAGCAACCTAGGCTTCACCCTAGGGCGTTGCACCAACAGATTGAATAGTTACAGCCTTAGAAGTCAAGGCCCGAAGCATAAAATGCAATAAAAATACAACAGTGTTTCCATCATATAACAGGAATAATTGCAACCAGTTTGAAAGTGATGGCCAATTCTACGTTCCGGGCAACCCAGGCTTCACTCTAGGGCGTTGCTCCACCAGATCGAATAGTTAGTGCCTTAGAAGTCAACGCCAGAAGCATAAAATACAATATAAATACAACAGTTTTTCCATCGCATAAAACGAATAATTGCAACCAGTATGAAACTTATGGACATTTCTACTTTCCGAGCAACCTAGGCTTCACCCTAGGGCGTTGCTCCAACAGATTGAATAGTTAGGGCCTTAGAAGTCAACGCCCGAACCATAAAATGCAAAAAAAATGCTACAGTGTTTCCATAATATAACAGGAATAATTGCAACCAGTTTGAAAGTGATGGCCAATTCTACGTTCCGGGCAACCTAGGTTTCACTCCAGGGCGTTGCTCCACCAGACCGCATAGTTACGGCCTAAGAAGTCAACGCCAGAAGCATAAAATACGATATAAATACAACTGCTTTTCCATCGTATAAAACGAATAATTGCAACCAGTGTGAAAGTAATGGTCATTTCTACGTTCCGAGCACCGTAGGCGTCACTCTAGGGCGTTGCTCCACCAGATCGAATAGTTAAGTCCATAGAAGTAAACGCCTGAAGCATAAAATACGATATTAATGCACCAGCTTTTCCGTCGTATAAAAGGAATAATTGCAAACAGTGTGAAAGTAATGGTCATTTCTACGTTCCGAGCAAACCTAGGCTTCACCCTAGGCCGTTGTTCCACCAGATCGAATAGTTAGGGCCTAAGAAGTGAACGGCAGAACCATAAAATGCAATATAAATATAACAGTTTTTCCATCGTATAAAAGGAATAATTGCAAACAGCGTGAAAGTAATGGTCATTTCTACGTTCCGGGCAACCTAGGCTTCACTCTACGGCGTTGTTCCACCAGATCGAATAGTTAGGGCCTAAGAAGTCAACACCAGAAGAATCAAAAATACTAAATAAATACAACAGCCTTTACACCGTATAAAACGAATAATTGCAATCTGTGTGAAGGTTATGGTCATATCTACGTTCCGGGAAACGTAGGCTTCACTGTAGGGCGTTGCTCCACTAGATCGAAATGTTAGGGCCTAAGAAGTCAACGCCCGAAGCATAAAATACGATATAAATACAACAGCTTTTCCATCGTATTAAATGAATAATTGCAAACAGTGTGAAAGTAGTGGTCATTTCTACGTTCCGAGCAACCTAGGCTTCACTCTAGGGCGGTGCTCCACCATATCGAATAGCTACGGATTAAGAAGCCTACGCCTGAAGCATAAAATACAATAAAAATACAACAGTATTTCCATCATATAACAGGAATAATTGCAACCAGTTTGAAAGTGATGGCCAATTCTACGTTACGGGCAACCCAGGTTTCACTCCAGGGCGTTGCTCCACAAGATCGAATGGTTACGGCCTAAGAAGTCAACGCCAGAAGCATAAAATGCGATATAAATACAACAGCTTTTCCATCGTATAAAAGGAATAATTGCAAACAGTGTGAATAGAATGGTCATTTCTACGTTCCAGGCAACCTAGGCTTCACTCTAGGGCGTTGTTCCACCAGATCGTATAGTTAGGGCCTAAGAAGTCAACGCAAGAAGCATAAAATACGATATAAATACAACTGCTATTCCATCGTATAAAGCGAATAATTGCGACCAGTGTGAAAGTTATGGTCATTTCTACATTCCGAGCAACCTAGGCTTCACCCTAGGGCGTTGCACCAACAGATTGAATAGTTAGAGCCTTAGAAGTCAAGGCCCGAAGCATAAAATGCAATAAAAATACAACAGTGTTTCCATCATATAACAGGAATAATTGCAACCAGTTTGAAATTGATGGCCAATTCTACGTTCCGGGCAACCCAGGCTTCACTCTAGGGCGTTGCTCCACCAGATCGAATAGTTAGTGCCTTAGAAGTCAACGCCAGAAGCATAAAATACAATATAAATACAACAGTTTTTCCACCGCATAAAACGAATAATTGCAACCAGTATGAAACTTATGGACATTTCTACTTTCCGAGCAACCTAGGCTTCACCCTAGGGCGTTGCTCCAACAGATTGAATAGTTAGGGCCTTAGAAGTCAACGCCCGAACCATAAAATGCAAAAAAAATGCTACAGTGTTTCTATAATATAACAGGAATAATTGCAACCAGTTTGAAAGTGATGGCCAATTCTACGTTCCGGGCAACCTAGGTTTCACTCCAGGGCGTTGCTCCACCAGACCGCATAGTTACGGCCTAAGAAGTCAACGCCAGAAGCATAAAATACGATATAAATACAACTGCTTTTCCATCGTATAAAACGAATAATTGCAACCAGTGTGAAAGTGATGGTCAGTTCTACGTTCCCGGCAACCTAGGCTTCACTCTATGGCGTTGTTCCACCAGATCGAATAGTTAGGGCCTAAGAAGTCAACGCCAGAAGCATAAAATGCAATATAAATATAACAGTTTTTTCATCGTATAAAACGAATAATAGCAACCAGTGTGAAAGTTATGGTCATTTCTACGTTCCGGGCAACCTAGGCTTCACTCTATGGCGTTCTTCCACCACATCGAATAGCTACGGCCTCAGAAGTCACCGCCTGGAGTATAAAATACAATAAAAATACAACAGTCTTTCCATCCTATAACAGGAATAATTGCAACCCGTGAGAAAGTGATGGTTATTTCTACGTTCCAGGCAACCTGGGCTTCACTCTAGGGCGTTGTTCCACCAGATCGTGTAGTTAGGGCCTAAGAAGTCAACGCCAGAAGCATAAAATACGATATAAATACAACTGCTTTTCCATCGTATAAAACGAATAATTGCAACCAGTGTGAAAGTTATGGTCATTTCTACATTCCGAGCAACCTAGGCTTCACCCTAGGGCGTTGCACCAACAGATTGAATAGTTACAGCCTTAGAAGTCAAGGCCCGAAGCATAAAATGCAATAAAAATACAACAGTGTTTCCATCATATAACAGGAATAATTGCAACCAGTTTGAAAGTGATGGCCAATTCTACGTTCCGGGCAACCCAGGCTTCACTCTAGGGCGTTGCTCCACCAGATCGAATAGTTAGTGCCTTAGAAGTCAACGCCAGAAGCATAAAATACAATATAAATACAACAGTTTTTCCATCGCATAAAACGAATAATTGCAACCAGTATGAAACTTATGGACATTTCTACTTTCCGAGCAACCTAGGCTTCACCCTAGGGCGTTGCTCCAACAGATTGAATAGTTAGGGCCTTAGAAGTCAACGCCCGAACCATAAAATGCAAAAAAAATGCTACAGTGTTTCCATAATATAACAGGAATAATTGCAACCAGTTTGAAAGTGATGGCCAATTCTACGTTCCCGGCAACCTAGGTTTCACTCCAGGGCGTTGCTCCACCAGACCGCATAGTTACGGCCTAAGAAGTCAACGCCAGAAGCATAAAATACGATATAAATACAACTGCTTTTCCATCGTATAAAACGAATAATTGCAACCAGTGTGAAAGTAATGGTCATTTCTACGTTCCGAGCACCGTAGGCGTCACTCTAGGGCGTTGCTCCACCACATCTAATAGCTACGGCCTTAGAAGTCAACGCCAGAGGCATAAAATACAATATAAATACCACAGCGTTTCCATCGTATAAAATGAATAATTGCAACCAGTGTGAAAGTTATGGTCATTTCTACATTCCGAGCAACCCAGGCTTCACTCTAGGGCGTTGTTCCACCAGATCGAATAGTTAAGTCCATAGAAGTAAACGCCTGAAGCATAAAATACGATATTCATGCACCAGCTTTTCCGTCGTATAAAAGGAATAATTGCAAACAGTGTGAAAGTAATGGTCATTTCTACGTTCCGGGCAACCTAGGCTTCACCCTAAGCCGTTGTTCCACCAGATCGAATAGTTAGGGCCTAAGAAGTGAACGCCAGAACCATAAAATGCAATATAAATATAACAGTTTTTCCATCGTATAGAACGAGTAATAGCAACCAGTGTGAAAGTTATGGTCATTTCTACGTTCCGGGCTACCTACGCTTCACTCTGTGGCGTTCTTCCACCACATCGAGTAGCAACGGCCTCAGAAGTCAACGCCGGAAGCATAAAATACAATGTAAATATAACTGTTTTTCCATCGTATAAAACGAATAATAGCAACCAGTGTGAAAGTTATGGTCATTTGTACGTTCCGGGCAACCTAGGCTTCACTCTAGGGCGTTGCTCCACCAGATCATACGGTTAGGGCCTTAGAAGTCAACGCCCGAAGCATAAAACACAAAATAAATAGAACGGTTTTTCCATTGTATAAAACGAATAATTGCTACCAGTGTAAAAGTTATGGTCATTCCTACGTTCCGGGCAACCTAGGCTTCACACTAGGGCGTTGCTCCACCCGTTCAAACAGTTAGGGCCTTAGAAGTCAACGCCCGAAGCATTAAATTCAAAATAAATAGAACAGTTTTTCCATTGTATAAAACGAATAATTGCTACCAGTGTAAAAGCTATGGTCATTTCTACGTTCCGGGCAGCCTAGGTTTCACTCCAGGGCGTTGCTCCTCCAGAGCGAATAGTTACCGCCTAAGAAGTCAACGCCAGAAGCATATAATACGATAAAGATGCAACAGTTTTACCTTCGTGTAAAACGAATAATTGCAACCAGTGTGAAAGTTATGGTCATTTCTACATTCCGAGCAACCTAGCCTTCACTCTAGGGCGTTGCTCCGCCAGATCGAATAGTTAGGTCCTTGGAAGTCAACGCCAGAAGCATAATATACGATATAAATACAACAGTTTTCCATCGTATAAAAGGAATAATTGCAAACAGCGTGAAAGTAATGGTCATTTCTACGTTCCGGGCAACCTAGGCTTCACTCTACGGCGTTGTTCCACCAGATCGAATAGTTAGGGCCTAAGAAGTCAACACCAGAAGAATCAAAAATACTAAATAAATACAACAGCCTTTACACCGTATAAAACGAATAATTGCAATCTGTGTGAAGGTTATGGTCATATCTACGTTCCGGGAAACGTAGGCTTCACTGTAGGGCGTTGCTCCACTAGATCGAAATGTTAGGGCCTTAGAAGTCAACGCCCGAAGCATTAAATTCAAAATAAATAGAACAGTTTTTCCATTGTATAAAACGAATAATTGCTACCAGTGTAAAAGCTATGGTCATTTCTACGTTCCGAGCAACCTAGGCTTCACTCTAGGGCGGTGCTCCACCATATCGAATAGCTACGGATTAAGAAGCCTACGCCTGAAGCATAAAATACAATAAAAATACAACAGTGTTTCCATCATATAGCAGGAATAATTGCAAACAGTGTGAAAAGAATGGTCATTTCTACGTTCCGGGCAACCTAGGCTTCACTCTACGGCGTTTTTCCACCAGATCGAATAGATAGGGCCTAAGAAGTCAACGCCAGAAGAATAAAGTACAATATAAATATAACAGTTTTTCCATCGTATAAAACGAATAATAGCAACCAGCGTGAAGGTTATGGTCATTTCTACGTTCCGGGCAACCTAGGCTTCACTCTAGGGCGTTGCTCCACCAGATCAAACAGTTAGGGCCTTAGAAGTCAACGCCCGAAGCATCAAATACAAAATAAATAGAACAGTCTTTCCATTGTATAAAACGAATAATTGCTACCAGTGTAAAAGTTATGGTCATTTCTACGTTCCGGGCAACCTAGGCTTCACTCTAGGGCGTTGCTCCACCAGGTCGAATAGTTAGGTCCTTAGAAGTAAACGCCTGAAGCATAAAATAAGATATTAATACAACAGCTTTTCCACCGTATAAAAGGAATAATTGCACACAGTGTGAAAGTAATGGTCATTTCTACGTTCCGGGCAACCTAGGCTTCACCCTAGGGCGTTGCTCCAACAGATTGAATAGTTAGGGCCTTAGAAGTCAACACCCGAGCCATAAAATGCAAAAAAAATGCAACAGTGTTTCCATCATATAACAGGAATAATTCCAACCAGTTTGAAAGTGATGGCCAATTCTACGTTCCGGGCAACCTAGGTTTCACTCCAGGGCGTTGCTCCACCAGACCGCATAGTTACGGTCTAAGAAGTCAACGCCAGAAGCATAAAATACGATATAAATACAACTGCGTTTCCATCGTATAAAACGAATAATTGCAACCAGTGTGAAAGTCATGGTCATTTCTACATTTCGAGCAACCTGGGTTTCACTCTAGGGCGTTGATCCACCTGATCGAATAGTTAGGGCCTTAGAAGTCAACGCCAGAAGCATAAAATACAATAAAGATGCAACAGTTTCTCCATCGTATAACAGGAATAACTGCAAACAGTGTGAAAGTACTGGGCATTTCTACGTCCCGGGTAACCTAGGTTTCACTTTAGGGCGTTGCTCCACCAGATCAAATAGCTTGGGACTTAGAATTCAACGCCATAAGTATAAAATACAATATAAATAGAACAGTTTTTCCATTGTATAAAACGAATAAATGCTAGCAGTGTAAAAGTTATGGTAATTTCTACGTTCCGGGCAACCTAGGCTTCACCCTAGGGCGTTGTTCCACCAGAGCGAGTAGTTAGGGCCTAAGAAGCGAACGCCAGAAGCATAAAATACAATACAAATACAACAGTTTTTCCATCATATAAAACGAATAATTGCAACCAGTGTAAAAGTTATGGTCATTTCTACGTTCCGGACAACCTAGGCTTCAGCCTAGGGCGTTGTTCCACCAGATCGAATAGTTAGGGCCTAAGAAGTGAACGCCAGAAGCATAAAATACAATATAAATACACAGTTTTTCCATCATATAAAACGGATGATAGCAACCAGTGTGGAAGTTATGGTCACTTCTACGTTCCGGGCAACCTAGGCTTCACTTTAGGGCGTTGCTCCATCAGATCAAATAGTTAGGGCCTAAGAAGTCAACGCCAGAAGCATAAAATGCAACATAAAAACAACAGATTTTCCATCGTATATAATGTATATTTGCAAACAGTGTGAAAGTAATGGACATTTCTACGTACCGGGCAAACTAGGCCCCACTCTAGGGCGTTGCTCCACCAAATCGAATACCTAGGGCCTTAGAAGTCAACGCCAGAAGCATAAAATACAATATAGATGCAAAAGTTTTTCCATCGTATAACAGGAATAACTGCAAACAGTATGAAAGTACTGGTCATTTCTACGTTCCGTGTATCCTAGGTTTTACTCTAGGGCGTTGCTCCACCATATCGAATAGCTAGGGACTTAGAATTCAACGCCATAAGAATAAAATACAATATAAGTACAACAGTTTTTCCATCGTATAAAATGAATAATTGCAACCAGTGTGAAAGTCATGGTCATTTCTACATTTCGAGCAACCTAGGTTTCACCCTAGGGCGTTGATCCACCTGATCGAATAGTTAGAGCCATAGAAGTCAACGCCAGAAGCATAAAATACAATAAAGATGCAACAGATTTTCCATCGTATAACAGGAATAACTGCAAACAGTGTGAAAGTACTGGGCATTTCTACGTCCCGGGTAACCTAGGTTTCACTTTAGGGCGTTGCTCCACCAGATCAAACAGCTTGGGACTTAGAATTCAACGCCATAAGTATAAAATACAATATAAATATAACAGTTTTTCCATCGTATAAGACGAATATTGGCAACCAGTGTGAAATTTATGGTCATTTCAACGTTCCGGGCAATCTAGGCTTCACTCTAGGGCGTTGCTCCTCCAGATCAATCAGTTAGGGCCTTAGAAGTCAACGCCCGAAGCATAAAATGCAAAATAAATAGAACAGCTTTTCCATCATATAAAACGAATAATTGTAACCAGTGTGAAAGTTATCGTCATTTCTACGTGCCGGGCAACCTAGGCTTCACCCTAGGGCGTTGTTCCACCAGATCGAAAAGTTAGGGCCAAAGAAGTGAACGCCAGAAGCATAAAACACAATATAAATACAACAGTTTATCCATCATATAAAACGAATGATAGCAACCAGTGTGAAAGTTATGGTCATTTCTACGTTCCGGGCAACCTAGGCTTCACTCTAGGCCGTTGTTCCACCAGATCGAATAGTTAGGGCCTAAGGAGTGATCGCCAGAAGCATAAAATACAATATAAATACAACAGTTTTTCCATCATATAAAACAAATCATAGCAACCAGTGTGAAAGTTATGGTCATTTCTACGTGCCGGGCAACCTAGGCTTCACTCTAGGGCGTTGCTCCACCAGATCGAATAGTTAGGGCCTTAGAAGTCAACGCCCGAAGCATAAAATACAAAATAAATAAAACAGTTTTTCCATCATATAAAACGAATAATTGTAACCAGTGTGAAAGTTATCGTCATTTCTACGTTCCGGGTAACCTAGGTTTCACTCTAGGGCGTTGCTCCACCAGATCGAATAGCTAGGGAATTAGAATTCAACGCCATAAGAATAAAATACAATATAAGTCCAACAGTTTTTCCATCGTATAAAATGAATAATTGCAACCAGTGTGAAAGTTATGGTCATTTCTACATTTCGAGCAACCTAGTCTTCACTCTAGGGCGTTGCTCCACCTGATCGAATAGTTAGGGCCTTAGAAGTCAACGCCAGAAGCATAAAATACAATAAAGGTGCAACAGTTTTTCCATCGTATAACAGGAATAACTGCAAACAGTGTTAAAGTACTGGTCATTTCTACGTTCCGGGTAACCTAGGTTTCGCTCTAGGGCGTTGCTCCACCAGATCGAATAGCTAGGGACTTAGAATTCAACGCCATAAGAATAAAATGCAATATAAATATAACAGTTTTTCCATCGTATAAAACGAATATTAGCAACCAGAGTGAACGTTATGGTCATTTCTACGTTCCAGGCAACCTAGGTTTCACTCTAGGGCGTTGTTGCACCAGATCGAATAGTTCGGGCCTAAGAAGTCAACGCCAGAAGCATAAAATACAATATAAATATAACAGTTTTTCCATCGTATAAAACGAATAATAGAAACCAGTGTGAAAGTTATGGTCATTTCTACGTTCCGGGCAACCTAGGCTTCACTCCAGGGCGTTCTCCACCAGATCAAACAGTTAGGGCCTTAGAAGTCAACGCCCGAAGCATAAAATACAAAATAAATAGAACGGTTTTTCCATTGTATAAAACGAATAAATGCTACCAGTGTGAAAGTTTTGGTCATTTCTACGTTCCGCGCAACCTAGGCTTCACTTTAGGACGTTGCTCCATCAGATCAAATAGTTAGGGCCTAAGAAGTCAACGCCAGAAGCATAAAATGCAACATAAAAACAACAGATTTTCCATCGTATATAATGTATATTTGCAAACAGTGTGAAAGTAATGGACATTTCTACGTACCGGGCAAACTAGGCCCCACTCTAGGGCGTTGCTCCACCAAATCGAATACCTAGGGCCTTAGAAGTCAACGCCAGAAGCATAAAATACAATATAGATGCAAAAGTTTTTCCATCGTATAACAGGAATAACTGCAAACAGTATGAAAGTACTGGTCATTTCTACGTTCCGTGTAACCTAGGTTTTACTCTAGGGCGTTGCTCCACCATATCGAATAGCTAGGGACTTAGAATTCCACGCCATAAGAATAAAATACAATATAAGTACAACAGTTTTTCCATCGTATAAAATGAATAATTGCAACCAGTGTGAAAGTCATGGTCATTTCTACATTTCGAGCAACCTAGGTTTCACCCTAGGGCGTTGATCCACCTGATCGAATAGTTAGAGCCATAGAAGTCAACGCCAGAAGCATAAAATACAATAAAGATGCAACAGATTTTCCATCGTATAACAGGAATAACTGCAAACAGTGTGAAAGTACTGGGCATTTCTACGTCCCGGGTAACCTAGGTTTCACTTTAGGGCGTTGCTCCACCAGATCAAACAGCTTGGGACTTAGAATTCAACGCCATAAGTATAAAATACAATATAAATATAACAGTTTTTCCATCGTATAAGACGAATATTGGCAACCAGTGTGAAATTTATGGTCATTTCAACGTTCCGGGCAATCTAGGCTTCACTCTAGGGCGTTGCTCCTCCAGATCAATCAGTTAGGGCCTTAGAAGTCAACGCCCGAAGCATAAAATGCAAAATAAATAGAACAGCTTTTCCATCATATAAAACGAATAATTGTAACCAGTGTGAAAGTTATCGTCATTTCTACGTGCCGGGCAACCTAGGCTTCACCCTAGGGCGTTGTTCCACCAGATCGAAAAGTTAGGGCCAAAGAAGTGAACGCCAGAAGCATAAAACACAATATAAATACAACAGTTTATCCATCATATAAAACGAATGATAGCAACCAGTGTGAAAGTTATGGTCATTTCTACGTTCCGGGCAACCTAGGCTTCACTCTAGGCCGTTGTTCCACCAGATCGAATAGTTAGGGCCTAAGGAGTGATCGCCAGAAGCATAAAATACAATATAAATACAACAGTTTTTCCATCATATAAAACAAATCATAGCAACCAGTGTGAAAGTTATGGTCATTTCTACGTGCCGGGCAACCTAGGCTTCACTCTAGGGCGTTGCTCCACCAGATCGAATAGTTAGGGCCTTAGAAGTCAACGCCCGAAGCATAAAATACAAAATAAATAAAACAGTTTTTCCATCATATAAAACGAATAATTGTAACCAGTGTGAAAGTTATCGTCATTTCTACGCTCCGCGCAACCTAGGCTTCACTCTAGGGTGTTGCTCCGCCAGATCGAATAGTTAGGGCCTTAGAAGTCAACGCCCGAAGCATAAAATACAAAATAAATAAAACAGTTTTTCCATCGTATAAAACGAATAATTGCTACCAGTGTGAAATGAATGGTCATTTCAACGTTCCGGGCAATCTAGGCTTCACTCTAGGGCGTTGCTCCTCCAGATCAATCAGTTAGGGCCTTAGAAGTCAACGCCCGAAGCATAAAATGCAAAATAAATAGAACAGCTTTTCCATCATATAAAACGAATAATTGTAACCAGTGTGAAAGTTATCGTCATTTCTACGTGCCGGGCAACCTAGGCTTCACCCTAGGGCGTTGTTCCACCAGATCGAAAAGTTAGGGCCAAAGAAGTGAACGCCAGAAGCATAAAACACAATATAAATACAACAGTTTATCCATCATATAAAACGAATGATAGCAACCAGTGTGAAAGTTATGGTCATTTCTACGTTCCGGGCAACCTAGGCTTCACTCTAGGCCGTTGTTCCACCAGATCGAATAGTTAGGGCCTAAGGAGTGATCGCCAGAAGCATAAAATACAATATAAATACAACAGTTTTTCCATCATATAAAACAAATCATAGCAACCAGTGTGAAAGTTATGGTCATTTCTACGTGCCGGGCAACCTAGGCTTCACTCTAGGGCGTTGTTCCACCAGATCGAATAGTTAGGGCCTTAGAAGTCAACGCCCGAAGCATAAAATACAAAATAAATAAAACAGTTTTTCCATCATATAAAACGAATAATTGTAACCAGTGTGAAAGTTATCGTCATTTCTACGCTCCGCGCAACCTAGGCTTCACTCTAGGGTGTTGCTCCGCCAGATCGAATAGTTAGGGCCTTAGAAGTCAACGCCCGAAGCATAAAATACAAAATAAATAAAACAGTTTTTCCATCGTATGAAACGAATAATTGCTACCAGTGTGAAATGAATGGTCATTTCTACGTTCCGGGCAACCTAGGCTTCACGCTAGGGCGGTGCTCCACCAGATCAAATAGTTAGGGCCTAAGAAGTCAACGCCAGGAGCATAAAATACAACATAAATACAACAGACTTTCCGTCGTATATAATGTATATTTGCAAACAGTGTGAAAGTAATGGTCATTTCTACGTACCGGGCAACCTAGGCTCCACTCTAGGGCGTTGCTCCACCAAATCGAATAGCTATGGCCTTAGAAGTCAACGCCAGAAGCATAAAATACAATAAAGACGCAAAGGTTTTTCCATCGTATAACAGGAATAACTGCAAACAGTATGAAAGTACTGGTCATTTCTACGTTCCGGGTAACCTAGGTTTCAGTCTAGGGCGTTGCTCCACCAGATCGAATAGCTAGGGAATTAGAATTCAACGCCATAAGAATAAAATACAATATAAGTCCAACAGTTTTTCCATCGTATAAAATGAATAATTGCAACCAGTGTGAAAGTTATGGTCATTTCTACATTTCGAGCAACCTAGTCTTCACTCTAGGGCGTTGCTCCACCTGATCGAATAGTTAGGGCCTTAGAAGTCAACGCCAGAAGCATAAAATACAATAAAGGTGCAACAGTTTTTTCATCGTATAACAGGAATAACTGCAAACAGTGTTAAAGTACTGGTCATTTCTACGTTCCGGGTAACCTAGGTTTCGCTCTAGGGCGTTGCTCCACCAGATCGAATAGCTAGGGACTTAGAATTCAACGCCATAAGAATAAAATGCAATATAAATATAACAGTTTTTCCATCGTATAAAACGAATATTAGCAACCAGAGTGAACGTTATGGTCATTTCTACGTTCCAGGCAACCTAGGTTTCACTCTAGGGCGTTGTTGCACCAGATCGAATAGTTCGGGCCTAAGAAGTCAACGCCAGAAGCATAAAATACAATATAAATATAACAGTTTTTCCATCGTATAAAACGAATAATAGAAACCAGTGTGAAAGTTATGGTCATTTCTACGTTCCGGGCAACCTAGGCTTCACTCCAGGGCGTTCTCCACCAGATCAAACAGTTAGGGCCTTAGAAGTCAACGCCCGAAGCATAAAATACAAAATAAATAGAACGGTTTTTCCATTGTATAAAACGAATTAATGCTACCAGTGTGAAAGTTTTTGTCATTTCTACGTTCCGCGCAACCTAGGCTTCACTCTAGGGCGTTGCTCCACCAGATCGAATAGTTAGGGCCTTAGAAGTCAACGCCCGAAGCATAAAATACAAAATAAATAAAACAGCTTTTCCATCGTATAAAACGAATAACTGCTACCAGTGTGAAATGAATGGTCATTTCTACGTTCCGGGAAACCTAGGCTTCACGCTAGGGCGGTGCTCCACCAGATCAAATAGTTAGGGCCTAAGAAGTCAACGCCAGGAGCATAAAATTCAACATAAATACAACAGACTTTCCATCGTATATAATGTATATTTGCAAACAGTGTGAAAGTAACGGTCATTTCTACGTACCGGGCAACCTAGGCTCCGCTCTAGGGCGTTGCTCCACCAAATCGAATAGCTAGGGCCTTAGAAGTCAACGCCAGAAGCATAAAATATAAAATAAATAGAACAGTCTTTCCATCGTATAAA
Source organism: Calliopsis andreniformis (assembly GCF_051401765.1). NCBI lineage: Eukaryota > Metazoa > Arthropoda > Insecta > Hymenoptera > Andrenidae > Calliopsis > Calliopsis andreniformis. The sequence continues at coordinate 11,592,136 of NW_027480433.1, forward strand.
ACGAGTAATTGCTACCAGTGTGAAAGTTATGGTTATTTCTACTTTCCGGGCAACCTAGGCTTCACACTATGGCGTTGTTCCACCAGATGGAATAGTTAGGGCCTAAGAAGTCAACACCAGAAGAATCAAAAATACTAAATAAATACAACAGCCTTTACACCGTATAAAACGAATAATTGCAATCTGTGTGAAGGTTATGGTCATATCTACGTTCCGGGAAACGTAGGCTTCACTGTAGGGCGTTGCTCCACTAGATCGAAATGTTAGGGCCTAAGAAGTCAACGCCCGAAGCATAAAATACGATATAAATACAACAGCTTTTCCATCGTATTAAATGAATAATTGCAAACAGTGTGAAAGTAGTGGTCATTTCTACGTTCCGAGCAACCTAGGCTTCACTCTAGGGCGGTGCTCCACCATATCGAATAGCTACGGATTAAGAAGCCTACGCCTGAAGCATAAAATACAATAAAAATACAACAGTGTTTCCATCATATAGCAGGAATAATTGCAACCAGTTTGAAAGTGATGGCCAATTCTACGTTCCGGGCAACCTAGGTTTCACTCCAGGGCGTTGCTCCACCAGATCGAATCGTTACGGCCTAAGAAGTCAACGCCAGAAGCATAAAATGCGATATAAATACAACAGCTTTTCCATCGTATAAAACGAATAATAGCAACCAGTGTGAAAGTAGTGGTCATTTCTACGTTCCGAGCAACCTAGGCTTCACTCTAGGGCGGTGCTCCACCATATCGAATAGCTACGGATTAAGAAGCCTACGCCTGAAGCATAAAATACAATAAAAATACAACAGTGTTTCCATCATATAGCAGGAATAATTGCAAACAGTGTGAAAGTAATGGTCATTTCTACGTTCCGGGCAACCTAGGCTTCACCCTAGGGCGTTGCTCCAACAGATTGAATAGTTAGGGCCTTAGAAGTCAACACCCGAACCATAAAATGCAAAAAAAATGCAACAGTGTTTCCATCATATAACAGGAATAATTCCAACCAGTTTGAAAGTGATGGCCAATTCTACGTTCCGGGCAACCTAGGTTTCACTCCAGGGCGTTGCTCCACCAGACCGCATAGTTACGGTCTAAGAAGTCAACGCCAGAAGCATAAAATACGATATAAATACAACTGCTTTTCCATCGTATAAAACGAATAATTGCAACCAGTGTGAAAGTAATGGTCATTTCTACGTTCCGAGCACCGTAGGCGTCACTCTAGGGAGTCGCTCCACCACATCTAATAGCTACGGCCTTAGAAGTCAACGCCAGAGGCATAAAATACTATATAAATACCACAGCCTTTCCATCGTATGAAATGAATAATTGCAACCAGTGTGAACGTACTGGTCATTTCAACGTTCCGGGCAATCTAGGCTTCACTCTAGGGCGTTACTCCTCCAGACCAATCAGTTAGGGCCTTAGAAGTCAACGCCCGAAGCATAAAATATAAAATAAATAGAACAGTTTTTCCATCGTATAAAACGAATAATTGCTACCAGTGTGAAAGTTATGGTCATTTCTACTTTCCGGGCAACCTAGGTTTCACCCTAGGGCGCTGTTTCACCGGATGGAATAGTTAGGGCCTAAGAAGACAACGCCAGAAGCATAAAATACGATATAAATACAACAGCTTTCCCATTGTATAAAACGAATAATTGCTACCAGTATGAAACTTATGTACATTTCTACGTTCCGGACAACCTAGGCTTCAGCCTAGGGCGTTCTTCCACCAGATCGAATAGTTAGGGCCTAAGAAGTCAACGCCCGAAGCATTGAATGCAAAATAAATAGAACAGTTTTTCCATCGTATAAAACGAATAATTGCTACCAGTGTAAAGGTTGTGGTCATTTCTACGTTCCGGGCAACCTAGGCTTCACCCTAGGCCGTTGTTCCACCAGATCGAATAGTTAGGGCCTAAGAAGTGAACGCCAGAAGCATAAAAAACAATATAAATACACAGTTTTTCCATCATATAAAACGGATGAGAGCAACCAGTGTGGAAGTTATGGTCACTTCTACGTTCCGCGCAACCTAGGCTTCACTTTAGGGCGTTGCTCCACCAGGTCAAATAGTTAGGGCCTAAGAAGTCAACGCCAGAAGCATAAAATGCAACATAAATACAACAGATTTTCCATTGTATATAATGTATATTTGCAAACAGTGTGAAAGTAATGGACATTTCTACGTACCGGGCAAACTAGGCCCCACTCTAGGGCGTTGCTCCACCAAATCGAATAGCTAGGGACTTAGAATTCAACGCCATAAGAAAAAAATACAATATAAGTACAACAGTTTTTCCATCGTATAAAATGAATAATTGCAACCAGTGTGAAAGTCATGGTCATTTCTACATTTCGAGCAACCTGGGTTTCACTCTAGGTCGTTGATCCACCTGATCGAATAGTTAGGGCCTTAGAAGTCAACGCCAGAAGCATAAAATACTATAAAGATGCAACAGTTTTTCCATCGTATAACAGGAATAACTGCAAACAGTGTGAAAGTACTGGGCATTTCTACGTCCCGGGTAACCTAGGTTTCACTTTAGGGCGTTGCTCCACCAGATCAAATAGCTTGGGACTTAGAATTCAACGCCATAAGTATAAAATACAATATAAATAGAACAGTTTTTCCATTGTATAAAACGAATAAATGCTAGCAGTGTAAAAGTTATGGTCATTTCTACGTTCCGGGCAACCTAGGCTTCACCCTAGGGCGTTGTTCCACCAGAGCGAGTAGTTAGGGCCTAAGAAGCGAACGCCAGAAGCATAAAATACAATACAAATACAACAGTTTTTCCATCATATAAAACGAATAATTGCAACCAGTGTAAAAGTTATGGTCATTTCTACGTTCCGGACAACCTAGGCTTCAGCCTAGGGCGTTGTTCCACCAGATCGAATAGTTAGGGCCTAAGAAGTGAACGCCAGAAGCATAAAATACAATATAAATACACAGTTTTTCCATCATATAAAACGGATGATAGCAACCAGTGTGGAAGTTATGGTCACTTCTACGTTCCGGGCAACCTAGGCTTCACTTTAGGGCGTTGCTCCATCAGATGAAATAGTTAGGGCCTAAGAAGTCAACGCCAGAGGCCTAAAATGCAACATAAAAACAACAGATTTTCCATCGTATATAATGTATATTTGCAAACAGTGTGAAAGTAATGGACATTTCTACGTACCGGGCAAACTAGGCCCCACTCTAGGGCGTTGCTCCACCAAATCGAATACCTAGGGCCTTAGAAGTCACCGCCAGAAGCATAAAATACAATATAGATGCAAAAGTTTTTCCATCGTATAACAGGAATAACTGCAAACAGTATGAAAGTACTGGTCATTTCTACGTTCCGTGTAACCTAGGCTTCAATCTAGGCCGTTGTTCCACCAGATCGAATAGTTAGGGCCTAAGAAGTGATCGCCAGAAGCATAAAATACAATATAAATACAACAGTTTTTCCATCATATAAAACAAATGATAGCAACCAGTGTGAAAGTTATGGTCATTTCTACGTGCCGGGCAACCTAGGCTTCACTCTAGGGCGTTGCTCCACCAGATCGAATAGTTAGGGCCTTAGAAGTCAACGCCCGAAGCATAAAATACAAAATAAATGAAACAGTTTTTCCATCGTATAAAACGAATAATTGCTACCAGTGTGAAATGAATGGTCATTTCTACGTTCCGGGCAACCTAGGCTTCACGCTAGGGCGGTGCTCCACCAGATCAAATAGTTTGGGCCTAAGAAGTCAACGCCAGGAGCATAAAATACAACATAAATACAACAGACTTTCCGTCGTATATAATGTATATTTGCAAACAGTGTGAAAGTAATGGTCATTTCTACGTACCGGGCAACCTAGGCTCCACTCTAGGGCGTTGCTCCACCAAATCGAATAGCTATGGCCTCAGAAGTCAACGCCAGAGGCATAAAATACAATAAAGACGCAAAGGTTTTTCCATCGTATAACAGGAATAACTGCAAACAGTATGAAAGTACTGGTCATTTCTACGTTCCGGGTAACCTAGGTTTCACTCTAGGGCGTTGCTCCACCAGATCGAATAGCTAGGGAATTAGAATTCAACGCCATAAGAATAAAATACAATATAAGTCCAACAGTTTTTCCATCGTATAAAATGAATAATTGCAACCAGTGTGAAAGTTATGGTCATTTCTACATTTCGCGCAACCTAGTCTTCACTCTAGGGCGTTGCTCCACCTGATCGAATAGTTAGGGCCTTAGAAGTCAACGCCAGAAGCATAAAATACAATAAAGGTGCAACAGTTTTTCCATCGCATAACAGGAATAACTGCAAACAGTGTTAAAGTACTGGTCATTTCTACGTTCCGGGTAACCTAGGTTTCGCTCTAGGGCGTTGCTCCACCAGATCGAATAGCTAGGGACTTAGAATTCAACGCCATAAGAATAAAATGCAATATAAATATAACAGTTTTTCCATCGTATAAAACGAATATTAGCAACCAGAGTGAACGTTATGGTCATTTCAACATTCCGGGCAATCTGGGCTTCACACTTGGGCGTTGCTCCTCCAGATCAATCAGTTAGGGCCTTAGAAGTAAACGCCCGAAGCATAAAATGCAAAATAAATAGAACAGTTTTTCCATTGTATAAAACGAATAATTGCTACCAGTGTAAAAGTTATGGTCTTTTCTACGTTCCGGGCAACCTAGGCTTCACCCTAGGGCGTTGGTCCACCAGATCGAATAGTTAGGGCCTAAGAAGTGAACGCCTGAAGCATAAAATACAATATAAATGCAACAGGTTTTCCATCGTATAAAACGAATAATTGCAACCAGTATGAAACTTATGGTCATTTCTACTTTCCGGGCAACCTAGGCTTCACTCTATGGCGTTCTACCACCACATCGAATAGCTACGGCCACAGAAGTCAACGCCTGAAGTATAAAATACATTAAAAATACAACAGTCTTTCCATCCTATAACAGGAATAGTTGCCACCCGTGTGAAAGTGATGGTCATTTCTACGTTCCAGGCAACCTAGGCTTCACTCTAGGGCGTTGTTGCACCAGATCGAATAGTTCGGGCCTAAGAAGTCAACGCCAGAAGCATAAAATACAATATAAATATAACAGTTTTTCCATCGTATAAAACGAATAATAGAAACCAGTGTGAAAGTTATGATCATTTCTACGTTCCGGGCAACCTAGGCTTCACTCCAGGGCGTTCTCCACCAGATCAAAGAGTTAGGGCCTTAGAAGTCAACGCCCGAAGCATAAAATACAAAATAAATAGAACGGTTTTTCCATTGTATAAAACGAATAAATGCTACCAGTGTAAAAGTTATGGTCTTTTCTACGTTCCGGGCAACCTAGGCTTCAATGTAGGGCGTTGCTCCACCAGATCGAATAGTTTGGGCCTTAGAAGTCAACGCCCGAAGCATAAAATACAAAATAAATGAAACAGTTTTTCCATCGTATAAAACGAATAATTGCAACCAGTATGAAACTTATGGTCATTTCTACTTTCCGGGCAACCTTGGCTTCACTCTATGGCGTTCTACCACCACATCGAATAGCTACGGCCACAGAAGTCAACGCCTGAAGCATAAAATACAATAAAAATACAACAGTCTTTCCATCCTATAACAGGAATAGTTGCAACCCGTGTGAAAGTGATGGTCATTTCTACGTTCCAGGCAACCTAGGTTTCACTCTAGGGCGTTGTTGCACCAGATCGAATAGTTCGGGCCTAAGAAGTCAACGCCAGAAGCATAAAATACAATATAAATAAAACAGTTTTTCCATCGTATAAAACGAATAACTGCTACCAGTGTGAAATGAATGGTCATTTCTACGTTCCGGGAAACCTAGGCTTCACGCTAGGGCGGTGCTCCACCAGATCAAATAGTTAGGGCCTAAGAAGTCAACGCCAGGAGCATAAAATTCAACATAAATACAACAGACTTTCCATCGTATATAATGTATATTTGCAAACAGTGTGAAAGTAACGGTCATTTCTACGTACCGGGCAACCTAGGCTCCGCTGTAGGGCGTTGCTCCACCAAATCGAATAGCTAGGGCCTTAGAAGTCAACGCCAGAAGCATAAAATATAAAATAAATAGAACAGTCTTTCCATCGTATAAAACGAGTAATTGCTACCAGTGTGAAAGTTATGGTTATTTCTACTTTCCGGCTAACCTAGGCTTCACCCTATGGCGTTGTTCCACCAGATGGAATAGTTAGGGCCTAAGAAGTCAACGCCAGAAGCGTAAAATACGATATAAATACAACAGCTTTTCCATCGTATAAGACGAATAATTGCAACCAGTTTGAAAGTGATGGTCATTTCGTCGTACCGGTCAACCTAGGCTTCACTCTAGGGCGTTGCTCCTCCTGATCGAATAGTTAGGGCCTTAGAAGTCAACGCCCGAAGCATAAAATACAAAATAAATAGAACAGTTTTTCCATCGTATAAAACGAATAATTGCTACCAGTGTGAAAGTTATGGTCATTTCTACTTTCCGGGCAACCTACGCTTCACACTAGGGCGTTGTTCCACCAGATGGAATAGTTAGGGCCTAAGAAGTCAACGCCAGAAGCATAAAATACGATATAAATACAACAGCTTTTCCATCGTATAAAACGAATAATTGCAACCAGTGTGAAAGTTATGGTCATTTCTACGTTCCGGGCAACCTAGGCTTCACACAATGGCGTTGCTCCAACAGATTGAATAGTTAGGTCCTTAGAAGTCAATGCCCGAAGCATAAAATGCAATAAATATACAACAGCATTGCCATCATATAAAATGAATAATTGCAAACAGTGTGAAAGATATGGACATTTCTACGTTCCGGGCAACCTAGGCTTCACTCTATGGCGTTCATCCACCACATCGAATAGCTACGGCCTCAGAAGTCAACGCGTGAAGCATAAAATACAATAAAAATACAACAACCTTTCCATCCTATAACAGGAATAATTGCAACCCGTGTGAAAGTGATGGTCATTTCTACGTTCCAGGCAACCTCGGCTTCACTCTAGGGTGTTGTTCCACCAGATCGAATAGTTAGGGCCTAAGAAGTTAACGCCAGAAGCATAAAATACAATATAAATGTAACAGTTTTTCCATCGTATAAAACGAATAATAGCAACCAGTGTGAAAGTTATGGTCATTTCTACGTTCCTGGCAACCTAGGCTTCACTCTAGGGCGTTGCTCCACCAGGTCAAACAGTTAGGGCCTTAGATGTCAACGCCAGAAGCATAAAATACAATAAAGGTGCAACAGTTTTTCCATCGTATAACAGGAATAACTGCAACCAGTGTGAAAGTACTGGTCATTTCTACGTTCCTGGTAACCTAGGTTTCACTCTAGGGCGTTGCTCCACGAGATCGAAAAGCTAGGGACTTAGAATTCAACGCCAGAAGAATAAAATACAATATAAGTACAACAGTTTTTCCATCGTATAAAATGAATATTCGCATATATTGTGAAAGTAATGGTCATTTCTACGTTCCGGGCAACCTATGCGACACTCTAGAGCGTTGCTCCACCACATCTAATAGCTACGGCCTTAAAAGTCAACGCCAGAAGAATAAAATGCAATATAAATACAACTGCATTTCCATCGTATAAAATGAATAATTGCAAACAGTGTGAAAGGAATGGTCATTTGTACGTTCCGGGCAACCTAGGCTTCACTCTAGGGCGTTGCTCCACCAGATCGAATAGTTAGGGCCTAAGAAGTGAACGCCAGAAGCATAAAATACAATATAAATACAAGAGTTTTTCCATCATATAAAACGAATAATTGCAACCAGTATGAAAGTGATGGTCATTTCTACGTACCAGGCAACCTAGGCTTCACTCTAGGGCGTTGCCCCACCAGATCGAATAGTTAGGGTCTTAGAAGTCAACGCCCGAAGCATAAAATATAAAATAAATAGAACAGTTTTTCCATCGTATAAAACGAATAATTGCTACCAGTGTGAAAGTTATGGTCATTTCTACTTTCCGGGCAACCTACGCTTCACCCTATAGCGTTGTTCCACCAGATGGAATAGTTAGGGCCTAAGAAGTCAACGCCAGAAGCATAAAATACGATATAAATACAACAGCTTTTCCATCGTATAAGACGAATAATTGCAACCAGTTTGAAAGTGATGGTCATTTCGTCGTACCGGGCTACCTACGCTTCACCCTATGGCGTTGTTCCACCAGATGGAATAGTTAGGGCCTAAGAAGTCAACGCCAGAAGCATAAAATAAGATATAAATAAAACAGCTTTTCCATCGTATAAGTCGAATAATTGCAACCAGTTTGAAAGTGATGGTCATTTCGACGTACCGGGCAACCTAGGCTTCACTCTAGGGCGTTGCTCCACCTGATCGAATAGTTAGGGCCTTAGAAGTCAACGCCCGAAGCATAAAATACAAAATAAATAGAACGGTTTTTCCATTGTATAAAACGAATAAATGCTACCAGTGTAAAAGTTATGGTCTTTTCTACGTTCCAGGCAACCTAGGCTTCACCCTAGGACGTTGTTCCACCAGATCGAATAGTTAGGGCCTAAGAAGTGAACGCCAGAAGCATAAAATACAATATAAATACAACAGTTTTTCCATCGTATAAAGCGAATAATTGCAACCAGTATGAAAGTTATGGTCATTTCTACTTTCCGGGCAACCTAGGTTTCACACTGTGGCGTTCTACCACCACATCGAATAGCTACGGCCACAGAAGTCAACGCCTGAAGTATAAAATACAATAAAACTACAACAGTCTTTCCATCCTATAACAGGAATAATTGCAACCCGTGTGAAAGTGATGGTCATTTCTACGTTCCAGGCAACCTAGGCTTCACTCTAGGGTGTTGTTCCACCAGATCGAATAGTTAGGGCCTAAGAAGTCAACGCCAGAAGCATAAAATACAATATAAATATAACAGCTTTTCCATCGTATAAAACGAATAATAGCAACCAGTGTAAAAGTTATGGTCATTTCTACGTCTCGGGCAACCTAGGCTTCACCCTAGGCCGTTGTCCCACCAGATCGAATAGTTCGGGCCTAAGAAGTGAACGCCAGAAGCATAAAATACAATATAAATACAACAGTTTTTCCATCATATAACAGGAATAATTGCAACCAGTTTGAGAGTGATGGTCATTTCTACGTACCGGGCAACCTAGGCTTCACTCTAGGGCATTGATCCACTAGATCGAATAGTTAGTGCCTTAGAAGTCAACGCCAGATGCATAAAATACAATATAAATACAACAGTTTTTCCATCGTATAAAACGAATAATTGCAACCACTATGAAAGTTAACGTCATTACTACGTTCCGAGCGGCCTAGGCTTCACTCCAGGGCGTTGCTCCACCAGATCAAACAGGTAGGGCCTTAGAAGTCAACGCCCGAAGCATAAAATACAAAATAAATAGAACGGTTTTTCCATTGTATAAAACGAACAAATGCTACCAGTGTAAGAGTTATGGTCTTTTCTACGTTCCGGGCAACCTAGGCTTCACCCTAGGGCGTTGTTCCACCAGATCGAATAGTTAGGGCCTAAGAAGTGAACGCCTGAAGCATAAAATACAATATAAATACAACAGTTTTTCCATCGTATAAAACGAATAATTGCAACCAGTATGAAACTTATGGTCATTTCTACTTTCCGGGCAACCTAGGCTTCACTCTATGGCGTTCTACCACCACATCGAATAGCTACGGCCACAGAAGTCAACGCCTGAAGTATAAAATACAATAAAAATACAACAGTCTTTCCATCCTATAACAGGAATAATTGCAACCCGTGTGAAAGTGATGGTCATTTCTACGTTCCAGGCAACCTAGGCTTCACTCTAGGGCGTTGTTGCACCAGATCGAATAGTTTGGGCCTAAGAAGTCAACGCCCGAAGCATAAAATACAAAATAAATAAAACAGTTTTTCCATCGTATAAAACGAATAATTGCTACCAGTGTGAAATGAATGGTCATTTCTACGTTCCAGGCAACCTAGGCTTCACGCTAGGGCGGTGCTCCACCAGATCAAATAGTTAGGGCCTAAGAAGTGAACGCCAGAAGCATAAAATACAATATAAATACAACAGTTTTTCCATCATATAACAGGAATAATTGCAACCAGTTTGAGAGTGATGGTCATTTCTACGTACCGGGCAACCTAGGCTTCACTCTAGGGCATTGATCCACTAGATCGAATAGTTAGTGCCTTAGAAGTCAACGCAAGATGCATAAAATACAATATAAATACAACAGTTTTTCCATCGTATAAAACGAATAATTGCAACCACTATGAAAGTTAACGTCATTACTACGTTCCGAGCGGCCTAGGCTTCACTCCAGGGCGTTGCTCCACCAGATCAAACAGTTAGGGCCTTAGAAGTCAACGCCCGAAGCATAAAATACAAAATAAATAGAACGGTTTTTCCATTGTATAAAACGAATAATTGCAACCAGTATGAAACTTATGGTCATTTCTACTTTCCGGGCAGCCTAGGCTTCACTCTATGGCGTTCTACCACCACATCGAATAGCTACGGCCACAGAAGTCAACGCCTGAAGTATAAAATACAATAAAAATACAACAGTCTTTCCATCCTATAACAGGAATAATTGCAACCCGTGTGAAAGTGATGGTCATTTCTACGTTCCAGGCAACCTAGGCTTCACTCTAGGGCGTTGTTGCACCAGATCGAATAGTTCGGGCCTAAGAAGTCAACGCCCGAAGCATAAAATACAAAATAAATAAAACAGTTTTTCCATCGTATAAAACGAATAATTGCTACCAGTGTGAAATGAATGGTCATTTCTACGTTCCAGGCAACCTAGGCTTCACGCTAGGGCGGTGCTCCACCAGATCAAATAGTTAGGGCCTAAGAAGTCAACGCCAGGAGCATAAAATACAACATAAATACAACAGACTTTCCATCGTATATAATGTATATTTGCAAACAGTGTGAAAGTAATGGTCATTTCTACGTACCGGGCAACCTAGGCTCCACTCTAGGGCGTTGCTCCACCAAATCGAATAGCTAGGGCCTTAGAAGTCAACGCCAGAAGCATAAAATACAATAAAGGTGCAAAAGTTTTTCCATCGTATAACAGGAATAACTGCAAACAGTATGAAGGTACTGGTCATTTCTACGTTCCGGGTAACCTAGGTTTCACTCTATGGCGTTCTACCACCACATCGAATAGCTACGACCACAGAAGTCAACGCCTGAAGTATAAAATACAATAAAAATACAACAGTCTTTCCATCCTATAACAGGAATAATTGCAACCCGTGTGAAAGTGATGGTCATTTCTACGTTCCAGGCAACCTAGGCTTCACTCTAGGGCGTTGTTGCACCAGATCGAATAGTTCGGGCCTAAGAAGTCAACGCCAGAAGCATAAAATACAATATAAATATAACAGTTTTTCCATCGTATAAAACGAATAATAGAAACCAGTGTGAAAGTTATGGTCATTTCTACGTTCCGGGCAACCTAGGCTTCACTCTAGGGCGTTGCTCCACCAGGTCAAACAGTTAGGGCCTTAGATGTCAACGCCAGAAGCATAAAATACAATAAAGATGCAACAGTTTTTCCATCGTATAACAGGAATAACTGCAACCAGTGTGAAAGTACTGGTCATTTCTACGTTCCTGGTAACCTAGGTTTCACTCTAGGGCGTTGCTCCACGAGATCGAAAAGCTAGGGACTTAGAATTCAACGCCAGAAGAATAAAATACAATATAAGTACAACAGTTTTTCCATCGTATAAAATGAATATTCGCATATATTGTGAAAGTAATGGTCATTTCTACGTTCCGGGCAACCTATGCGACACTCTAGAGCGTTGCTCCACCACATCTAATAGCTACGGCCTTAAAAGTCAACGCCAGAAGAATAAAATGCAATATAAATACAACTGCATTTCCATCGTATAAAATGAATAATTGCAAACAGTGTGAAAGGAATGGTCATTTGTACGTTCCGGGCAACCTAGGCTTCACTCTAGGGCGTTGCTCCACCAGATCGAATAGTTAGGGCCTAAGAAGTGAACGCCAGAAGCATAAAATACAATATAAATACAAGAGTTTTTCCATCATATAAAACGAATAATTGCAACCAGTATGAAAGTGATGGTCATTTCTACGTACCAGGCAACCTAGGCTTCACTCTAGGGCGTTGCCCCACCAGATCGAATAGTTAGGGTCTTAGAAGTCAACGCCCGAAGCATAAAATATAAAATAAATAGAACAGTTTTTCCATCGTATAAAACGAATAATTGCTACCAGTGTGAAAGTTATGGTCATTTCTACTTTCCGGGCAACCTACGCTTCACCCTATAGCGTTGTTCCACCAGATGGAATAGTTAGGGCCTAAGAAGTCAACGCCAGAAGCATAAAATACGATATAAATACAACAGCTTTTCCATCGTATAAGACGAATAATTGCAACCAGTTTGAAAGTGATGGTCATTTCGTCGTACCGGGCTACCTACGCTTCACCCTATGGCGTGGTTCCACCAGATGGAATAGTTAGGGCCTAAGAAGTCAACGCCAGAAGCATAAAATAAGATATAAATAAAACAGCTTTTCCATCGTATAAGTCGAATAATTGCAACCAGTTTGAAAGTGATGGTCATTTCGACGTACCGGGCAACCTAGGCTTCACTCTAGGGCGTTGCTCCACCTGATCGAATAGTTAGGGCCTTAGAAGTCAACGCCCGAAGCATAAAATACAAAATAAATAGAACGGTTTTTCCATTGTATAAAACGAATAAATGCTACCAGTGTAAAAGTTATGGTCTTTTCTACGTTCCAGGCAACCTAGGCTTCACCCTAGGACGTTGTTCCACCAGATCGAATAGTTAGGGTCTTAGAAGTCAACGCCCGAAGCATAAAATACAAAATAAATAGAACGGTTTTTCCATTGTATAAAACGAATAATTGCAACCAGTATGAAACTTATGGTCATTTCTACTTTCCGGGCAGCCTAGGCTTCACTCTATGGCGTTCTACCACCACATCGAATAGCTACGGCCACAGAAGTCAACGCCTGAAGTATAAAATACAATAAAAATACAACAGTCTTTCCATCCTATAACAGGAATAATTGCAACCCGTGTGAAAGTGATGGTCATTTCTACGTTCCAGGCAACCTAGGCTTCACTCTAGGGCGTTGTTGCACCAGATCGAATAGTTCGGGCCTAAGAAGTCAACGCCAGAAGCATAAAATACAAAATAAATAAAACAGTTTTTCCATCGTATAAAACGAATAATTGCTACCAGTGTGAAATGAATGGTCATTTCTACGTTCCAGGCAACCTAGGCTTCACGCTAGGGCGGTGCTCCACCAGATCAAATAGTTAGGGCCTAAGAAGTCAACGCCAGGAGCATAAAATACAACATAAATACAACAGACTTTCCATCGTATATAATGTATATTTGCAAACAGTGTGAAAGTAATGGTCATTTCTACGTACCGGGCAACCTAGGCTCCACTCTAGGGCGTTGCTCCACCAAATCGAATAGCTAGGGCCTTAGAAGTCAACGCCAGAAGCATAAAATACAATAAAGGTGCAAAAGTTTTTCCATCGTATAACAGGAATAACTGCAAACAGTATGAAGGTACTGGTCATTTCTACGTTCCGGGTAACCTAGGTTTCACTCTATGGCGTTCTACCACCACATCGAATAGCTACGGCCACAGAAGTCAACGCCTGAAGTATAAAATACAATAAAAATACAACAGTCTTTCCATCCTATAACAGGAATAATTGCAACCCGTGTGAAAGTGATGGTCATTTCTACGTTCCAGGCAACCTAGGCTTCACTCTAGGGCGTTGTTGCACCAGATCGAATAGTTCGGGCCTAAGAAGTCAACGCCAGAAGCATAAAATACAATATAAATATAACAGTTTTTCCATCGTATAAAACGAATAATAGAAACCAGTGTGAAAGTTATGGTCATTTCTACGTTCCGGGCAACCTAGGCTTCACTCCAGGGCGTTCTCCACCAGATCAAACAGTTAGGGCCTTAGAAGTCAACGCCCGAAGCATAAAATACAAAATAAATAGAACGGTTTTTCCATTGTATAAAACGAATAAATGCTACCAGTGTAAAAGTTATGGTCTTTTCTACGTTCCGGGCAACCTAGGCTTCAATCTAGGGCGTTGCTCCACCAGATCGAATAGTTAGGGCCTTAGAAGTCAACGCCCGAAGCATAAAATACAAAATAAATGTAACAGTTTTTCCATCGTATAAAACGAATAATTGCAACCAGTATGAAACTTATGGTCATTTCTACTTTCCGGGCAACCTTGGCTTCACTCTATGGCGTTCTACCACCACATCGAATAGCTACGGCCACAGAAGTCAACGCCTGAAGTATAAAATACAATAAAAATACAACAGTCTTTCCATCCTATAACAGGAATAGTTGCAACCCGTGTGAAAGTGATGGTCATTTCTACGTTCCAGGCAACCTAGGTTTCACTCTAGGGCGTTGTTGCACCAGATCGAATAGTTCGGGCCTAAGAAGTCAACGCCAGAAGCATAAAATACAATATAAATATAACAGTTTTTCCATCGTATAAAACGAATAATAGAAACCAGTGTGAAAGTTATGGTCATTTTTAGGTTCCGGGCAACCTAGGCTTCACTCCAGGGCGTTCTCCACCAGATCAAACAGTTAGGGCCTTAGAAGTCAACGCCCGAAGCATAAAATACAAAATAAATAGAACGGTTTTTCCATTGTATAAAACGAATAAATGCTACCAGTGTGAAAGTTTTGGTCATTTCTACGTTCCGCGCAACCTAGGCTTCACTCTAGGGCGTTGCTCCACCAGATCGAATAGTTAGGGCCTTAGAAGTCAACGCCCGAAGCATAAATAACAAAATAAATAAAACAGTATTTCCATCGTATAAAACGAATAACTGCTACCAGTGTGAAATGAATGGTCATTTCTACGTTCCGGGAAACCTAGGCTTCACGCTAGGGCGGTGCTCCACCAGATCAAATAGTTAGGGCCTAAGAAGTCAACGCCAGGAGCATAAAATTCAACATAAATACAACAGACTTTCCATCGTATATAATGTATATTTGCAAACAGTGTGAAAGTAACGGTCATTTCTACGTACCGGGCAACCTAGGCTCCGCTCTAGGGCGTTGCTCCACCAAATCGAATAGCTAGGGCCTTAGAAGTCAACGCCAGAAGCATAAAATATAAAATAAGTAGAACAGTCTTTCCATCGTATAAAACGAGTAATTGCTACCAGTGTGAAAGTTATGGTTATTTCTACTTTCCGGGCAACCTAGGCTTCACCCTATGGCGTTGTTCCACCAGATGGAATAGTTAGGGCCTAAGAATTCAACGCCAGAAGCGTAAAATACGATATAAATACAACAGCTTTTCCATCGTATAAGACGAATAATTGCAACCAGTTTGAAAGTGATGGTCACTTCGTCGTACCGGGCAACCTAGGCTTCACTCTAGGGCGTTGCTCCACCTGATCGAATAGTTAGGGCCTTAGAAGTCAACGCCCGAAGCATAAGATACAAAATAAATAGAACAGTTTTTCCATCGTATAAAACGAATAATTGCTACCAGTGTGAAAGTTATGGTCATTTCTACTTTCCGGGCAACCTACGCTTCACCCTAGGGCGTTGTTCCACCAGATGGAATAGTTAGGGCCTAAGAAGTCAACGCCAGAAGCATAAAATACGATATAAATACAACAGCTTTTCCATCGTATAAAACGAATAATTGCAACCAGTGTGAAAGTTATGGTCATTTCTACGTTCCGGGCAACCTAGGCTTCACCCAATGGCGTTGCTCCAACAGATTGAATAGTTAGGTCCTTAGAAGTCAATGCCCGAAGCATAAAATGCAATAAATATACAACAGCATTGCCATCGTATAAAATGAATAATTGCAAACAGTGTGAAAGATATGGACATTTCTACGTTCCGGGCAACCTAGGCTTCACTCTAGGGCGTTGCTCCACCAGGTCAAACAGTTAGGGCCTTAGATGTCAACGCCAGAAGCATAAAATACAATAAAGGTGCAACAGTTTTTCCATCGTATAACACGAATAACTGCAACCAGTGTGAAAGTACTGGTCATTTCTACGTTCCGGGTAACCTAGGTTTCACTCTAGGGCGTTGCTCCACGAGATCGAAAAGCTAGGGACTAAGAATTCAACGCCAGAAGAATAAAATACAATATAAGTACAACAGTTTTTCCATCGTATAAAATGGATATTCGCATGTATTGTGAAAGTAATGGTCATTTCTACGTTCCGGGCAACCTATGCGACACTATAGAGCGTTGCTCCACCACATCTAATAGCTACGGCCTTAAAAGTCAACGCCAGAAGAATAAAATGCAATATAAATACAACTGCATTTCCATCGTATAAAATGAATAATTGCAAACAGTGTGAAAGGAATGGTCATTTGTACGTTCCGGGCAACCTAGGCTTCACTCTAGGGCGTTGCTCCACCAGATCGAATAGTTAGGGCCTAAAATACAAATACGCCAGAAGCATAAAATACAATATAAATACAACAGTTTTTCCATCATATAACAGGAATAATTGCAACCAGTTTGAGAGTGATGGTCATTTCTACGTACCGGGCAACCTAGGCTTCACTCTAGGGCATTGATCAACTAGATCGAATAGTTAGTGCCTTAGAAGTCAACGCCCGAAGCATAAAATACAAAATAAATAGAACGGTTTTTCCATTGTATAAAACGAACAAATGCTACCAGTGTAAGAGTTATGGTCATTTCTACTTTCCGGGCAACCTACGCTTCACCCTAGGGCGTTGTTCCACCAGATGGAATAGTTAGGGCCTAAGAAGTCAACGCCAGAAGCATAAAATACGATATAAATACAACAGCTTTTCCATCGTATAAAACGAATAATTGCAACCAGTGTGAAAGTTATGGTCATTTCTACGTTCCGGGCAACCTAGGCTTCACCCAATGGCGTTGCTCCAACAGATTGAATAGTTAGGTCCTTAGAAGTCAATGCCCGAAGCATAAAATGCAATAAATATACAATAGCATTGCCATCGTATAAAATGAATAATTGCAAACAGTGTGAAAGATATGGACATTTCTACGTTCCGGGCAACCTAGGCTTCACTCTATGGCGTTCATCCACCACATCGAATAGCTACGGCCTCAGAAGTCAACGCGTGAAGCATAAAATACAATAAAAATACAACAGTCTTTCCATCCTATAACAGGAATAATTGCAACCCGTGTGAAAGTGATGGTCATTTCTACCTTCCAGGCAACCTAGGCTTCACTCTAGGGTGTTGTTCCACCAGATCGAATAGTTAGGGCCTAAGAAGTCAACGCCAGAAGCATAAAATACAATATATATATAACAGTTTTTCCATCGTATAAAACGAATAATAGAAACCAGTGTGAAAGTTATGGTCATTTCTACGTTCCGAGCGGCCTAGGCATCACTCTAGGGCGGTGCTCCACCAGATCAAACAGTTAGGGCCTTAGAAGTCAACGCCCGTAGCATTAAATACAAAATAAATAGAACAGTTTTTCCATTGTATAAAACGAATAATTGCTACCAGTGTAAAAGTTATGGTCATTTCTACGTCTCGGGCAACCTAGGCTTCACCCTAAGCCGTTGTTACACCAGATCAAACAGTTAGGGCCTAAGAAGTGAACGCCAGAAGCATAAAATACAATATAAATACAACAGTTTTTCCATCAAATAAAACGAATGATAGCAACCAGTGTGAAAGTTATGGTCATTTCTACGTTCCGGGCAACGTAGGCTTCACTCTAGGGCGTTGCTCCACCAGATCGAATAGTTAGGGCCTAAGAAGTCAACGCCAGAAGCATAAAATACAACATAAATACAACAGACTTTCCATCGTATATAACGTATATTTGCAAACAGTGTGAAAGTAATGGTCATTTCTACGTACCGGGCAACCTAGGCTCCACTCTAGGGCGTTGCTCCACCAAATGGAATAGTTAGGGCCTTAGAAGTCAACGCCAGAAGCATAAAATACAATAAAGATGCAAAAGTTTTTCCATCGTATTACAGGAATAACTGCAAACAGTTTGAAAGTACTGGTCATTTCTAGGTTCCGGGTAACCTAGGTTTCACTCTAGGGAGCGCTCCACCAGATTGAATAACTAGGGACTTAGAATTCAACGCCATAAGAATAAAATACAATATAAGTACAACAGTTTTTCCATCGTATAAAATGAATAATTGCAACCAGTGTGAAAGTTATGGTCATTTCTACGTTCCGGGCAATCTAGGCTTCACCCTAGGGCGTTGCTCCAACAGATTGAATAGTTAGGGCCTAAGAAGTTAACGCCAGAAGCATAAAATACAATATAAATATAACAGTTTTTCCATCGTATAAAACGAATAATAGCAACCAGTGTGAAAGTTATGGTCATTTCTACGTTCCGGGCAACCTAGGCTTCACTCTAGGGCGTTGCTCCACGAGATCGAAAAGCTAGGGACTTAGAATTCAACGCCAGAAGAATAAAATACAATATAAGTACAACAGTTTTTCCATCGTATAAAATGAATATTCGCATATATTGTTAAAGTAATGGTCATTTCTACGTTCCGGGCAACCTATGCGACACTCTAGAGCGTTGCTCCACCACATCTAATAGCTACGGCCTTAAAAGTCAACGCCAGAAGAATAAAATGCAATATAAGTACAACTGCATTTCCATCGTATAAAATGAATAATTGCAAACAGTGTGAAAGGAATGGTCATTTGTACGTTCCGGGCAACCTAGGCTTCACTCTAGGGCGTTGCTCCACCAGATCCAATAGTTGAGGGCCTTAGAAGTCAACGCCAGAAGCATAAAGTACGATATAAATACAACAGCTTTCCCATCGTATAAAACGAATAATAGCAACCAGTGTGAAAGTTATGGTCATTTCTACGTTCCGGGCAACCTAGGCTTCACTCCAGGGCGTTGCTCCACCTGATCAAACAGTTAGGGCCTTAGAAGTCAACGCCCGAAGCATAAAATACAAAATAAATAGAACGGTTTTTCTATTGTATAAAACGAATAAATGCTACCAGTGTAAAAGTTATGGTCTTTTCTACGTTCCGGGCAACCTAGGCTTCACCCTAGGGCGTTGTTCCACCAGATCGAATAGTTAGGGCCTAAGAAGTGAACGCCTGAAGCATAAAATACAATATAAATACAACAGTTTTTCCATCGTATAAAACGAATAATTGCAACCAGTATGAAACTTATGGTCATTTCTACTTTCCGGGCAACCTAGGCTTCACTCTATGGCGTTCTACCACCACATCGAATAGCTACGGCCACAGAAGTCAACGCCTGAAGTATAAAATACAATAAAAATACAACAGTCTTTCCGTCCTATAACAGGAATAATTGCAACCCGTGTGAAAGTGATGGTCATTTCTACGTTCCAGGCAACCTAGGCTTCACTCTAGGGCGTTGTTGCACCAGATCGAATAGTTCGGGCCTAAGAAGACAACGCCCGAAGCATAAAATACAAAATAAATAAAACAGTTTTTCCATCGTATAAAACGAATAATTGCTACCAGTGTGAAACGAATGGTCATTTCTACGTTCCGGGCAACCTAGGCTTCACGCGAGGGCGGTGCTCCACCAGATCAAATAGTTAGGGCCTAAGAAGTCAACGCCAGGAGCATAAAATACAACATAAATACAACAGACTTTCCATCGTATATAATGTATATTTGCAAACAGTGTGAAAGTAATGGTCATTTCTACGTACCGGGCAACCTAGGCTCCACTCTAGGGCGTTGCTCCACCAAATCGAATAGCTAGGGCCTTAGAAGTCAACGCCAGAAGCATAAAATACAATAAAGGTGCAAAAGTTTTTCCATCGTATAACAGGAATAACTGCAAACAGTATGAAAGTACTGGTCATTTCTACGTTCCGGGTAACCTAGGTTTCACTCTAGGGCGTTGCTCCACCAGATCGGATAGCTAGGGAATTAGAATTCAACGCCATAAGAATAAAATACAATATATGTCCAACAGTTTTTCCATCGTATAAAATGAATAATTGCAACCAGTGTGAAAGTTATGGTCATTTCTACATTTCGAGCAACCTAGGCTTCACTCTAGGGCGTTGCTCCACCAGATCGAATAGCCAGGGACTTAGAATTCAACGCCATAAGAATAAAATGCAATATAAATATAACAGTTTTTCCATCGTATAAAACGAATATTAGCAACCAGAGTGAAAGTTATGGTCATTTCAACGTTCCGGGCAATCTGGGCTTCACACTAGGGCGTTGCTCCACCAGATCAAACAGTTAGGGCCTTAGAAGTCAACGCCCGAAGCATAAAATACAAAATAAATAGAACGGTTTTTCCATTGTATAAAACGAATAAATGCTACCAGTGTAAAAGCTATGGTCTTTTCTACGTTCCGGGCAACCTAGGCTTCACCCTAGGGCGTTGTTCCACCAGATCGAATAGTTAGGGCCTAAGAAGTGAACGCCAGAAGCATAAAATACAATATAAATACAACAGTTTTTCCATCGTATAAAACGAATAATTGCAACCAGTATGAAACTTATGGTCATTTCTACTTTCCGGGCAACCTAGGCTTCACACTATGGCGTTCTACCACCACATCGAATAGCTACGGCCACAGAAGTCAACGCCTGAAGTATAAAATACAATAAAAATACAACAGTCTTTCCATCCTATAACAGGAATAATTGCAACCCGTGTGAAAGTGATGGTCATTTCTACGTTCCAGGCAACCTAGGCTTCACTCTAGGGTGTTGTTCCACCAGATCGAATAGTTAGGGCCTAAGAAGTCAACGCCAGAAGCATAAAATACAATATAAATATACCAGCTTTTCCATCGTATAAAACGAATAATAGCAACCAGTGTAAAAGTTATGGTCATTTCTACGTCTCGGGCAACCTAGGCTTCACCCTAGGCCGTTGTCCCACCAGATCGAATAGTTAGGGCCTTAGAAGTCAACGCCCGAAGCATAAAATACAAAATAAATAAAACAGTTTTTCCATCGTATAAAACGAATAATTCCTACCAGTGTGAAATGAATGGTCATTTCTACGTTCCGGGTAACCTAGGTGTCACTCTAAGGCGTTGCTCCACCAGATCGAATAGCTAGGGAATTAGAATTCAACGCCATAAGAATAAAATACAATATAAGTCCAACAGTTTTTCCATCGTATAAAATGAATAATTGCAACCAGTGTGAAAGTTATGGTCATTTCTACATTTCGAGCAACCTAGTCTTCACTCTAGGGCGTTGCTCCACCTGATCGAATAAGTTAGGGCCTTAGAGGTCAACGCCAGAAGCATAAAATACAATAAAGATGCAACAGTTTTTCCATCGTATGACAGGAATAACTGCAAACAGTGTGAAAGTACTGGTCATTTCTACGTTCCGGGTAACCTAGGTTTCACTCTAGGGCGTTGCTCCACCAGATCGGATAGCTAGGGACTTAGAATTCAGCGCCATAAGAATAAAATGCAATATAAATGTAACAGTTTTTCCATTGTATAAAACGAATATTTGCAACCAGAGTGAAAGTTTTGGACATTTCAACGTTCCGGGCAATCTGGGCTTCACACTAGGGCGTTGCTCCTCCAGATCAATCAGTTAGGGCCTTTGAAGTCAACGCCCGAAGCATAAAATGCAAAATAAATCGAACCGTTTTTCCATTGTATAAAACGAATAATTGCTACCAGTGTAAAAGTTATGGTCATTTCTACGTTCCGGACAACCTAGGCTTCACCCTAGGGCGTTCTTCCACCAGATCGAATAGTTAGGGCCTAAGAAGTGAACGCCAGAAGCATAAAATACAATATAAATACAAGAGTTTTTCCATCATATAAAACGAATAATTGCAACCAGTATGAAAATGATGGTCATCTCTACGTACCGGGCAACCTAGGCTTCACTCTAGGGCGTTGCTCCACCATATCGAATAGTTAGGGTCTTAGAAGTCAACGCCCGAAGCATAAAATATAAAATAAATAGAACAGTTTTTCCATCGTATAAAACGAATAACTGCTACCAGTGTAAAAGTTATGGTCATTTCTACGTTCCGGGCAACCTAGGCTTCACCCTCGGCCGTTGTTCCACCAGATCGAATAGTTCGGGCCTAAGAAGTGAACGCCAGAAGCATAAAATACAATATAAATACAACAGTTTTTCCATCGTATAAAACAAATAATTGCAACCAGTATGAAACTTATGGTCATTTATATTTTCCGGGCAACCTAGGCTTCACCCTAGGGCGTTGCTCCAACAGGTTGAATAGTTAGGGCCTTAGAAGTCAACGCCCGAAGCATAAAAGGCAATAAAAATACAACAGTTTTTCCATCGTATAACACGATTAATTGCAACCAGTTTGAAAGTGATGGCCAATTCTACGTTCCGGGCAACCTAGGCTTCACTCTAGGGCGTCGCTCCTCCAGTTCGAATGGTTAGTGCCTTAGAAGTCAACGCCAGAAGCATAAAATACAATATAAATACAACAGCTTTTCGATTGTATAACAGGAATAATTGCAACCAGTGTGAAAGTGATGGTCATTTCTACGATCCGGGTAACCCAGGTTTCACTCTAGGGCATTACTCTACCACATCGAATAGCTACGGCCGTAGAAGTCAACGCCTGAAGCATAAAATGCAATAAAAATACAACTATTTTTTCATCGTATAACACGAATAATTGCAGCAAGCGTGAAGGTAATGGTCATTTCTACGTTCCGGGCACACTAGGCATCACTCTTGGGCGTTGTTCCACCAGATGGAATAGTTAGGGCCTAAGAAGTCAACGCCAGAAGCATAAAATACGATATAAATACAACAGCTTTTCCATCGTATAAAACGAATAATGGTAACCAGTGTGATAGTTATGGTCATTTCTACGTTCCGGGCAACCTAGGCTTCACTCTAGGACGACGCTCCACCAGATCGAATAGTCAGGGCCTAAGAAGTCAACGCCAGGAGCATAAAATACAATAAAGATGCAACAGTTGCTCCATTGTTTAACAGGAATAATTGCAAACAGTGTTAAAGTACAGGTCATTTCTACGTTCCGTGCAAACTAGGCTTCACTCTAGGGCGTTGTTCCACCAGATCGAATAGTTAGGAACTAAGAAGTCAACGCCAGAAGCATAAAACACAATAAAGATGCAACAGTTGTTCCATTGTTTAACAGGAATATTTGCAAACAGTGTGAAAGTAATGGTCATTTCTACGTTCCGGGTAATCCAGGTTTCACTCTAGGGCGTTGCTCCACCAGATCGAATAGCTAGGGCCTTAGAGGTCAACGCCCGAAGCATAAAATATAAAATAAATAGAACAGCTGTTCCATGTATAAAACGAATAATTGTTTCCAGTGTGAAAGTTATGGTCATTTCTACGTTCCGGGGAACCTAGGCTCCACTCTAGGGCGTTGCTCCACCAAATGGAATAGTTAGGGCCTTAGAAGTTAACGCCAGAAGCATAAAATACAATAAAGATGCAAAAGTTTTTCCATCGTATTACAGGAATAACTGCAAACAGTTTGAAAGTACTGGTCATTTCTACGTTCCGGGTAACCTAGGTTTCACTCTAGGGAGTGCTCCACCAGATTGAATAGCTAGGGACTTAGAATTCAACGCCATAAGAATAAAATACAATATAAGTACAACAGTTTTTCCATCGTATAAAATGAATAATTGCAACCAGTGTGAAAGTTATGGTCATTTCTACGTTCCGGGCAATCTAGGCTTCACCCTAGGGCGTTGCTCCAACAGATTGAACAGTTAGGGCCTAAGAAGTTAACGCCAGAAGCATAAAATACAATATAAATATAACAGTTTTTCCATCGTATAAAACGAATAATAGCAACCAGTGTGAAAGTTATGGTCATTTCTACGTTCCGGGCAACCTAGGCTTCACTCTAGGGCGTTGCTCCACGAGATCGAAAAGCTAGGGACTTAGAATTCAACGCCAGAAGAATAAAATACAATATAAGTACAACAGTTTTTCCATCGTATAAAATGAATATTCGCATATATTGTGAAAGTAATGGTCATTTCTACGTTCCGGGCATCCTATGCGACACTCTAGAGCGTTGCTCCACCACACCTAATAGCTACGGCCTTAAAAGTCAACGCCAGAAGAATAAAATGCAATATAAATACAACTGCATTTCCATCGTATAAAATGAATAATTGCAAACAGTGTGAAAGGAATGGTCATTTGTACGTTCCGGGCAACCTAGGCTTCACTCTAGGGCGTTGCTCCACCAGATCGAATAGTTGAGGGCCTTAGAAGTCAACGCCAGAAGCATAAAGTACGATATAAATACAACAGCTTTCCCATCGTATAAAACGAATAATAGCAACCAGTGTGAAAGTTATGGTCATTTCTACGTTCCGGGCAACCTAGGCTTCACTCCAGGGCGTTGCTCCACCTGATCGAAAAGCTAGGGACTTAGAATTCAACGCCAGAAGAATAAAATACAATATAAGTACAACAGTTTTTCCATCGTATAAAATGAATATTCGCATATATTGTGAAAGTAATGGTCATTTCTTCGTTCCAGGCAACCTAGGCTTCACTCTAGGGCGTTGTTGCACCAGATCGAATAGTTCGGGCCTAAGAAGTCAACGCCCGAAGCATAAAATACAAAATAAATAAAACAGTCTTTCCATCGTATAAAACGAATAATAGCTACCAGTGTGAAATGAATGGTCATTTCTACGTTCCGGGCAACCTAGGCTTCACGCTAGGGCGGTGCTCCACCAGATCAAATAGTTAGGGCCTAAGAAGTCAACGCCAGGAGCATAAAATACAACATAAATACAACAGACTTTCCATCGTATATAGTGTATATTTGCAAACAGTGTGAAAGTAATGGTCATTTCTACGTACCGGGCAACCTAGGCTCCACTCTAGGGCGTTGCTCCACCAAATCGAATAGCTAGTGCCTTAGAAGTCAACGCCAGAAGCATAAAATACAATAAAGGTGCAAAAGTTTTTCCATCGTATAACAGGAATAACTGCAAACAGTATGAAAGTACTGGTCATTTCTACGTTCCGGGTAACCTAGGTTTCACTCTAGGGCGCTGCTCCACCAGATCGGATAGCTAGGGAATTAGAATTCAACGCCATAAGAATAAAATACAATATAAGTCCAACAGTTTTTCCATCGTATAAAATGAATAATTGCAACCAGTGTGAGAGTTATGGTCATTTCTACATTTCGAGCAACCTAGGCTTCACTCTAGGGCGTTGCTCCACCTGATCGAATAGTTAGGGCCTAAGAAGTCAGCGCCAGAAGCATAAAATACAATATAAATATACCAGCTTTTCCATCGTATAAAACGAATAATAGCAACCAGTGTAAAAGTTATGGTCATTTCTACGTCTCGGGCAACCTAGGCTTCACCCTAGGCCGTTGTCCCACCAGATCGAATAGTTAGGGCCTTAGAAGTCAACGCCCGAAGCATAAAATACAAAATAAATAAAACAGTTTTTCCATCGTATAAAACTAATAATTCCTACCAGTGTGAAATGAATGGTCATTTCTACGTTCCGTGCAAACTAGGCTTCACTCTAGGGCGTTGTTCCACCAGATCGAATAGTTAGGAACTAAGAAGTCAACGCCAGAAGCATAAAACACAATAAAGATGCAACAGTTGTTCCATTGTTTAACAGGAATATTTGCAAACAGTGTGAAAGTAATGGTCATTTCTACGTTCCGGGTAATCCAGGTTTCACTCTAGGGCGTTGCTCCACCAGATCGAATAGCTAGGGCCTTAGAGGTCAACGCCCGAAGCATAAAATATAAGATAAATAGAACAGCTGTTCCATGTATAAAACGAATAATTGTTTCCAGTGTGAAAGTTATGGTCATTTCTACGTTCCGGGGAACCTAGGCTCCACTCTAGGGCGTTGCTCCACCAAATGGAATAGTTAGGGCCTTAGAAGTTAACGCCAGAAGCATAAAATACAATAAAGATGCAAAAGTTTTTCCATCGTATTACAGGAATAACTGCAAACAGTTTGAAAGTACTGGTCATTTCTACGTTCCGGGTAACCTAGGTTTCACTCTAGGGAGTGCTCCACCAGATTGAATAGCTAGGGACTTAGAATTCAACGCCATAAGAATAAAATACAATATAAGTACAACAGTTTTTCCATCGTATAAAATGAATAATTGCAACCAGTGTGAAAGTTATGGTCATTTCTACGTTCCGGGCAATCTAGGCTTCACCCTAGGGCGTTGCTCCAACAGATTGAACAGTTAGGGCCTAAGAAGTTAACGCCAGAAGCATAAAATACAATATAAATATAACAGTTTTTCCATCGTATAAAACGAATAATAGCAACCAGTGTGAAAGTTATGGTCATTTCTACGTTCCGGGCAACCTAGGCTTCACTCTAGGGCGTTGCTCCACGAGATCGAAAAGCTAGGGACTTAGAATTCAACGCCAGAAGAATAAAATACAATATAAGTACAACAGTTTTTCCATCGTATAAAATGAATATTCGCATATATTGTGAAAGTAATGGTCATTTCTACGTTCCGGGCAACCTAGGCTTCACTCTAGGGCGTTGTTGCACCAGATCGAATAGTTCGGGCCTAAGAAGTCAACGCCCGAAGCATAAAATACAAAATAAATAAAACAGTCTTTCCATCGTATAAAACGAATAATAGCTACCAGTGTGAAATGAATGGTCATTTCTACGTTCCGGGCAACCTAGGCTTCACGCTAGGGCGGTGCTCCACCAGATCAAATAGTTAGGGCCTAAGAAGTCAACGCCAGGAGCATAAAATACAACATAAATACAACAGACTTTCCATCGTATATAGTGTATATTTGCAAACAGTGTGAAAGTAATGGTCATTTCTACGTACCGGGCAACCTAGGCTCCACTCTAGGGCGTTGCTCCACCAAATCGAATAGCTAGTGCCTTAGAAGTCAACGCCAGAAGCATAAAATACAATAAAGGTGCAAAAGTTTTTCCATCGTATAACAGGAATAACTGCAAACAGTATGAAAGTACTGGTCATTTCTACGTTCCGGGTAACCTAGGTTTCACTCTAGGGCGCTGCTCCACCAGATCGGATAGCTAGGGAATTAGAATTCAACGCCATAAGAATAAAATACAATATAAGTCCAACAGTTTTTCCATCGTATAAAATGAATAATTGCAACCAGTGTGAAAGTTATGGTCATTTCTACATTTCGAGCAACCTAGGCTTCACTCTAGGGCGTTGCTCCACCTGATCGAATAGTTAGGGCCTAAGAAGTCAGCGCCAGAAGCATAAAATACAATATAAATATACCAGCTTTTCCATCGTATAAAACGAATAATAGCAACCAGTGTAAAAGTTATGGTCATTTCTACGTCTCGGGCAACCTAGGCTTCACCCTAGGCCGTTGTCCCACCAGATCGAATAGTTAGGGCCTTAGAAGTCAACGCCCGAAGCATAAAATACAAAATAAATAAAACAGTTTTTCCATCGTATAAAACGAATAATTCCTACCAGTGTGAAATGAATGGTCATTTCTACGTTCCGTGCAAACTAGGCTTCACTCTAGGGCGTTGTTCCACCAGATCGAATAGTTAGGAACTAAGAAGTCAACGCCAGAAGCATAAAACACAATAAAGATGCAACAGTTGTTCCATTGTTTAACAGGAATATTTGCAAACAGTGTGAAAGTAATGGTCATTTCTACGTTCCGGGTAATCCAGGTTTCACTCTAGGGCGTTGCTCCACCAGATCGAATAGCTAGGGCCTTAGAGGTCAACGCCCGAAGCATAAAATATAAAATAAATAGAACAGCTGTTCCATGTATAAAACGAATAATTGTTTCCAGTGTGAAAGTTATGGTCATTTCTACGTTCCGGGGAACCTAGGCTCCACTCTAGGGCGTTGCTCCACCAAATGGAATAGTTAGGGCCTTAGAAGTTAACGCCAGAAGCATAAAATACAATAAAGATGCAAAAGTTTTTCCATCGTATTACAGGAATAACTGCAAACAGTTTGAAAGTACTGGTCATTTCTACGTTCCGGGTAACCTAGGTTTCACTCTAGGGAGTGCTCCACCAGATTGAATAGCTAGGGACTTAGAATTCAACGCCACAAGAATAAAATACAATATAAGTACAACAGTTTTTCCATCGTATAAAATGAATAATTGCAACCAGTGTGAAAGTTATGGTCATTTCTACGTTCCGGGCAATCTAGGCTTCACCCTAGGGCGTTGCTCCAACAGATTGAACAGTTAGGGCCTAAGAAGTTAACGCCAGAAGCATAAAATACAATATAAATATAACAGTTTTTCCATCGTATAAAACGAATAATAGCAACCAGTGTGAAAGTTATGGTCATTTCTACGTTCCGGGCAACCTAGGCTTCACTCTAGGGCGTTGCTCCACGAGATCGAAAAGCTAGGGACTTAGAATTCAACGCCAGAAGAATAAAATACAATATAAGTACAACAGTTTTTCCATCGTATAAAATGAATATTCGCATATATTGTGAAAGTAATGGTCATTTCTACGTTCCGGGCAACCTATGCGACACTCTAGAGCGTTGCTCCACCACACCTAATAGCTACGGCCTTAAAAGTCAACGCCAGAAGAATAAAATGCAATATAAATACAACTGCATTTCCATCGTATAAAATGAATAATTGCAAACAGTGTGAAAGGAATGGTCATTTGTACGTTCCGGGCAACCTAGGCTTCACTCTAGGGCGTTGCTCCACCAGATCGAATAGCTGAGGGCCTTAGAAGTCAACGCCAGAAGCATAAAGTACGATATAAATACAACAGCTTTCCCATCGTATAAAACGAATAATAGCAACCAGTGTGAAAGTTATGGTCATTTCTACGTTCCGGGCAACCTAGGCTTCACTCCAGGGCGTTGCTCCACCTGATCGAAAAGCTAGGGACTTAGAATTCAACGCCAGAAGAATAAAATACAATATAAGTACAACAGTTTTTCCATCGTATAAAATGAATATTCGCATATATTGTGAAAGTAATGGTCATTTCTTCGTTCCAGGCAACCTAGGCTTCACTCTAGGGCGTTGTTGCACCAGATCGAATAGTTCGGGCCTAAGAAGTCAACGCCCGAAGCATAAAATACAAAATAAATAAAACAGTCTTTCCATCGTATAAAACGAATAATAGCTACCAGTGTGAAATGAATGGTCATTTCTACGTTCCGGGCAACCTAGGCTTCACGCTAGGGCGGTGCTCCACCAGATCAAATAGTTAGGGCCTAAGAAGTCAACGCCAGGAGCATAAAATACAACATAAATACAACAGACTTTCCATCGTATATAGTGTATATTTGCAAACAGTGTGAAAGTAATGGTCATTTCTACGTACCGGGCAACCTAGGCTCCACTCTAGGGCGTTGCTCCACCAAATCGAATAGCTAGTGCCTTAGAAGTCAACGCCAGAAGCATAAAATACAATAAAGGTGCAAAAGTTTTTCCATCGTATAACAGGAATAACTGCAAACAGTATGAAAGTACTGGTCATTTCTACGTTCCGGGTAACCTAGGTTTCACTCTAGGGCGCTGCTCCACCAGATCGGATAGCTAGGGAATTAGAATTCAACGCCATAAGAATAAAATACAATATAAGTCCAACAGTTTTTCCATCGTATAAAATGAATAATTGCAACCAGTGTGAAAGTTATGGTCATTTCTACATTTCGAGCAACCTAGGCTTCACTCTAGGGCGTTGCTCCACCTGATCGAATAGTTAGGGCCTAAGAAGTCAGCGCCAGAAGCATAAAATACAATATAAATATACCAGCTTTTCCATCGTATAAAACGAATAATAGCAACCAGTGTAAAAGTTATGGTCATTTCTACGTCTCGGGCAACCTAGGCTTCACCCTAGGCCGTTGTCCCACCAGATCGAATAGTTAGGGCCTTAGAAGTCAACGCCCGAAGCATAAAATACAAAATAAATAAAACAGTTTTTCCATCGTATAAAACGAATAATTCCTACCAGTGTGAAATGAATGGTCATTTCTACGTTCCGGGTAACCTAGGTGTCACTCTAGGGCGTTGCTCCACCAGATCGAATAGTTAGGGTCTTAGAAGTCAACGCCCGAAGCATAAAATATAAAATAAATAGATCAGTTTTTCCATCGTATAAAACGAATAATTGCTACCAGTGTAAACGTTATGGTCATTTCTACGTTCAGGGCAACCTAGGCTTCACCCTCGGCCGTTGTTCCACCAGATCGAATAGTTCGGGCCTAAGAAGTGAACGCCAGAAGCATAAAATACAATATAAATACAACAGTTTTTCCATCGTATAAAACAAATAATTGCAATCAGTATGAAACTTATGGTCATTTATATTTTCCGGGCAACCTAGGCTTCACCCTAGGGCGTTGCTCCAACAGATTGAATAGTTAGGGCCTTAGAAGTCAACGCCCGAAGCATAAAAGGCAATAAAAATACAACAGTTTTTCCATCGTATAACACGATTAATTGCAACCAGTTTGAAAGTGATGGCCAATTCTACGTTCCGGGCAACCTAGGCTTCACTCTAGGGCGTTGCTCCTCCAGATCGAATGGTTAGTGCCTTAGAAGTCAACGCCAGAAGCATAAAATACAATATAAATACAACAGCTTTTCGATTGTATAACAGGAATAATTGCAACCAGTGTGAAAGTGATGGTCATTTCTACGATCCGGGTAACCCAGGTTTCACTCTAGGGCATTACTCCACCACATCGAATAGCTACGGCCGTAGAAGTCAACGCCTGAAGCATAAAATGCAATAAAAATACGACTATTTTTTCATCGTATAACACGAATAATTGCAGCAAGCGTGAAGGTAATGGTCATTTCTACGTTCCGGGCACACTAGGCATCACTCTTGGGCGTTGTTCCACCAGATGGAATAGTTAGGGCCTAAGAAGTCAACGCCAGAAGCATAAAATACAATAAAGATGCAACAGTTGTTCCATTGTTTAACAGGAATATTTGCAAACAGTGTGAAAGTAATGGTCATTTCTACGTTCCGGGTAATCCAGGTTTCACTCTAGGGCGTTGCTCCACCAGATCCAATAGCTAGGGCCTTAGAGGTCAACGCCCGAAGCATAAAATATAAAATAAATAGAACAGCTGTTCCATGTATAAGACGAATAATTGTTTCCAGTGTGAAAGTTATGGTCATTTCTACGTTCCGGGGAACCTAGGCTTCACCATAGGGGGTTGCTCCACCAGATGGAACAGTTGGGGCCTAAGAAGTCAACGCCAGAAGCATAAAATACGATATAAATACAACAGCTTTTCCATCGTATAATACGAATAATGGCAACCAGTGTGAAAGTTATGGTCATTTCTACGTTCCGGGCAGCCTAGGCTTCACCAGAGGGCGTTGTTCTACCAGATCGAATAGCTAGGGACTTAGAATTCAATGCCAGAAGCATAAAATGCAATATATATATAACAGCTTTTCCATGTATAAAACGAATAATTGCTACCAGTGTGAAAGAGTTGGTCATTTCTACGTTCCGGGCAACCTAGGCTTCACCCTAGGGCGTTGTTCCACCAGATTTAATAGTTAGGGCCTAAGAAGTCAACGCCAGAAGCATAAAATACAAATAAATACAACAGTTTTTCCATCGTATAAAACGAATAATTGCAACCAGTATGAAACTTATGGTCATTTCTACGTTCCGGGCAACCTAGGCTTCACTCTATGGCGTTCTACCACCACATCGAATAGCTACGGCCACAGAAGTCAACGCCTGATGTATAAAATACAATAAAAATACAACAGTCTTTCCATCCTATAACAGGAATAATTGCAACCCGTGTGAAAGTGATGGTCATTTCTACGTTCCAAGCAACCTAGGCTTCACTCTAGGGCGTTGTTGCACCAGATCGAATAGTTCGGGCCTAAGAAGTCAACGCCAGAAGCATAAAGTACGATATAAATACAACAGCTTTTCCATCGTATAAAACGAATAATGGTAACCAGTTTGAAAGTTATGGTCATTTCTACGTTCCGGGCAACCTAGGCTTCACTCTAGGACGATGCTCCACCAGATCGAATAGTTAGGGCCTAAGAAGTCAACGCCCGAAGCATAAAATACAAAATAAATGGAACAGTTTTTCCATCGTATAAAACGAATAATTGCTACCAGTGTGAAAGTTATGGTCATTTCTTCTTTCCGGGCAACCTACGCTTTACCCTAGGGCGTTGTTCCACCAGATGGAATAGTTACGGCCTAAGAAGTCAACGCCAGAAGCATAAAATACGATATAAATACAACAGCTTAACCATCGCATAAAACGAATAATTGCAACCAGTGTGAAAGTTATGGTCATTTGTAAGTTCCGGGCAACCTAGGATTCACCCTAGGGCGTTGTTCCACCACATCGAATAGCTACGTCCTCAGAAGTCAACGACAGAAGCATAAAATACAATATAAATACAACAGCTTTTCCATCGTATAATACTAATAATGGCAACCAGTGTAAAAGTTATGGTCATTTCTACGTTCCGGGCAACCTAGGCTTCACTCTAGGCTGTTGCTCCACCAGATCGAATAGCTAGGGCCTTAGAAGTCAGCGCCCGAAGCATAACATACTAAATAAATAGGACAGCTTTTCCATGTATAAAACGAATAATTGCTTCCTGTGTGAAAGTTATGGTCATTTCTACGTTCCGGGCTACATACGCTTCACTCTTGGACGCTGCCGCCGAGATCGAATAGTTAGGACCTAAGAAGTCAACGCCAGAAGCGTAAAGTACAATAAAAATGCAACAGTTTTTCCATCGTATAGAAAGGATAATTGCAACCAGTGTGAATGTAATGGTCATTTCTACGTTTCGGGCAACATATGCTTCACTCTTGGACGCTGCCGCCGAGATCGAATATCGAGGACCTTAGAAGTCAACGCCAGAAACATAAAATAATATAAAAATGCAACAGTTTTTCCATCGTATAACAGGAATAACTGCAACCAGTGCGAATGTAATGGTCATTTCTACGTTTCGGGCAACATACGCTTCACTCTTGGACGCTGCCCCCGAGATCGAATAGTTAGGGCCTAAGAAGTCAATGCCAGAAGCATAAAGTACAATAAAAATGCAACAGTGTTTCCATCGTATAGCATGAATAATTGCAACCAGTGTGACAGTAATGATCATTTCAACGTTTCGGACAACATAGGCTACACTCTTGGACGTTGCGCCACGAGATCGAATAACTAGGACCTTAGAAGTCAACGCCAGAAACATAAAATACAGTAAGAATACAACAGTTTTTCCATCATATAACAGGAATAACTGCAACCAGTGTGAACGTACTGGTTATTTCTACGTTTCGGGCGACCTAGACTTCACCCTGGGGCGTTGCTCCACCAAATCGAATAGCTAGGGCCTTAGAAGTCAACGCCCGAAGCATAAAATGCAAAATAAATAGGGCAGCTTTTCCATGTATAAAACGAATAATTGCTTCCTGTGTGAAAACTATGGCCATTTCTACGTTCCGGGCAACCTAGGCTTCACCAGAGGGCGTTGTTCTACCAGATGGAATAGGTGGGACCTAAGAAGTCAACGCCAGAAGCATAAAATAAGATATAAATACAACAGCTTTTCCATCGTATGACAGGATTAATTGCAACCAGTTTGAAAGTGATGGCAAATTCTACGTTCCGGGCAACCTAGGCTTCACTCTAGGGCGTTGCTCCACCAGATCGAATGGTTGGTGCCTTAGAAGTCAACGCCAGAGGCATAAAATACAATATAAATACAACAGATTTTCCAATGTATAAAACGAATAATTGCAACCAGTATGAAACTTATGGTCATTTCTACTTTCCGAGCAACCTAGGATTCACCCT
Organism: Calliopsis andreniformis; assembly: GCF_051401765.1. Lineage (NCBI taxonomy): Eukaryota > Metazoa > Arthropoda > Insecta > Hymenoptera > Andrenidae > Calliopsis > Calliopsis andreniformis. The sequence goes on from NW_027480433.1 coordinate 11,626,056, forward strand.
AGGGCGTTGCTCCAACAGATTGAATAGTTAGGGCCTTAGAAGTCAATGCCCGAATCATTAAATGAAATAAAAATACAACAGCTTTTCCATTGTATAACAGGAATAATTGCAACCAGTGTGAAGGTAATGGTATGTTCTACGTTCCGGGCAACCTAGGCTTCACTCTAGGGCGGTGCTCCACCAGGTTAAATAGTCAGGGCCTAAGAAGTCAACGCCAGAAGCATAAAATGCAATATAAGTTCAACAGTTTACCATCGTATAAAATGAATAATTGCAAACATTGTGAAAGTAATGGTCATTTCTACGTGCCGGGCAACCTAGGCGTCACTCTAGGGCGTTGCTCCACCACAGCTAAAAGCTACGGCCTTAGAAGTCAACGCCAGAAGCATAAAATACAATAAATATGCAACTGATTTTCCATCGTATAGCATGACTAATTGCAACCAGTGCGAAAGTAATGACCATTTCGACGTTTCGGGCATCCTAGGCTTAACTCTGAGGCGTTGCTCCACCAAATCGAAGAGATAGGGCCTTAGAAGTCAGCGCCAGAAGCATAAAATACAATATAAATACAACAGCTTTGCCATCGTATAAAATGAATTATTGCAAACAGTGTGAAAGTAATGGTCACTTCTACGTTCCGAGCAACCTAGGCTTCACTGTAGGGTGTTGCTCCGCCAGATCGAATAGGTAGGGCCTTAGAAGTCAACGCCAGAAGCATAAAAAACAAAATAAATAGAACAGTTTTTCCATGTATAAAACGAATAATTGCTACCAGTGTGAAAGTTATGGTCATTTCTACGTTCCGGTCAACCTATGCTTCACTACAGGACTTTGTTCCACCAGATGGAATAGTTAGGGCCTAAGAAGTCAACGCCAGAAGCATAAAATACGATTCAAATACTACAGCTTTTCCGTCGTATAAAACGAATAATTGCTACCAGTGTAAAATTTATGGTCATTTCTACGTTCCGGGCAACCTAGGCTTCACTCTAGGGCGGTGCTCCACCAGATCAAATAGTTAGGGCCTAAGAAGTCAACGCCAGAAGCATAAAATACAACATAAATACAACAGAATTTCCATCGTATATAATGTATATTTGCAAACAGTTTGAAAGTAATGGTCATTTCTACGTTGCTGGCAACCTAGGTTTCACTCTAGGGCGTTGTTCCACCAGATCGAATAGTTAGGGCCTAGGAAGTCAACGCCAGAAGAATAAAATGCAATATAAGTACAACAGTTTACCATCGTATAAAATGAATAATTGCTTACATTGTGAAAGTAATGGTCATTTCTACGTGCCGGGCAACCAAGGCGTCACTCTATGGCGTTGCTCCACCACATCGAATAGCTACGGCCTTAGAAGTCAACGCCTGAAGCAAAAAATGCAATAAAAATACAACAGTTTTTTCATCGTGTAACAGGAATAATTGCAACAAGCGTGAAGGTAATGATAATTTCTACGTTCCGGGCATCGCAGGCTTCACTCTAGGGCGTTGTTCCACCAGATCGAATAGTTAGGGCCTAAGAAGTCAACGCCAGAAGCATAAAATGCAATATAAATATAACAGTTTTTCCATCGTGTGAAACGAATAATAGGAACCAGTGTGAAGTTATGGTTATTTCTACGTTCCGGGCAACCTAGGCTTCACTCGAGGTCGTTGCTGCACCAGAACGAATGGTTAGGGCCTTAGAAGTCAACGCCAGATGCATAAAATACAAAATAAATAGAACAGTCCTTCCATCGTATAAAATGAATAATTGCAAACTGTGTGAAGGTTATGGTCATATCTTCGGTCCGTGCAACCTAGGCTTCACTGTAGTGTGTTGCTCTACCAGATCGAATAGGTGGGGCCATAGAAGTCAACGCCCCAAGCATAAAATACGATAAATATACAAGAGTTTTTCCATCGTATAACAGGAATTATTGCAACCAGTGTGGAAGTGATGGTCATTTCTACGTTCCGGGCAACTTAGGTTTCACTCTGGGGCGTTGTTCCACCGGATCGAATAGTTAAGGTCTTAGAAGTCAACGCCCGAAGCATAAAATACAAAATAAATGGAACAGTTTTTCCATCGTATAAAACGAATAATTGCTACCAGTGTGAAAGTTATGGTCATTTCTACTTTCCGGGCAACCTACGCTTTACCCTAGGGCGTTGTTCCACCAGATGGAATAGTTACGGCGTAAGAAGTCAACGCCAGAAGCATAAAATACGATATAAAAACAACATTATTTCCAACATATAAAACGAATAATTGCAACCAGTATGAAACTTATCGTCATTTCTACTTTCCGAGCAACCTAGGCTTCACCCTAGGGCGTTGCTCCAACAGATTGAATAGTTAGGGCCTTAGAAGTCAATGCCCGAATCATTAAATGAAATAAAAATACAACAGCTTTTCCATTGTATAACAGGAATAATCGCAACCAGTGTGAAGGTAATGGTGTGTTCTACGTTCCGGGCAACCTAGGCTTCACTCTAGGGCGGTGCTCCACCAGGTTAAATAGTTGGGGCCTAAGAAGTCAACGCCAGAAGCGTAAAGTACAATAAAAATGCAACAGCTTTCCATCGTATAGAAAGGATAATTGCAACCAGTGTGAATGTAATGGTCATTTCTACGTTTCGGGCAACATATGCTTCACTCTTGGACGCTGCCGCCGAGATCGAATATCGAGGACCTTAGAAGTCAACGCCAGAAACATAAAATAATATAAAAATGCAACAGTTTTTCCATCGTATAACAGGAATAACTGCAACCAGTGCGAATGTAATGGTCATTTCTACGTTTCGGGCAACATACGCTTCACTCTTGGACGCTGCCCCCGAGATCGAATAGTTAGGGCCTAAGAAGTCAATGCCAGAAGCATAAAGTACAATAAAAATGCAACAGTGTTTCCATCGTATAGCATGAATAATTGCAACCAGTGTGACAGTAATGATCATTTCAACGTTTCGTACAACATAGGCTACACTCTTGGACGTTGCGCCACGAGATCGAATAACTAGGACCTTAGAAGTCAACGCCAGAAACATAAAATACAGTAAGAATACAACAGTTTTTCCATCATATAACAGGAATAACTGCAACCAGTGTGAACGTACTGGTTATTTCTACGTTTCGGGCGACCTAGACTTCACCCTGGGGCGTTGCTCCACCAAATCGAATAGCTAGGGCCTTAGAAGTCAACGCCCGAAGCATAAAATGCAAAATAAATAGGGCAGCTTTTCCATGTATAAAACGAATAATTGCTTCCTGTGTGAAAACTATGGCCATTTCTACGTTCCGGGCAACCTAGGCTTCACCAGAGGGCGTTGTTCTACCAGATGGAATAGGTGGGACCTAAGAAGTCAACGCCAGAAGCATAAAATAAGATATAAATACAACAGCTTTTCCATCGTATGACAGGATTAATTGCAACCAGTTTGAAAGTGATGGCAAATTCTACGTTCCGGGCAACCTAGGCTTCACTCTAGGGCGTTGCTCCACCAGATCGAATGGTTGGTGCCTTAGAAGTCAACGCCAGAGGCATAAAATACAATATAAATACAACAGATTTTCCAATGTATAAAACGAATAATTGCAACCAGTATGAAACTTATGGTCATTTCTACTTTCCGAGCAACCTAGGATTCACCCTAGGGCGTTGCTCCAACAGATTGAATAGTTAGGGCCTTAGAAGTCAATGCCCGAATCATTAAATGAAATAAAAATACAACAGCTTTTCCATTGTATAACAGGAATAATTGCAACCAGTGTGAAGGTAATGGTATGTTCTACGTTCCGGGCAACCTAGGCTTCACTCTAGGGCGGTGCTCCACCAGGTTAAATAGTCAGGGCCTAAGAAGTCAACGCCAGAAGCATAAAATGCAATATAAGTTCAACAGTTTACCATCGTATAAAATGAATAATTGCAAACATTGTGAAAGTAATGGTCATTTCTACGTGCCGGGCAACCTAGGCGTCACTCTAGGGCGTTGCTCCACCACAGCTAAAAGCTACGGCCTTAGAAGTCAACGCCAGAAGCATAAAATACAATAAATATGCAACTGATTTTCCATCGTATAGCATGACTAATTGCAACCAGTGCGAAAGTAATGACCATTTCGACGTTTCGGGCATCCTAGGCTTAACTCTGAGGCGTTGCTCCACCAAATCGAAGAGATAGGGCCTTAGAAGTCAACGCCAGAAGCATAAAATACAATATAAATACAACAGCTTTGCCATCGTATAAAATGAATTATTGCAAACAGTGTGAAAGTAATGGTCACTTCTACGTTCCGAGCAACCTAGGCTTCACAGTAGGGTGTTGCTCCGCCAGATCGAATAGGTAGGGCCTTAGAAGTCAACGCCAGAAGCATAAAAAACAAAATAAATAGAACAGTTTTTCCATGTATAAAACGAATAATTGCTACCAGTGTGAAAGTTATGGTCATTTCTTCTTTCCGGGCAACCTACGCTTTACCCTAGGGCGTTGTTCCACCAGATGGAATAGTTACGGCCTAAGAAGTCAACGCCAGAAGCATAAAATACGATATAAATACAACAGCTTAACCATCGCATAAAACGAATAATTGCAACCAGTGTGAAAGTTATGGTCATTTGTAAGTTCCGGGCAACCTAGGATTCACCCTAGGGCGTTGTTCCACCACATCGAATAGCTACGTCCTCAGAAGTCAACGACAGAAGCATAAAATACAATATAAATACAACAGCTTTTCCATCGTATAATACTAATAATGGCAACCAGTGTAAAAGTTATGGTCATTTCTACGTTCCGGGCAACCTAGGCTTCACTCTAGGCTGTTGCTCCACCAGATCGAATAGCTAGGGCCTTAGAAGTCAGCGCCCGAAGCATAACATACTAAATAAATAGGACAGCTTTTCCATGTATAAAACGAATAATTGCTTCCTGTGTGAAAGTTATGGTCATTTCTACGTTCCGGGCTACATACGCTTCACTCTTGGACGCTGCCGCCGAGATCGAATAGTTAGGACCTAAGAAGTCAACGCCAGAAGCGTAAAGTACAATAAAAATGCAACAGTTTTTCCATCGTATAGAAAGGATAATTGCAACCAGTGTGAATGTAATGGTCATTTCTACGTTTCGGGCAACATATGCTTCACTCTTGGACGCTGCCGCCGAGATCGAATATCGAGGACCTTAGAAGTCAACGCCAGAAACATAAAATAATATAAAAATGCAACAGTTTTTCCATCGTATAACAGGAATAACTGCAACCAGTGCGAATGTAATGGTCATTTCTACGTTTCGGGCAACATACGCTTCACTCTTGGACGCTGCCCCCGAGATCGAATAGTTAGGGCCTAAGAAGTCAATGCCAGAAGCATAAAGTACAATAAAAATGCAACAGTGTTTCCATCGTATAGCATGAATAATTGCAACCAGTGTGACAGTAATGATCATTTCAACGTTTCGGACAACATAGGCTACACTCTTGGACGTTGCGCCACGAGATCGAATAACTAGGACCTTAGAAGTCAACGCCAGAAACATAAAATACAGTAAGAATACAACAGTTTTTCCATCATATAACAGGAATAACTGCAACCAGTGTGAACGTACTGGTTATTTCTACGTTTCGGGCGACCTAGACTTCACCCTGGGGCGTTGCTCCACCAAATCGAATAGCTAGGGCCTTAGAAGTCAACGCCCGAAGCATAAAATGCAAAATAAATAGGGCAGCTTTTCCATGTATAAAACGAATAATTGCTTCCTGTGTGAAAACTATGGCCATTTCTACGTTCCGGGCAACCTAGGCTTCACCAGAGGGCGTTGTTCTACCAGATGGAATAGGCGGGACCTAAGAAGTCAACGCCAGAAGCATAAAATAAGATATAAATACAACAGCTTTTCCATCGTATGACAGGATTAATTGCAACCAGTTTGAAAGTGATGGCAAATTCTACGTTCCGGGCAACCTAGGCTTCACTCTAGGGCGTTGCTCCACCAGATCGAATGGTTGGTGCCTTAGAAGTCAACGCCAGAGGCATAAAATACAATATAAATACAACAGATTTTCCAATGTATAAAACGAATAATTGCAACCAGTATGAAACTTATGGTCATTTCTACTTTCCGAGCAACCTAGGATTCACCCTAGGGCGTTGCTCCAACAGATTGAATAGTTAGGGCCTTAGAAGTCAATGCCCGAATCATTAAATGAAATAAAAATACAACAGCTTTTCCATTGTATAACAGGAATAATTGCAACCAGTGTGAAGGTAATGGTATGTTCTACGTTCCGGGCAACCTAGGCTTCACTCTAGGGCGGTGCTCCACAAGGTTAAATAGTCAGGGCCTAAGAAGTCAACGCCAGAAGCATAAAATGCAATATAAGTTCAACAGTTTACCATCGTATAAAATGAATAATTGCAAACATTGTGAAAGTAATGGTCATTTCTACGTGCCGGGCAACCTAGGCGTCACTCTAGGGCGTTGCTCCACCACAGCTAAAAGCTACGGCCTTAGAAGTCAACGCCAGAAGCATAAAATACAATAAATATGCAACTGACTTTCCATCGTATAGCATGACTAATTGCAACCAGTGCGAAAGTAATGACCATTTCGACGTTTCGGGCATCCTAGGCTTAACTCTGAGGCGTTGCTCCACCAAATCGAAGAGATAGGGCCTTAGAAGTCAACGCCAGAAGCATAAAATACAATATAAATACAACAGCTTTGCCATCGTATAAAATGAATTATTGCAAACAGTGTGAAAGTAATGGTCACTTCTACGTTCCGAGCAACCTAGGCTTCACTGTAGGGTGTTGCTCCGCCAGATCGAATAGGTAGGGCCTTAGAAGTCAACGCCAGAAGCATAAAAAACAAAATAAATAGAACAGTTTTTCCATGTATAAAACGAATAATTGCTACCAGTGTGAAAGTTATGGTCATTTCTACGTTCCGGTCAACCTATGCTTCACTACAGGACTTTGTTCCACCAGATGGAATAGTTAGGGCCTAAGAAGTCAACGCCAGAAGCATAAAATACGATTCAAATACTACAGCTTTTCCGTCGTATAAAACGAATAATTGCTACCAGTGTAAAATTTATGGTCATTTCTACGTTCCGGGCAACCTAGGCTTCACTCTAGGGCGGTGCTCCACCAGATCAAATAGTTAGGGCCTAAGAAGTCAACGCCAGAAGCATAAAATACAACATAAATACAACAGAATTTCCATCGTATATAATGTATATTTGCAAACAGTGTGAAAGTAATGGTCATTTCTACGTACCGGGCAACCTAGGCTCCACTCTAGGGCGTTGCTGCACCAAATGGAATAGTTAGGGCCTTTGAAGTCAACGCCAGAAGCATAAAATACAATAAAGATGCAAAAGTTTTTCCATCGTATTACAGGAATAACTGCAAACAGTTTGAAAGGACTGGTCATTTCTACGTTCCGGGTAACCTAGGTTTCACTCTGGGCGTTGCTCCACCAGATTGAATAGCTAGGGACTTAGAATTCAATGCCAGAAGCATAAAATGCAATATATATATAACAGCTTTTCCATGTATAAAACGAATAATTGCTACCAGTGTGAAAGAGTTGGTCATTTCTACGTTCCGGGCAACCTAGGCTTCACCCTAGGGCGTTGTTCCACCAGATTTAATAGTTAGGGCCTAAGAAGTCAACGCCAGAAGCATAAAATACAAATAAATACAACAGTTTTTCCATCGTATAAAACGAATAATTGCAACCAGTATGAAACTTATGGTCATTTCTACTTTCCGGGCAACCTAGGCTTCACTCTATGGCGTTCTACCACCACATCGAATAGCTACGGCCACAGAAGTCAACGCCTGATGTATAAAATACAATAAAAATACAACAGTCTTTCCATCCTATAACAGGAATAATTGCAACCCGTGTGAAAGTGATGGTCATTTCTACGTTCCAAGCAACCTAGGCTTCACTCTAGGGCGTTGTTGCACCAGATCGAATAGTTCGGGCCTAAGAAGTCAACGCCAGAAGCATAAAATGCAATATAAATATAACAGTTTTTCCATCGTGTGAAACGAATAATAGGAACCAGTGTGAAGTTATGGTTATTTCTACGCTCCGGGCAACCTAGGCTTCACTCGAGGTCGTTGCTGCACCAGAACGAATGGTTAGGGCCTTAGAAGTCAACGCCAGATGCATAAAATACAAAATAAATAGAACAGTCTTTCCATCGTATAAAATGAATAATTGCAAACCGTGTGAAGGTTATGGTCATATCTTCGGTCCGTGCAACCTAGGCTTCACTGTAGGGTGTTGCTCTACCAGATCGAATAGGTGGGGCCATAGAAGTCAACGCCCCAAGCATAAAATACGATAAATATACAAGAGTTTTTCCATCGTATAACAGGAATTATTGCAACCAGTGTGGAAGTGATGGTCATTTCTACGTTCCGGGCAACTTAGGCTTCACTCTGGGGCGTTGTTCCACCGGATCGAATAGTTAGGGCCTAAGAAGTCAACGCCAGAAGCATAAAATACAATATAAATATAACAGTTTTTCCATCGTATAAAACGAATAATTGCTACCAGTGTGAAAGTTATGGTCATTTCTACGTTCCGGGCAACCTAGGCTTCCCTCTAGGCTGTGGCTCCACCACATCGAATAGCTAGGGCCTTAGAAGTCAGCGCCCGAAGCATAAAATACAAAATAAATAGGACAGCTTTTCCATGTATAAAACGAATAATTGCTTCCTGTGTGAAAGTTATGGTCATTTCTACGTTCCGGGCAACCTAGGCTTCACCAGAGGGCGTTGTTCTACCAGATGGAATAGCTGGAACCTAAGATGTCAACGCCAGAAGCATAAAATAAGATATAAATACAACAGCTTTTCCATCGTATAAAACGAATAATGGTAACCAGTGTGAAAGTTATGGTCATTTCTACGTTCCGGGCAGCCAAGGCTTCACTCTAGGACGATGGTCCACCAGATCCAATAGTTAGGGCCTAAGAAGTCAACGCCAGAAGCATAAAATACAATAAAGATGCAACAGTTGTTCCATTGTTTAACAGGAATAATTGCAAACAGTGTGCAAGTACAGGTCATTTCTACGTTCCGGGTAATCCAGGTTTCACTCTAGGGCGTTGCTCCGCCAGATCGAATAGCTAGGGACTTAGAATTCAACGCCAGAAGAATAAAATACAATCTAAGTACAACAGTTTTTCCACCGAGTAAAATGAATAATTGCATACATTGTGAAAGCAATGGTCAATTCTACGTTCCGGGCAACCTAGGCTTCACCATCGGGAGTTGCTCCACCAGATGGAATAGTTGGGGCCTAAGAAGTCAAAGCCAGAAGCATAAAATACGATATAAATACAACAGCTTTTCCATCGTATAATACGAATAATGGCAACCAGTGTGAAAGTTATGGTCATTTCTACGTTCCGGGCAACCTAGGCTTCACTGTGGGCTGTTGCTCCTCCAGATCGAATAGCTAGGGCCTTAGAAGTCAGCGCCCGAAGCATAACATACAAAATAAAAAGGACAGCTTTTCCATGTATAAAACGAATTATTGCTTCCTGTGTGAAAGTTATGGTCATTTCTACGTTCCGGGCAGCCTAGGCTTCACCAGAGGGCGTTGTTCCACCAGATGGAATAGTTAGGGCCTAAGAAGTCAACGCCAGAAGCATAAAATACAATATAAATACAACAGCCTTTCCATCGTATACAATGTATATTTGCAAACAGTTTGAAAGTAATGGTCATTTCTACGTTGCTGGCAACCTAGGTTTCACTCTAGGGCGTTGTTCCACCAGATCGAATAGTTAGGGCCTAGGAAGTCAACGCCAGAAGAATAAAATGCAATATAAGTACAACAGTTTACCATCGTATAAAATGAATAATTGCTTACATTGTGAAAGTAATGGTCATTTCTACGTGCCGGGCAACCAAGGCGTCACTCTAGGGCGTTGCTCCACCACATCGAATAGCTACGGCCTTAGAAGTCAACGCCTGAAGCAAAAAATGCAATAAAAATACAACAGTTTTTTCATCGTGTAACAGGAATAATTGCAACAAGCGTGAAGGTAATGATAATTTCTACGTTCCGGGCATCGCAGGCTTCACTCTAGGGCGTTGTTCCACCAGATCGAATAGTTAGGGCCTAAGAAGTCAACGCCAGAAGCATAAAATGCAATATAAATATAACAGTTTTTCCATCGTGTGAAACGAATAATAGGAACCAGTGTGAAGTTATGGTTATTTCTACGTTCCGGGCAACCTAGGCTTCACTCGAGGTCGTTGCTGCACCAGAACGAATGGTTAGGGCCTTAGAAGTCAACGCCAGATGCATAAAATACAAAATAAATAGAACAGTCCTTCCATCGTATAAAATGAATAATTGCAAACTGTGTGAAGGTTATGGTCATATCTTCGGTCCGTGCAACCTAGGCTTCACTGTAGTGTGTTGCTCTTCCAGATCGAATAGGTGGGGCCATAGAAGTCAACGCCCCAAGCATAAAATACGATAAATATACAAGAGTTTTTCCATCGTATAACAGGAATTATTGCAACCAGTGTGGAAGTGATGGTCATTTCTACGTTCCGGGCAACTTAGGTTTCACTCTGGGGCGTTGGTCCACCGGATCGAATAGTTAAGGTCTTAGAAGTCAACGCCCGAAGCATAAAATACAAAATAAATGGAACAGTTTTTCCATCGTATAAAACGAATAATTGCTACCAGTGTGAAAGTTATGGTCATTTCTACTTTCCGGGCAACCTACGCTTTACCCTAGGGCGTTGTTCCACCAGATGGAATAGTTACGGCGTAAGAAGTCAACGCCAGAAGCATAAAATACGATATAAAAACAACATTATTTCCAACATATAAAACGAATAATTGCAACCAGTATGAAACTTATCGTCATTTCTACTTTCCGAGCAACCTAGGCTTCACCCTAGGGCGTTGCTCCAACAGATTGAATAGTTAGGGCCTTAGAAGTCAATGCCCGAATCATTAAATGAAATAAAAATACAACAGCTTTTCCATTGTATAACAGGAATAATCGCAACCAGTGTGAAGGTAATGGTGTGTTCTACGTTCCGGGCAACCTAGGCTTCACTCTAGGGCGGTGCTCCACCAGGTTAAATAGTTAGGGCCTAAGAAGTCAACGCCAGAAGCATAAAATGCAATATAAGTACAACAGTTTACCATCGTATAAAATGAATAATTGCAAACATTGTGAAAGTTATGGTCATTTCTACGTTCCGGGCAACCTAGGCTTCACTCTAGGATGTTGCACCACCAGATCGAATAGTTAGGGCCTTATAAGTCGACACCCGAAGCATAAAATACAAAATAAATTGAACAGCTTTTCCACCGTATAACAGGAATAATTGCAACCAGTTTGAAGGTAATGGTATGTGCTACGTTCCGGGCAACCTACGCTTCACTCTATGGCGGTGCTCCACCAGATCGAATAATTAGGGCCTAAGAAGTAAACGCCAGAAGCATAAAATACAATATAAATACAACAGCTATTCTATCGTATATAATGTATATTTGCAAACAGTGTGATCGTAATGGTCATTGCTACGTTCCGGGCAACCTAGGCTTCACTCTAGGGCGTTGCTCCACCAAATCGAAGAGATAGGGCCTTAGAAGTCAACGCCAGAAGCATAAAATACAATATAAATACAACAGCTTTGCCATCGTATAAAATGAATTATTGCAAACAGTGTGAAGGTAATGGTCATTTCTACGTTCCGGTCAACCTAGGCTCACACTACAGCACTTTGTTCGACCAGATGGAATAGTTAGGGCCTAAGAAGTCAACGCCAAAAGCATAAAATAAGATATAAATACAACAGCTTTTCCATCGTATAAAACGAATAATGGTAACCAGTGTGAAAGTTATGGTCATTTCTACGTTCCGGGCAGCCAAGGCTTCACTCTAGGACGATGCTCCACCAGATCCAATAGTTAGGGCCTAAGAAGTCAACGCCAGAAGCATAAAATACAATAAAGATGCAACAGTTGTTCCATTGTTTAACAGGAATAATTGCAAACAGTGTGAAAGTACAGGTCATTTCTACGTTCCGGGTAATCCAGGTTTCACTCTAGGGCGTTGCTCCACGAGATCGAATAGCTAGGGACTTAGAATTCAACGCCAGAAGAATAAAATACAATCTAAGTACAACAGTTTTTCCACCGAATAAAATGAATAATTGCATACATTGTGAAAGCAATGGTCATTTCTACGTTCCGGGCAACCTAGGCTTCACTCTAGGGCGTTGCTCCACCAGATCGAATAGCTAGGGACTTATAATTCAATGCCAGAAGCATAACATACAAAATAAATAGGACAGCTTTTCCATGTATAAAACGAATTATTGCTTCCTGTGTGAAGGTTATGGTCATTTCTACGTTCCGGGCAGCCTAGGCTTCACCAGAGGGCGTTGTTCTACCAGATGGAATAGCTGGGTCCTAAGAAGTCAACGCCAGAAGCATAAAATAAGATATAAATACAACAGCTTTTCCATCGTATAAAACGAATAATGGTAACCAGTGTGAAAGTTATGGCCATTTCGACGTTTCGGGCATCCGAGGCTTAACTCTGAGGCGTTGCTCCACCAAATCGAAGAGATAGGGCCTTAGAAGTCAACGCCAGAAGCATAAAATACAATATAAATACAACAGCTTTGCCATCGTATAAAATGAATTATTGCAAACAGTGTGAAGGTAATGGTCATTTCTACGTTCCGAGCAACCTAGGCTTCACTGTAGGGTGTTGCTCCGCCAGATCGAATAGGTAGGGCCTTTGAAGTCAACGCCAGAAGCATAAAAAACAAAATAAATAGAACAGTTTTTCCATGTATAAAACGAATAATTGCTACCAGTGTGAAAGTTATGGTCATTTCTACGTTCCGGTCAACCTAGGCTGCACGCTAGGGCGTTGCTCCAACAGATTGAATAGTTAGGGCCTTAGGAGTCACCGCCAGAAGCTTAAAAAACAATATAAATACAACAGTTTTTCGATCGTATAAAACGAATAATTGCAACAAGTATGATAGTTGTGGTTATTTCTACGTTCCGGGCAACCTAGGTTTCCCTCTAGGGCGTTGCTCCACCAGATCGAATAGCTAGGGACTTGGAATTCAACGCCAGAAGAATAAAACACAATATAAGTACAACCGTTTTTCCATTGTATAAAATGAATGATTGCAAACATTGTGAAATTAGTGGTCATTTCTACGTTCCGGGAAACCTAGGCTTCACTCTAGGGCATTGTCCCACCAGGTGGAACAGTTAGGGCCTAAGATGGCAACGCCAGTAGCATAAAATACAATATAAATATAACAGTTTTTCCATCGTATAAAACGAATAATAGCAACCAGTGTGAAAGTTATGGTCATTTCTACGTTCCGGGCAACCTAGGCTTCACCCCAGGGCGTTGTTGCACCAGATCGAATAGTTAGGGTCTAAGAAGTGAACGCCAGCAGCATAAAATACAATATAAATACAACAGTTCTTCCATCATATAAAACGAATAATTACAGCCAGTATGAAAGTTATGGTCATTTCTACGTTCCGGGCATCCTAGGCTTCACTCTATGGCGTTCTTCCACCACATCGAATAGCTGCCGCCTCAGAAGTCAACGCCTGAAGCATAAGTTACAATAAAAATACAACAGTCTTTCCATCCTATAACAGGAATAATTGCAACCCGTATGAAAGTGATGGTCATTTGTACGTTCCAGGCAACCTAGTCTTCACTCTAGGGCGTTGTTCCACCAGATCGAATTGTTAGGGCCTAAGATGTCAACGCCAGAAGCATAACATACAATATAAATATAACAGTCTTTCCATCGAATAGAACGAATAATAGCATCCAGTGTGAAAGTTATGGTCATTTCTACGTTCCTGGCAACCTAGGCTTCACTCTAGGGCGTTGCTCCACCAGATCAAACAGTTAGGTCCTTAGAAGTCAACGCCCGAAGCATAAAATACAAAATAAATACAACAGTTTTTCCATCGTATAAAACGAATAATAGCAACCAGTGTCAAAGTTATGGTCATTTCTACGTTCCGGGCAACCTAGGCTTCACCCCAGGGCGTTGTTCCACCATATCGAATAGTTAGGGCCTAAGAAGTGAACGCCAGCAGCATAAAATACAATATAAATACAACAGTTCTTCCATCATATAAAACGAATGATTGCAACCAGTATGAAAGTTATGGTCATTTCTACGTTCCGGGCAACCTAGGCTTCACTCTATGGCGTTCTTCCACCACATCGGATAGCTACGGCCTCAGAAGTCAACGCCTGAAGCATAAAATACAATAAAAATACAACAGTCTTTCCATCTTATAATAGGAATAATTGCAACCCGTGTGAAAGTGATGGTCATTTGTACGTTCCAGGCAACCTAGGCTTCACTCTAGGGCGTTGTTCCACCAGATCGAATAGTTAGGGCCTAAGATGTCAACGCCAGAAGCATAAGATACAATATAAATATAACAGTTTTTCCATCGTATAGAACGAATAATAGCAACCAGTGTGAAAGTTATGGTCATTTCTACGTTCCGGGCAACCTAGGCTTCACTCTAGGGCGTTGTTCCACCATATCGAACAGCTAGGGCCTAAGAAGGCAACGCCAGAAGCATAAAATACAATATAAATATAAGAGTTTCTCCATCGTATAAAACGAATAATAGCGACCAATGTGAAAGTTATGGTCATTTCTACGTTCCCGGCTACCTAGGCTTCACCCCAGGGCATTGTTCCACCAGATCGAATAGTTAGGGCCTAAGAAGTGAACGCCAGCAGCATAAAATACAAAATAAATAGAACAGTTTTTCCATCGTGTAAAACGAATAATTGCTACCGGTGTGAAAGTTATGGTCATTTCTACGTTCCGGTCAACCTAGGATTCACCATAGGGCGTTGTTCCACCAGATCGAATAGTTAGGGCCTAAGAAGTGAACGCCAGAAGCATAAAATACAATATAAATCCAACAGTTTTTCCATCATATAAAACGTATAATTGCAACCAGTATGAAAGTGATGGTCATTTCTACGTACCGGGCAACCTAGGCTTCGCTCTAGGCCGTTGCTCCACCAGATCGAAATGTGAGGGCCTAAGAAGTCAACGCCCGAAGCATAAAATACGATATAAATACAACAGCTTTTCCATCATATTAAATGAATAATTGCAACCAGTGTGGAAGTTATGGTCACTTCTACGTTCCGGGCAACCTAGGCTTCACTTTAGGGCGTTGCTCCACCAGATCAAATAGTTAGGGCCTAAGAAGTCAACGCCAGAAGCATAAAATACAACATAAATACAACAGATTTTCCATCGTATATAATGTATATTTGCAAACAGTGTGAAAGTAATGGTCATTTCTACGTACCGGGCAATCTAGGCTTCACTCTAGGGCGTTGCACCTCCAGATCAATCAGCTAGGGCCTTAGAAGTCAACGCCCGGAGCATAAAATGCAAAATAAATAGAACAGTTTTTCCATTGTATAAAACGAATACATGCAAGCAGTGTAATAGTTATGGTCTTTTCTACGTTCCGGGCAACCTAGGCTTCACCCTAGGGCGTTGTTCCACCAGATCGAATAGTTAGGGCCTAAGAAGTGAACGCCAGAAGCATAAAATACAATATAAATACAACGGTTTTTCCATCATATGAAACGAATAATTGCAACCAGTATGAAAGTGATGGTCATTTCTACGTACCGGGCAACCTAGGCTTCGCTCTAGGCCGTTGCTCCACCAGATCGAAATGTTAGGGCCTAAGAAGTCAACGCCCGAAGCATAAAATACGATATAAATACAACAGCTTTTCCACCATATTAAATGAATAATTGCAAACAGTGTGAAAGAAGTGGTCATTTCTACGTTCCGAGCAACCTAGGCTTCACTCTAGGGCGTTGCTCCACCAGATCGAATAGCTAGGGACTTAGAAGTCAACGCCAGAAGCATAAAATACAATAAAGATGCAACAGTTTTTCCATCGTATAACAGGAATAATTGCAACCAGTGTGAAGGTAATGGTATGTTCTACGTTCCGGACAACCTAGGCTTCACTCTAGGGCGGTGCTCCACCAGGTTAAATAGTTAGGGCCTAAGAAGTCAACGCCGGAAGCATAAAATACAATATATATACAACAGCCTTTCCATCGTATATAATGTATATTTGCAAACAGTGTGAAAGTAATGGTCATTTCTACGTTCCTGGTAACCTAGGCTTCACTCTAGGGCGTTGTTCCACCACATCGAATAGTTAGGGCCTAAGAAGTCAACGCCAGAAGAATAAAATGCAATATAAGTACAACAGTTTGCCATCGTATAAAATGAATAATTGCAAACATTGTGAAAGTAATGGTCATTTCTACGTGAGGGGAACCTAGGCGTCACCCTAGGGCGTTGCTCCACCACAGCTAAAAGCTACGGCCGTAGAAGTCAACGCCAGAAGCATAAAATACAATAAATATGCAACTGATTTTCCATCGTATAGCATGACTAATTGCAACCAGTGCAAAAGTAATGACCATTTCGACGTTTCGGGCATCCTAGGCTTAACTCTGAGGCGTTGCTCCACCAAATCGAAGAGATAGGGCCTTAGAAGTCAACGACAGAAGCATAAAATACCATATAAATACAAGAGCTTTGCCATCGTATAAAATGAATTATTGCAAACAGTGTGAAGGTAATGGTCATTTCTACGTTCCGAGCAACCTAGGCTTCAGTGTAGGGGGTTGCTCCGCCAGATCAAATAGAATGGGCCTTAGAAGTCAACGCCAGAAGCATAAAATACAAAATAAATAGAAGAGTTTTTCTATGTATAAAATGAATAATTGCTACCAGTGTGAAAGTGATGGTCATTTCTACGTTCCGGGCAACCTAGGCTTCACTCCAGGGCGTTGTTCCACCAGATGGAATAGTTAGGGCCTAAGAAGTCAACGCCAGAAGCATAAAATACTATATAAATACAACAGCTTTTCCATCGTATAAAACGAATAACGGTAACCAGTGTGAAAGTGATGGTCATTTCTTCGTGCCTGGCAACCTAGGCTTCACTCTGGGGCGTTGTTCCACCAGATCGAAAAGTTAGGGCCTAAGAAGTCATCGCCTGAAGCATACAATACAATAAAAATACAACAGTTTTACCATCGTATAACAGGAATAATTGCAACCAGTGTGAAAGTGATGGTCATTTCTACGATCCGGGTAGCCCAGGTTTCACTCTAGCGCGTTACTCCGCCACATCGAATAGCTACGGCCGTAGAAGTCAACGCCTGAAGCATAAAATGCAATAAAAATACAACAGTTTTTTCATCGTATAACAGGAATAATTGCAGCAAGCGTGAAGGTAATGGTCATTTCTACGTTCCGGGCAACCTAGGCAACGCTCTTGGGCGTTGCTCCACCAGATCGGATAGTTAGGGCCTTCGAAGACAACGCCAGAAGCATAAAATACAATATAAATACAACAGTTGTTCCATCGCATAACAGGAATAATTGCAACCAGTGTGAAAGATATGGTCATAACTACGTTCCGGGCAACCTAGGCTTCACTCTTGGACGTTGCCCCACCAGATCGAATAGCTAGGACCTTAGAATTCAAATACAGAAGCAGAAAGTACAATATAAAGACAACAGCTTTTCCATCGTATAAAACGAATAATTGCAACCAGTGTGAAAGTTATGGTCATTTCTACGTTCCGGGCAACCTAGGCTTCACACTAGGGCGTTGCTCCACTGGATCGAATAGTCAGGGCCTTGGAAGCCAACGCCAGAAGCATAAAATACAATATAAATACAACAGTTTTTCTATCGTATAACAGGAATAATTGCAACCAGTGTGAAAGTGATGTTCATTTCTACGTTTCGGCAACCTAGGCTTCACTTTGGACCGTTGCTCCGCCAGATCGAATAGTTAGGGCCTAAGAGGTCAACGCCGGAAGCATAAAGTACAATATAAATACAACACCTTTTCCATCGTATAAAACGAGTAATTGCAATCAGTATGAAAGTTATGTCATTTCTACGTTTCGGGCATCCTACGCTTAACTCTGGGGCACTGCTCCACCAGATCGGATACATAGGGCCTTAGAAGTCAAATCCAGAAGCATAAAGTACAATAAAAATCCAACAGTTTGTCCATCGTATAACAGGAATAATTGCAACCAGTGTGAAAGTGATGGTCATTTCTACGTTCCGGGCAACCCAGGCTTCACTCTAGGGCGTTGTTCCAACAGATCGAATAGTTAGGGCCTAAGATGTCACCGCCAGAAGCATAAAAAACAAAATAAATAGAACAGTTTTTCCATGTGTAAAACGAATAATTGCTACCAGTGTGAAAGTTATGGTCATTTCTACGTTCCGGGCAACCTAGGCTTCACTCCAGGGCGTTGTTCCACCAGATGGAATAGTTAGGGCCTAAGAAGTCAACGCCAGAAGCATAAAATACGATATAAATACAACAGCTTTTCCATCGCATAAAACGAATAATGGTAACCAGTGTGAAAGTGATGGTCATTTCTTCGTGCCGGGCAACCTAGGCTTCACTCTGGGGCGTTGCTCCACTAGATCGAATACTTAGGGCCTTAGAAGTCAACGCCAGAAGCATAAAGTACAGTAAAAATGCAACAGTTTTTCCATCGTATAACAGGATTAATTGCAACCAGTGTGAAGGTATTGGTTATTTCTACGTTCCGGACAACATAGGCTTCACTCTAGGGCGTTGTTCCTCCACACCGAATACCTACAGCCTTAGAAGTCAACGCCTGAAGCATAAAATACAATATAAGTACAAAAGCTTTTCCATCGTATAACATGAATAATTGCAAACATTGTGAAAGTAATGGTCATTTCTACGTTCCGGCCAACCTAGGCGTCACTCTAGGGCGTTGCTCCACCACATCTAATAGCTACGGCCTTAGAAGTCAACCGCAGATGAATAAAATACAATAAAGGTGCCACAGCTTTTCCATCGTATAAAACGAATAATTGCAACCAGTGTGAAAGTTATGGTCATTTCTACTTTCCGGGCAACCTAGGCTTCACCCTAGGGCGTTGTTCCACCTGATCGAACAGTTAGGGCCTAAGAAGTCAACGCCAGAAGCATCAAATACAATATAAATATAACAGTTTTTCCATCGTATAATACGAATAATTGCTACCAGTGTGAAAGTTATGGTCATTTCTACGTTCCGCGCAACCTACGCTTCACCCTAGGGCGTTGTTCCACCAGATGGAATAGTTAGGGCCTAAGAAGTCAACGCCAGAAGCATAAAACACTATATAAATACAACAGTTTTTCCATCATATAAAACGAATAATTGCAACCAGCATGAAAGTTATGGTCATTTCTACTTTCCGGGCAACCTAGGCTTCACTCTAGGGCGTTGCTCCACCAGATCGAATAGTTAGGGCCTTAGAAGTCAACGCCAGAAGCATAAAATACAAAATAAATAAAACAGTTTTTCCGACGTATAAAACGAATAATTGCTACCAGTGTGAACGTTATGGTCATTTCTACGTTCCGCGCAACCTAGGCTTCACTCTAGGGCGTTTCTCCACCAGATCGAATAGTTAGGTCCTTAGAAGTCAACGCCAGAAGCACAAAATACGATATAAATACAACTGCTTTTCCATCGTATAAAACAAAGAATTGCAACCAGTGTGGAAGTTATGGTCATTTCTACGTTCCGGGCAACCTAGGCTTCACTCTAGGGCGTTGCTCCACCAGATAGAATAGTTGGGGCCTTAGAAGACAACGCCCGAAGCATAAAATACAAAATAAATAGAACAGTTTTTCCATCGTGTAACAGGAATAATTGCAACCAGTGTGAAAGTTATGGTCATTTCCAAGTTCCGGGCAACCTAGGCTTCACCCTAGGGCGTTGTTCCACCAGATAGAATAGTTAGAGCCTAAGAAGTGAACGCCAGAAGCATAAAATACAATATAAATACAACAGTTTTCCATTGTATAAAACTAATAATTGCAACCAGTGTGAGAGTTATGGTAATTTCTACGTTCCGGGCAACCTAGGCTTCACTGTAGGGCGTCGCTCCAACAAATCGAATAGTTAGGGCCTTAGAAGTCAACGCCCGAAGCAAAAAATACAATAGAAGTACAACAGTTTTTCCATCGTATAAAATGAATGATTGCGAACATTGTGAAAGTAATGGTCATTTCTACGTTCCGGGCAACCTACGCGTCTCTCTAGGCCGTTGCTGCTCCGCATCTGATAGCTACGGCCTTAGAGGTTAACGCCGGAAGCATAAAATACAATATAAATACAACAGCTTTGCCATCGTATAAAATGAATAATTGCAAACAGTGTGAATATAATGGTTGTTTCAACGTTCCGAGCAACCTAGGCTTCACTCTAGGGCGTTGCTCCACCAGATCGAATGGTTAGGGCCTTAGAAGTCAACGCCCGATGCATAAAATACAAAAAAATAGAACAGTTTTTCCATGTGTAAAACGAATAATTGCTACCAGTGTGAAAGTTATGGTCATTTCTACGTTCCGGGCAACCTAGGCTTCACCCTAGGGCGTGGTTCCAACAGATGGAATAGTTAGGGCCTAAGTAGTCAACGCCAGAAGCATAAAATACGATATAAATACAACAGCTTTTCCATCGTATAAAACGTATAATTGCAACCAATGTGAAAGTAATGACCATTTCAGCGTTTCGGGCATCCTAGACTTAACTCTGAGGCGTTGCTCCACCAGATCGAAGAGTTAGGCCATTAGAAGTGAACGCCAGAAGCATAAAATGCAAGACAAATACAACAGTTTTTCCATCGTATAAAACGAATAATAGCAACCAGTATGAAAGTTATGGGCATTTCTACCTTCCGGGCATCCTGGGCTTCACCCTAGGTCGTTGCTCCAACAAATCTAATAGTTAGGGCCTTAGAAGTCAACGGCAGAAGCATAAAACACAATATAAATACGACAGTTTTTCCATTGTATAAAACGAATAATTGCAACCAGTGTGAAAGTTATGGTCATTTCTACGTTCCGGACAACCTAGGGTTCACCCTAGGGCGTTGTTCAGCAGATCGAATAGTTAAGGCCTAAGAAGTGAACTCCAGAAGCATAAAATACAATAAAGATGCAACAGCTTTTCCATCGTATAGAACGAATAATTGCAAACAGTGTGAAAGTAATGGGCATTTCGACGTTCCGTGCAGCCTAGGCTTCGCTCTAGGGCATTGCACCACCAGGTCGAATAGTTAGGGCCTTAGAAAGCAACTCCAGACGCATAAAATACAATAAAAATACAACAGTTTTTCCATCGTATAAAAAGAATAATTGTAACCAGTGTGAAAGTAATGGTCATTTCTACGTTTCGGGCAACATACGCTTCACTGTTGAACGTTGCCCCACGAGATCGAATAGCTAGGACCTTAGAAGTCAACGCCAGAATCATAAAATACTTTAAAAAAGCAACAGTTTTTCCATCGTATAACAGGAATAACTGCAACCAGTGCGAAAGTACTCGTCATTTCTACGTTACGGGCAACCTAGGGTTCACTCTAGGGCGTTGCTCCGCCAGATCGAATAGTTAGGGCCTAAGAAGTCTACGCCAGAAGCATAAAGTGCTATAAAAATAAACAGTCCTTCCATCGTATAACAGGAATAATTGTAACCAGTGTGAAAGTAAAGGTCATTCCGACGTACCGGGCAACCTAGGCTTCACTCTAGAGCGTTGCTCCACCAGATCGAAGAGTTAGGGCCTTAGAAGACAACGCCAGAAGCATAAAATCAATAAAAATACAACAGTTTTCCCATCGTTTAAAATGAATAATTGCAAACATTGTGAAAGTAATGGTCATTTCTACGTTCCGGGCAACATAGGCCTCACTCTAGTGCGTCGCTCCGCCAAATCGAATAGCTGGGGACTTAGAATTCAACGCTAAAAGCATAAAATACATTAAAAATACAACAGTTTTTCCACCGTATAACAGGAATAATTGCAACCAGTGGGCAAGTAATGGTCATTTCTACGTTCCGGCAGCCTAGGTTTCACTCTACGGCGTTGATACACCAGAGGGAATAGTTATGGCCTAAGAAGGCAACGCCAGAAGCATAAAATACAATAGAGATGCAACATTTTTTCCATTGTATAACAGGAATAACTGCATCCAGTGTGAAAGTACTGGTCATTTCTACATTCCGGGCAACCTAGGCGTAAGTCTAGGGCGTTGCTCCACCACATCTTATAACTACGGCCTTAGAAGTCAACGCCAGGAGCATAAAATAGAGTATAAATACAACAGGTTTGCCATCGTATAAAATGAATAATTGCAAACAGTGTGAAAGTAATGGTCATTTCTACGTTCCGAGCAACCGAGGCTTCACTCCAGAACGTTGCTCCACCAGATCGAATAGTTAGGTCCTTAGAAGTGAACGCCAGAAACATAAAATACGATATAAATACAGCAACTTTTCCGTCGTATAAAATGAATAATTGCAACCAGTGTGAAAGATATCGTCATTTCTACGTTCCGGGCAACCTAAGCTTCACTGTAGGGCATTGATCCACGAGATCGAATACTTAGGGACTTAGAATTCAACGCCAGAAGCGTTATTTTTATAATTATTTATTATAATTATTCGTTTTATACAATGGTAAGACTGTTCTGTTTATTTTGTATTTTATGCTTCGGGCTTTGACTTCTAAGGCCCTACCTGTTCGATCTGGAGGAGCAACGCCCTAGAGTGAAGCCGAGATTGCCCGGAACGTAGAAATGACCATCACTTTCGAACTGGTTGCAATTATTCCTGTTATATGATGGAAAAACTGTTGTACTTTTATTGCATTTTATGCTTCGGGCATTGACTTCTAAGGCCCTAACTATTCAATCTGCTGGAGCAACGCCCTAGTGTGTAGCCTAGGTTGCCTGGAAAGTAGAAATGACCATAACTTTCATACTGGTTGCAATTACTCGTTTTATGTGATGGAAAAACTGTTGTATTTATATTGAATTTTATGCTTCTGGCGTTCACTTCTTAGGCCCTAACTATTCGATCTGCTGGAGCAATGCCCTAGAGTGAAGCCTAGGTTGCTCGGAATTTAGAAATGACCATAACTTTCACACTGGTTGCAATTATTCGTTTTATACGATGGTAAAACTGTTGCATCTTTATCGTATTTTATGCTTCTGGCGTTGACTTCTTAGGCCCTAACAATTCGATCTGGTAGAGCAACGCCCTAGAGTGAAGCCTAGGTTGCCCGGAACGTCGGAATGACTATTACTTTCACACTGGTTGCAATTATTCCTGTTATACGATGGAAACACTGTTGTATTTTTATTATATTTTATGCCTCTGGCGTTTAATTGTAAGTCGCTAGCTATTCGATCGGGTGGAGCAACGACCTACAGTGAAGCCTAGGTTGCCCAGAATGTAGATATGACCATTACTTTCACACTGTTGGCAATTATTCATTTTGTACGATGGAAAAGCAGTTGTATTTATATTGTATATTATGCTTCTGGCGTTCACTTCTTAGGCCCTAACAATTCGATCTGGTAGAGCAACGCCCTAGAGTGAAGCCTAGGTTGCCCGGAACGTAGAAATGACCACAACTTTCACACTGATTGCTATTATTCGTTTTATACAATGGAAAAACTGTTATATTTATATTGTATATTATGCTTCTGGCGTTCACTTCTTAGGCCCTAACAATTCGATCTGGTAGAGCAACGCCCTAGAGTGAAGCCTAGGTTGCCTGGAACGTACAAATGACCATCACTTTCACACGGGTTGCAATCATTCCTGTTATAGGATGGAAAGGCTGTTGTATTTTTATTGCATTTTATGCTTCAGGCGTTGACTTCTGCGGCCGTAGCTATTCGATGTGGAGGAAAAACGCCATAGAGTGAAGCCTATGTTGCCCGGAACGTAGAAATGACCATCACTTTCACACGGGTTGCAATTATTCCTGTTATAGGATGGAAAGACTGTAGTATTTTTATTGTATTTTATGCTTCAGGCGTTGACTTCTGAGGCCGTAGCTATTCGATGTGGTGGAAGAGCGCCATAGAGTGGAGCCTAGGCTGCCCGGAACGTAGAAATGACCAGAACTTTCATACTGGTTGCAATTATTCGTTTTATATGATGGAAAAACTGTTGTACTTATATTGTATTTTATCCTTCTGGCGTTGAATTCTAAGTCCCTAGCTATTCGGTCTGGTGGAGCAACGCCCTAGTGTGAAGCCTAGGTTGCCCGGAACGTCGGAATGACTATTACTTTCACACTGGTTGCAATTATTCCTGTTATACGATGGAAAGACTGTTGTATTTTTATTATATTTTATGCCTCTGGCGTTTAATTGTAAGTCGCTAGCTATTCGATCGGGTGGAGCAACGACCTACAGTGAAGCCTAGGTTGCCCAGAATGTAGATATGACCATTACTTTCACACTGTTGGCAATTATTCATTTTGTACGATGGAAAAGCAGTTGTATTTATATTGTATATTATGCTTCTGGCGTTCACTTCTTAGGCCCTAACAATTCGATCTGGTAGAGCAACGCCCTAGAGTGAAGCCTAGGTTGCCCGGAACGTCGGAATGACTATTACTTTCACACTGGTTGCAATTATTCCTGTTATACGATGGAAAGACTGTTGTATTTTTATTATATTTTATGCCTCTGGCGTTTAATTGTAAGTCGCTAGCTATTCGATCGGGTGGAGCAACGACCTACAGTGAAGCCTAGGTTGCCCAGAATGTAGATATGACCATTACTTTCACACTGTTGGCAATTATTCATTTTGTACGATGGAAAAGCAGTTGTATTTATATTGTATATTATGCTTCTGGCGTTCACTTCTTAGGCCCTAACAATTCGATCTGGTAGAGCAACGCCCTAGAGTGAAGCCTAGGTTGCCCGGAACGTAGAAATGACCACAACTTTCACACTGATTGCTATTATTCGTTTTATACAATGGAAAAACTGTTATATTTATATTGTATATTATGCTTCTGGCGTTCACTTCTTAGGCCCTAACAATTCGATCTGGTAGAGCAACGCCCTAGAGTGAAGCCTAGGTTGCCTGGAACGTACAAATGACCATCACTTTCACACGGGTTGCAATCATTCCTGTTATAGGATGGAAAGGCTGTTGTATTTTTATTGCATTTTATGCTTCAGGCGTTGACTTCTGCGGCCGTAGCTATTCGATGTGGAGGAAAAACGCCATAGAGTGAAGCCTATGTTGCCCGGAACGTAGAAAGGACCATCACTTTCACACGGGTTGCAATTATTCCTGTTATAGGATGGAAAGACTGTAGTATTTTTATTGTATTTTATGCTTCAGGCGTTGACTTCTGAGGCCGTAGCTATTCGATGTGGTGGAAGAGCGCCATAGAGTGGAGCCTAGGCTGCCCGGAACGTAGAAATGACCAGAACTTTCATAGTGGTTGCAATTATTCGTTTTATATGATGGAAAAACTGTTGTATTTATATTGTATTTTATCCTTCTGGCGTTGAATTCTAAGTCCCTAGCTATTCGGTCTGGTGGAGCAACGCCCTAGTGTGAAACCTAGGTAACCCGGAACGTAGAAATGACCATTACTTTCACAATGTCTGCAATTATTCATTTCATACGATGGAAAAACTGTGGACTTATATTGTATTTTATCCTTCTGGCGTTGAATTCTAAGTCCCTGGCTATTCGGTCTGGTGGAGCAACGCCCTAGTGTGAAACCTAGGTTACCCGGAACGTAGAAATGACCAGTACTTTCAGACTGGTTGCTGTTATTCGTTTCGTACGATGGAAAAGCAGTTATATTTATTTTGCATTTTATGCTTCGGGCGTTCACTTCTAAGGCCCTAGCTATTCCATCTGGTGGAGCAACGCCCTAGAGTGCAGCCTAGGTTGCCCGGAACGTAGAAATGACCATTACTTTCACAATGTTCGCAATCATTCATTTTATACGATGGAAAAACTGTTGTACTTATATTGTATTTTATGCTTCTGGCGTTGACTTCTAAGGCCCTAACTATTCGATTTGGTGGAGAAACGCCCTACAGTGAAGCCTGGATTACCCGGAACGTAGTAATGACCAGTACTATCACACTGTTTGCAGTTATTCCTGTTATACGATGGAAAGCTGTTGCATCTTTATGGAATTTTATGCTTCTGGCGTTGACTTCTAAGGCCCTAACTATTCGACCTGGTGGAGGAAGGCACTAGACTGTAGCCTAGGTTTCCCGGAACGTAGAAATGACCATAACATTCACACTGGTTACCATTAATCGTTTTCTACGATGGAAAAGCTGTTGTATTTATATCGTATTTTATGCTTCTGGCGTTGACTTCTTAGGCCCTAACTATTCGATCTGGTGGAGCAACGCCCTAGAGTGAAGCCTAGGTTGCTCGGAACGTAGAAATGACCATTACCTTCACACTGTTTGCAATTATTCATTTTATACGATGGCGAAGCTGTTGTATTTATATTGTATTTTATGCTTCCGGCGTTAACTTCTATGGCCGTAGCTATCAGATGTGGAGCAGCAAGGCCCTAGAGTGACGCGTAGGTTGCCAGGCACGTAGAAATGACCATTACTTTCACAATGTTCGGAATCATTCATTTTATACGATGGAAAAACTGTTGTACTTATATCGTATTTTATTCTTTTGGCGTTGACTTCTTAGGCCCTAACTATTTGATCTGGTGGAGCACCGCCCTAGAGTGAAGCCTAGGTTGCCCGGAACGTAGACCATACCATTACCTTCACACTGGTGGAAATTATTCCTGTTATGCGATGGAAAAACTCTTGCATCTTTATTGTATTTAATGCTTCGGGCGTTGACTTCTAAAGCCCTAACTATTGGATCTGGTGGAGCACGCCCTAGAGTGAAGCCTAGGTTGCCCGGAACGTAGAAATGACCATAACTTTCACACTGGTTGCTATTATTCGTTTTAAACGATGGAAAAGATGTTCTATTTATATTGCATTTTATGCTTCTGACATTGAATTCTAAGTCCCTAGCTATTCGGTCTGGTGGAGCAACGCCCTAGAGTGAAGCCTAGGTTGCCCGGAACGTAGAAATGACCATTACTTGCACAGTGTTTGCAGTTATTCATTTTATACGATGGAAAAGCTGTTGTATTTATGTTGTATTTTATGCTCCTGGCGTTGACTTCTAAGGCCGTAGCTATTAGACGTGGTGGAGCAACGCCCTAGAGTGACGCCTAGGTTGACCGGAACGTAGAAATGACCATTACTTTCACAATGTCTGCAATTATTCATTTTATACGATGAAAAAACTGTTGTACTTATATTGCATTTTATCCTTCTGGCGTTAAATTCTAAGTCCCTAGCTATTCGATCTGGTGGAGCAACGCCCTAGAGTGAAACATAGGTTACCCGGAATGTAGAAATGACCATCACTTTCAAACTGGTTGCAATTAATCCTGTTATACCATGGAAAAGCTGTTGTATTTATATCGTATTGTATGCTTCTGGCGTTGACATCTAAGGACCTATCTGTTTTATCTGGTGGAGCAACGCCCTAGAGTGAAGCCTAGGTTGCCCGGAACGTAGAAATGACCATTACTGTCACACTGTTTGCAATTATTCCTTTTATACGATGGAAAAGCTGTTGTATTTATATCGTATTTTATGCTTCTGGCGTTGACTTCTAAGGACCTAACTATTCGATCTGGTGGAGCAACGCCCTAGAGTGAAGCCTAGGTTGCTCGGAATGTAGAAATAACCATAACTTTCACACTGGTTGCAATTATTCGTTCTTTACGATGGAAAAGCTGTTGTATTTATATTGTATTTTATGCCTCTGGCGTTGACTTCTGAGGCCCTCGCTATTCGATCTAGTGGAGCAACGCCCTAGAGTGAAGCCTAGGTTGCCCGGAACGTAGAAATGACCATCACTTTCAAACTGGTTGCAATTAATCCTGTTATACGATGGAAAAACTGTTGTATTTTTATTGCATTTTATGCTTCGGGCGTTGACTTATAAGGCCCTGACTATTCAATCTGTTGGAGCAAGGCCCTAGAGTGAAGCCTAGGTTGCTCGGAATGTAGAAATGACCATAGCTTTCACACTGGTTGCAATTATTCGTTTTATACGATGGAAAAACTGTTGTATTTATATTGCATTTTATGCTTCTGGCGTTCACTTCTTAGGCCCTGACTATTCGATCTTGTGGAACAACGCCCTAGGGTGAATCCTAGGTTGCCCGGAACGTAGAAATGACCATAACTTTTACACTGGTAGCAATTATTCGTTTTATACAATGGAAAAACTGTTCTATTTATTTTGTATTTTATGCTTCGGGCGTTGACTTCTAAGGCCCTAACTGTTTGATCTGGTGGAGCAACGCCCTAGAGTGAAGCCTAGGTTGCCCGGAACGTAGAAATGACCATTACTTTCACACTGTTTGCAATTATTCCTTTTATACGATAGAAAAGCTGTTGTATTTATATCGTATTTTATGCTTCTGGCGTTGACTTCTATGGCTCTAGCTATTCGATCTAGTGGAGCAACGCCCTAGAGTGAAGCCTAGGTTGCCCGGAACGTAGAAATGACCATCACTTTCATACTGGTTGCAATTAATCCTGTTATACGATGCAAAAACTGTTGCATTTTTATTGCATTTTATGCTTCGTGCGTTGACTTCTAAGGCCCTAACTATTCAATCTGTTGGAGCAACGCCCTAGAGTGAAGCCTAGGTTGCTCGGAATGTAGAAATGACCATAACCTTCACACTGGCTGCAATTATTCGTTTTATACGATGGAAAAGCTGTTGTATTTATATTGTATTTTATGCTTCTGGCGTTCACTTCTTAGGCCCTAACTATTCGATCTGGTGGAACAACGCCCAAGGGTGAAGCCTAGGTTGCCCGGAACGTAGAAATGACCATAACTTTTACACTGGTAGCAATTATTCGTTTTATACAATGGAAAAACTGTTCTATTTATTTTGCATTTTATGCTTCGGTCGTTGACTTCTAAGGCCCTAACTGTTTAATCTGGTGGAGCAACGCCCTACGGTGAAGCCTAGGTTGCCCGGAACGTAGAAATGACCATTACTTTCGCACTGTTTGCAATTATTCCTTTTATACGATGGAAAAGCTGTTGTATTTATATCGCATTTTATGCTTCTGGCGTTGACTTCTATGGCCCTAGCTATTCGATCTAGTGGAGCAACGCCCTAGAGTGAAGCCTAGGTTGCCCGGAACGTAGAAATGACCATCGCTTTCAAACGGGTTGCAATTAATCCTGTTATACGATGGAAAAACTGTTGTATTTTTATTGCATTTTATGCTTCGGGTGTTGACTTCTAAGGCCCTAACTATTCAATCTGTTGGAGCAACGACCCAGAGTGAAGCCTAGGTTGCTCTGAATGTAGAAATGACCTTTACTTTCACACTGTTTGCAATTATTCCTTTTATACCATGGAAAAGCTGTTGTATTTATATCGTGTTTTATGCTTCTGGCGTTGACTTCTAAGGACCTAACTATTCGATCTGGAGGAGCAACGCCCTAGAGTGAAGCGTAGGTTGCTCGGAATATAGAAATGACCATTACTTTCACACTGTTTGCAATTATACCTTTTATACCATGGAAAAGCTGTTGTATTTATATCGTATTTTATGCTTCTGGCGTTGACTTCTAAGGACCTAACTATTCGATCTGGTGGAGCAACGCCCTAGAGTGAAGCCTAGGTTGCTCGTAATATAGAAATGACCATAACTTTCACACTGGTTGCAATTAATCGTTTTCTGCGATGGAAAAACTGTTGTATTTATATTGTATTTTATGCTTCTGGCGTTCACTTCTTAGGACCTAACTATTCGATCTGATGGAACAATGCCCTAGGATGAAGCCTAGGTTGCCCGGAACGTAGACATGACCATAACTTTTACACTGGTAGCAATTATTCGTTTTATACAATGGAAAAACTGTTCTATTTATTTTGTGTTTAATGCTTCGGGCGTTGGCTTTTAAGGCCCTAACTGTTTGATCTGGTGGAGCAACGCCCTAGAGTGAAGCCTAGGTTGCCCGGAACGTAGAAATGACCATTACTTTCACACTGTTTGCAATTATTACTGTTATAGGATGGAAAGACTGTTGCTTTTTTATTGTATTTTATGCTTCAGGCGTTGACTTCTGAGGCCGTAGCTATTCGATGTGGTGGAAGAACGCCGTAGAGTGTAGCCTAGATTGCCCGGAACGTAGAAATGACCATCACTTTCACACGGGTTGCAATTATTCCTGTTATAGGATGGAAAGACTGTTGCATTTTTATTGTATTTTATGCTTCAGGCGTTGACTTCTGAGGCCGTAGCTATTCGATGTGGTGGAAGAACGCCATAGAGTGAAGCCTAGATTGCCCGGAACGTAGAAATGACCATAAGTTTCATAATGGTTGCAATTATTCGTTTTATACGATGGAAAAACTATTGTATTTCTATTGTATTTTATGCTTCGGCCGTTGATTTCTTAGGCCCTAACACTTCGATCTGGTGGAGCAACGCCCTACAGTGAAGCCTAGGTTGCCCGGAACGTAGATATGACCATAACCTTCACACAGGTTGCAATTATTCCTTTTATACGATGGAAAAGCTGTTGTATTTATATTGTATTTTATGCTTCTGTCGTTCACTTCTTAGACCCGAACTATTCCATCTGGTGGAACAACGCCCCAGGGTGAAGCCTAGGTTGCCCGGAACGTAGAAATGATCATAACTTTTACACTGGTAGCAATTATCCGTTTTATACAATGGAAAAACTGTTCTATTTATTTTGTATTTTATGCTTCGGGCGTTGACTTCTAAGGCCCTAACCGTTTGATCTGGTGGAGCAACGCCCTAGAGTGAAGCCTAGGTTGCCCGGAACGTAGAAATGACCATTACTTTCACACTGTTTGCATTTATTCCTTTTATACGATGGAAAAGCTGTTGTATTTATATCGTATTTTATGCTTCTGGCGTTGACTTCTAAGGCCCTAGCTATTCGATCTAGTGGAGCAACGCCCTAGAGTGAAGCCTAGGTTGCCCGGAACGTAGAAATGACCATCACTTTCAAACTGGTTGCAATTAATCCTGTTGTACGATGGAAGAACTGTTGTATTTTTATTGCATTTTATGCTTCGGGCGTTGACTTCTAAGGACCTTACTATGCAATCTGTTGGATCAACGCCCTAGAGTGAAGCCTAGGTTGCTCGGAATTTAGAAATGACCATAACTTTCACACTGGTTGCAATTATTCGTTTTATACGATGGTAAAACTGTTGCATCTTTATCGTATTTTATGCTTCTGGCGTTGACTTCTTAGGCCCTAACAATTCGACCTGGTAGAGCAACGCCCTAGAGTGAAGCCTAGGTTGCCCGGAACGTCGGAATGACTATTACTTTCACACTGGTTGCGATTATTCCTGTTATACGATGGAAAGACTGTTGTATTTTTATTATATTTTATGCCTCTGGCGTTTAATTGTAAGTCGCTAGCTATTCGATCGGGTGGAGCAACGACCTACAGTGAAGCCTAGGTTGCCCAGAATGTAGATATGACCATTACTTTCACACTGTTGGCAATTATTCATTTTGTACGATGGAATAGCAGTTGTATTTATATTGTATAGTATGCTTCTGGCGTTCACTTCTTAGGCCCTAACAATTCGATCTGGTAGAGCAACGCCCTAGAGTGAAGCCTAGCTTGCCCGGAACGTAGAAATGACCACAACTTTCACACTGATTGCTATTATTCGTTTTATACAATGGAAAAACTGTTATATTTATATTGTATATTATGCTTCTGGCGTTCACTTCTTAGGCCCTAACAATTCGATCTGGTAGAGCAACGCCCTAGAGTGAAGCCTAGGTTGCCTGGAACGTACAAATGACCATCACTTTCACACGGGTTGCAATCATTCCTGTTATAGGATGGAAAGACTGTTGTATTTTTATTGCATTTTATGCTTCAGGCGTTGACTTCTGCGGCCGTAGCTATTCGATGTGGAGGAAAAACGCCATAGAGTGAAGCCTATGTTGCCCGGAACGTAGAAATGACCATCACTTTCACACGGGTTGCAATTATTCCTGTTATAGGATGGAAAGACTGTTGTATTTTTATTGTATTTTATGCTTCAGGCGTTGAGTTCTGAGGCCGTAGCTATTCGATGTGGTGGAAGAGCGCCATAGAGTGGAGCCTAGGCTGCCCGGAACGTAGAAATGACCAGAACTTTCATACTGGTTGCAATTATTCGTTTTATATGATGGAAAAACTGTTGTATTTATATTGCATTTTATGCTTCTGGCGTTCACTTCTTAGGCCCTGACTATTCGATCTTGTGGAACAACGCCCTAGGGTGAATCCTAGGTTGCCCGGAACGTAGAAATGACCATAACTTTTACACTGGTAGCAATTATTCGTTTTATACAATGGAAAAACTGTTCTATTTATTTTGTATTTTATGCTTCGGGCGTTGACTTCTAAGGCCCTAACTGTTTGATCTGGTGGAGCAACGCCCTAGAGTGAAGCCTAGGTTGCCCGGAACGTAGAAATGACCATTACTTTCACACTGTTTGCAATTATTCCTTTTATACGATAGAAAAGCTGTTGTATTTATATCGTATTTTATGCTTCTGGCGTTGACTTCTATGGCCCTAGCTATTCGATCTAGTGGAGCAACGCCCTAGAGTGAAGCCTATGTTGCCCGGAACGTAGAAATGACCATCACTTTCATACTGGTTGCAATTAATCCTGTTATACGATGCAAAAACTGTTGCATTTTTGTTGCATTTTATGCTTCGTGCGTTGACTTCTAAGGCCCTAACTATTCAATCTGTTGGAGCAACGCCCTAGAGTGAAGCCTAGGTTGCTCGGAATGTAGAAATGACCATAACCTTCACACTGGCTGCAATTATTCGTTTTATACGATGGAAAAGCTGTTGTATTTATATTGTATTTTATGCTTCTGGCGTTCACTTCTTAGGCCCTAACTATTCGATCTGGTGGAACAACGCCCAAGGGTGAAGCCTAGGTTGCCCGGAACGTAGAAATGACCATAACTTTTACACTGGTAGCAATTATTCGTTTTATACAATGGAAAAACTGTTCTATTTATTTTGCATTTT
Source organism: Calliopsis andreniformis (assembly GCF_051401765.1). NCBI lineage: Eukaryota > Metazoa > Arthropoda > Insecta > Hymenoptera > Andrenidae > Calliopsis > Calliopsis andreniformis. Next base: position 11,659,177 of record NW_027480433.1, read on the forward strand.
ATGCTTCGGTCGTTGACTTCTAAGGCCCTAACTGTTTAATCTGGTGGAGCAACGCCCTACGGTGAAGCCTAGGTTGCCCGGAACGTAGAAATGACCATTACTTTCGCACTGTTTGCAATTATTCCTTTTATACGATGGAAAAGCTGTTGTATTTATATCGTGTTTTATGCTTCTGGCGTTGACTTCTAAGGACCTAACTATTCGATCTGGAGGAGCAACGCCCTAGAGTGAAGCGTAGGTTGCTCGGAATATAGAAATGACCATTACTTTCACACTGTTTGCAATTATACCTTTTATACCATGGAAAAGCTGTTGTATTTATATCGTATTTTATGCTTCTGGCGTTGACTTCTAAGGACCTAACTATTCGATCTGGTGGAGCAACGCCCTAGAGTGAAGCCTAGGTTGCTCGTAATATAGAAATGACCATAACTTTCACACTGGTTGCAATTAATCGTTTTCTGCGATGGAAAAACTGTTGTATTTATATTGTATTTTATGCTTCAGGCGTTGACTTCTGAGGCCGTAGCTATTCGATGTGGTGGAAGAACGCCATAGAGTGAAGCCTAGATTGCCCGGAACGTAGAAATGACCATTACTTTCACACTGTTTGCAATTATTCCTGTTATAGGATGGAAAGACTGTTGCATTTTTATTGTATTTTATGCTTCAGGCGTTGACTTCTGAGGCCGTAGCTATTCGATGTGGTGGAAGAACGCCACAGAGTGTAGCCTAGATTGCCCGGAACGTAGAAATGACCATCACTTTCACACGGGTTGCAATTATTCCTGTTATAGAATGGAAAGACTGTTGCATTTTTATTGTATTTTATGCTTCAGGCGTTGACTTCTGAGGCCGTAGCTATTCGATGTGGTGGAAGAACGCCATAGAGTGAAGCCTAGATTGCCCGGAACGTAGAAATGACCATAAGTTTCATAATGGTTGCAATTATTCGTTTTATACGATGGAAAAACTATTGCATTTCTATTGTATTTTATGCTTCGGGCGTTGATTTCTTAGGCCCTAACACTTCGATCTGGTGGAGCAACGCCCTACAGTGAAGCCTAGGTTGCCCGGAACGTAGATATGACCATAACCTTCACACAGGTTGCAATTATTCCTTTTATACGATGGAAAAGCTGTTGTATTTATATTGTATTTTATGCTTCTGTCGTTCACTTCTTAGACCCGAACTATTCGATCTGGTGGAACAACGCCCCAGGGTGAAGCCTAGGTTGCCCGGAACGTAGAAATGATCATAACTTTTACACTGGTAGCAATTATCCGTTTTATACAATGGAAAAACTGTTCTATTTATTTTGTATTTTATGCTTCGGGCGTTGACTTCTATGGCCCTAACTGTTTGATCTGGTGGAGCAACGCCCTAGAGTGAAGCCTAGGTTGCCCGGAACGTAGAAATGACCATTACTTTCACACTGTTTGCATTTATTCCTTTTATACGATGGAAAAGCTGTTGTATTTATATCGTATTTTATGCTTCTGGCGTTGACTTCTAAGGCCCTAGCTATTCGATCTAGTGGAGCAACGCCCTAGAGTGAAGCCTAGGTTGCCCGGAACGTAGAAATGACCATCACTTTCAAACTGGTTGCAATTAATCCTGTTGTACGATGGAAGAACTGTTGTATTTTTATTGCATTTTATGCTTCGGGCGTTGACTTCTAAGGACCTTACTATGCAATCTGTTGGATCAACGCCCTAGAGTGAAGCCTAGGTTGCTCGGAATTTAGAAATGACCATAACTTTCACACTGGTTGCAATTATTCGTTTTATACGATGGTAAAACTGTTGCATCTTTATCGTATTTTATGCTTCTGGCGTTGACTTCTTAGGCCCTAACAATTCGATCTGGTAGAGCAACGCCCTAGAGTGAAGCCTAGGTTGCCCGGAACGTCGGAATGACTATTACTTTCACACTGGTTGCAATTATTCCTGTTATACGATGGAAAGACTGTTGTATTTTTATTATATTTTATGCCTCTGGCGTTTAATTGTAAGTCGCTAGCTATTCGATCGGGTGGAGCAACGACCTACAGTGAAGCCTAGGTTGCCCAGAATGTAGATATGACCATTACTTTCACACTGTTGGCAATTATTCATTTTGTACGATGGAAAAGCAGTTGTATTTATATTGTATATTATGCTTCTGGCGTTCACTTCTTAGGCCCTAAAAATTCGATCTGGTAGAGCAACGCCCTAGAGTGAAGCCTAGGTTGCCCGGAACGTAGAAATGACCACAACTTTCACACTGATTGCTATTATTCGTTTTATACAATGGAAAAACTGTTATATTTATATTGTATATTATGCTTCTGGCGTTCACTTCTTAGGCCCTAACAATTCGATCTGGTAGAGCAACGCCCTAGAGTGAAGCCTAGGTTGCCTGGAACGTACAAATGACCATCACTTTCACACGGGTTGCAATCATTCCTGTTATAGGATGGAAAGACTGTTGATTTTCATTGCATTTTATGCTTCAGGCGTTGACTTCTGCGGCCGTAGCTATTCGATGTGGAGGAAAAACGACATAGAGTGAAGCCTATGTTGCCCGGAACGTAGAAATGACCATCACTTTCACACGGGTTGCAATTATTCCTGTTATAGGATGGAAAGACTGTTGTATTTTTATTGTATTTTATGCTTCAGGCGTTGACTTCTGAGGCCGTAGCTATTCGATGTGGTGGAAGAGCGCCATAGAGTGGAGCCTAGGCTGCCAGGAACGTAGAAATGACCAGAACTTTCATACTGGTTGCAATTATTCGTTTTATATGATGGAAAAACTGTTGTATTTATATTGTATTTTATCCTTCTGGCGTTGAATTCTAAGTCCCTAGCTATTCGGTCTGGTGGAGCAACGCCCTAGTGTGAAACCTAGGTAACCCGGAACGTAGAAATGACCATTACTTTCACAATGTCTGCAATTATTCATTTCATACGATGGAAAAACTGTGGACTTATATTGTATTTTATCCTTCTGGCGTTGAATTCTAAGTCCCTGGCTATTCGGTCTGGTGGAGCAACGCCCTAGTGTGAAACCTAGGTTACCCGGAACGTAGAAATGACCAGTACTTTCAGACTGGTTGCTGTTATTCGTTTCGTACGATGGAAAAGCAGTTATATTTATTTTGCATTTTATGCTTCGGGCGTTCACTTCTAAGGCCCTAGCTATTCCATCTGGTGGAGCAACACCCTAGAGTGCAGCCTAGGTTGCCCGGAACGTAGAAATGACCATTACTTTCACAATGTTCGCAATCATTCATTTTATACGATGGAAAAACTGTTGTACTTATATTGTATTTTATGATTCGGGCGTTGACTTCTAAGGCCCTAACTATTCGATTTGGTGGAGAAACGCCCTACAGTGAAGCCTGGATTACCCGGAACGTAGTAATGACCAGTACTATCACACTGTTTGCAGTTATTCCTGTTATACGATGGAAAGCTGTTGCATCTTTATGGAATTTTATGCTTCTGACGTTGACTTCTAAGGCCCTAACTATTCGATCTGGTGGAGGAAGGCCCTAGACTGTAGCCTAGGTTTCCCGGAACGTAGAAATGACCATAACATTCACACTGGTTACCATTAATCGTTTTCTACGATGGAAAAGCTGTTGTATTTATATTGTATTTTATGCTTCCGGCGTTAACTTCTATGGCCGTAGCTATCAGATGTGGAGCAGCAAGGCCCTAGAGTGACGCGTAGGGAGCCAGGCACGTAGAAATGACCATTACTTTCACAATGTTCGGAATCATTCATTTTATACGATGGAAAAACTGTTGTACTTATATCGTATTTTATTCTTTTGGCGTTGACTTCTTAGGCCCTAACTATTTGATCTGGTGGAGCTCCGCCCTAGAGTGAAGCCTAGGTTGCCCGGAACGTAGACCATACCATTACCTTCACACTGGTGGAAATTATTCCTGTTATGCGATGGAAAAACTCTTGCATCTTTATTGTATTTAATGCTTCGGGCGTTGACTTCTAAAGCCCTAACTATTGGATCTGGTGGAGCACGCCCTAGAGTGAAGCCTAGGTTGCCCGGAACGTAGAAATGACCATAACTTTCACACTGGTTGCTATTATTCGTTTTAAACGATGGAAAAGATGTTCTATTTATATTGTATTTCATGCTTCGGGCGTTGACTTCTAAGGCCCTAACTATTCAATCTGTTGGAGCAACGCCCTAGGGTGAAGCCTAGGTTGCCCGGAAAGTAGAAATGACCATAACTTTCATACTGGTTGCAATTATTCGTTTTATACGATGGAAAAACTGTTGTATTTATATTGTATTTTATGCTTCTGGCGCTGACTTCTAGGGCACTACCTATTCGGTCTGGTGGAGCAGCGCCCTAGGGTGAAGCCTAGGTTGCCCGGAACGTAGAAATGACCATTACTTTTCCACTGGTTTCAATTATTCGTTTTATGCGATGGAAAAACTGTTGCATCTTTATTTTATTTTATGCCCCTGGCGTTGACTTCTAAGGCCCTAACTATTCGATCTGCTGGAGCAACGCCCTAGAGTGAAGCCTAGGTTGCCCGGCACGTAGAAATGACCACAACTTTCACACTGTTGGCAATTATTCGGTTTATACAATGGAAAAACTGTTCTATTTATTTTGTAGTTTATGCTTCGGGCGTTGACTTCTAAGGCCCTAACTATTCGATCTGGTGGTGCAACGCCCTAGAGTGAGGCCTAGGTTGCCCGGAACGTAGAAATGACCATAACTTTTACACTGGTAGCAATTATTCGTTTTATACGATGGAAGAGCTGTTGTATTTATATTGTATTTTATGCCACTGGCGTTGACTTCTAAGGCCGTAGCTATTAGATGTGGTGGAGCAACGCCCTAGAGTGATGCCTAGGGTAATCGGAACGTAGAAATGAACATTACTTTCACACTGGTTGCAATTATTTGTTTTATACGATGGAAAAGCTGTTGTATTTATATCGTATTTTATACTTCTGGCGTTGACTTCTTAGGCCGTAACTATTCGATCTGGTGTAGCAACGCCCCAGAGTGAAGCATAGGTTGCCCGGAACGTAGAAATGACAATTACTTTCACACTGGTTGCAATTATTCCTGTTATACGATGGAAAAGCTGTTGTATTTATATTGTATTTTATGCTTCTGTCGTTGACTTCTAAGGCCGTAGCTATTAGCTGTGGTGGAGCAACAACCTAGAGTGACGCCTAGGTTGCCGGAACGTAGAAATGACCATTACTTTCACACTGTTTGCTATTATTCATTTTATACGATGGAAAAGGTGTTGTATTTATATTGTATTTTATGCTTCGGGCGTTGACTTCTAAGGCCCTAACTATTCGATATGGTGGAGCAACGCCCTAGAGTGAAGCCTAGGTTGCCCGGAACGTAGAAATGACCAGAACTTTCACTCTGTTTGCTATTATTCGTTTTATACGATGGAAATACTGCTATACTTATGTTGTATTTTATGCTTCTGGCGTTCACTTCTTAGGCCCTAACTATTCGATCTGGTCGAACAACGCCCTAGAGTGACGCCTAGGTTGCCCGGAACGAAGGAATGACCATCACTTTCAAACTGGTTGCAATTATTCTTTTATACGATGAAAAAACTGTTGTATTTTTATTGCATTTTATGCTTCGGGCGTTGACTTCTAAGGCCGTAGCTATTCGATGTGGTGGAGCAACTCCCTAGAGTGACGCCTAGGTTGCCTGGAACGTAGAAATGACCATTGCTTTCACAATGTTTCCAATTATTCATTTTATACGATGGAAAAACTGTTGTACTTATATTGTATTTTATACTTATGGCGTTGAATACTAAGTCCCTACCTATGCGATCTGGTGGAGCAACGCCCTAGAGTGAAACCTAGGTTGCCCGGAACGTAGAAATTACTATACCTTTCACACTGGTTGCAATTATTCCTGTTATACGGTGGAAAAACTCTGGTATATGTATTGTATTTTATGCTTCGGGCGTTGACTTCTATGGCCCTACCTATTCGATTTGGTGGAGCAACACCCTACAGTGAAGCCTAGGTTGTCAGGAACGTAGAAATGACCATAACTTTCACACTGGCAGCAATTATTCGCTTTTTACAATGGAAAAACTGTTCTATTTATTTTGTATTTTATGCTTCGGCCGTGGACTTCTAAGGCCCTAACTACTCGATCTGGTGGAGCAACGCCCTAGAGTGAAGCATAGTTTGCCCGGAACGTAGAAATGACCTTTACTTTCACACTGGTAGCAATTATTCGTTTTATACGATGGAAGAGCTGTTGTATTTATATTGTATTTTATGCCTCTGGCGTTGGCTTCTAAGGCCGTAGCTATTAGATGTGGTGGAGCAACGCCCTAGAGTGACGCCGAGGGTAATCGGAACGTAGAAATGAACATTACTTTCACACTGGTAGCAATTATACGTTTTATACGATGGAAAAACTGTTGCATCTTTATTTTATTTTATGCCCCTGGCGTTGACTTCTAAGGCCCTAACTATTCGATCTGGTGGAGCAACGCCCTAGAGTTAAGCCTAGGTTGCCCGGCACGTAGAAATGACCATAACTTTCACACTGGTAGCAATTATTCGTTTTATACGATGGAAAAACTGTTGTATTTATATTGTATTTTATGCTTCTGGCGCTGACTTCTAGGGCGCTACCTATTCGATCTGGTGGAGCAGCGCCCTAGGGTGAAGCCTAGGTTGCCCGGAACGTAGAAATGACCATTACTTTTCCACTGGTTTCAATTATTCGTTTTATACGATGGAAAAACTGTTGCATCTTTATTTTATTTTATGCCCCTGGCGTTGACTTCTAAGGCCCTAACTATTCGATCTGGTGGTGCAACGCCCTAGAGTGAGGCCTAGGTTGCACGAAACATAGAAATGACCATAACTTTCACACTGGTTGCTATTATTCGTTTTATACAATGGAAAAGCTGTTGTATTTATTTTGTATTTTATGCTTCGGTCGTTGACTTCTAAGGCCCTAACTATTCGATCTGGTTTAGCAACACCCTAGGGTGATGCCAAGCTTGCTCGGAAAGTAGGACATACCATTACCTTCACACTTGTTGCAATTACTCCTGTTATACGATGGAAAAACTGTTGCGTCTTTATTGTATTTTACGCTTCTGGCGTTGACTTCTAAGGCCCTATCTATTCGATCTGGTGGAGCAACGCCCCAGAGTGAAGCCTAGGTTGACCGGAACGTAGAAATGTCCATAACTTTCACACTGGTTGTAATTATTCGTTTTATACGACGGTAAATTTGTGGTATTTATATCGTATTTTATGTTTCTGGCGTTGACTTCTTAGGCCCTAACTATTCGATCTGGTGGAGCAACGCCCTAGAGTGAAACCTAGTTTGCCCGGAACGTAGAACTGACCATTACTTTCACACTGGTTGCAATTGTTCCTGTTATACGATGGAAAACTGTTGCATCTTTATTGTATTTTATGCTTCGGGCGTTGACTTCTAAGGCCCTAACTATTCGATATGGTGGAGCAAGGCCCTAGAGTGAAGCCTAGGTTGCCCGGAACGTAGAAATGACCAGAACTTTCACACTGTTTGCTATTACTCGTTTTATACGATGGAAAAACTGTTATATTTATATTGTATTTTATGCTTCTGGCACTGATTTCTTAGGCCCCAACTTTTCGATCTGGTGGAACAACGCCCTAGAGGGAAGCCTAGGTTGCCCGGAACGTAGAAATGACCGTCACTTTCACACTGGTTGCAATTATTCCTGTTATACGATGGAAAAGCTCTGGTATATTTAATGTATTTTATGCTTCGGGCGTTGACTTCTAAGGCCGTAGCTATTCGATGTGGTGGAGCAACGCCCTAGAGTGACGCCTAGGTTGCCTGGAACGTAGAAATGACCATTACTTTCACAATGTTTCCAATTATTCATTTTATACGATGGAAAAACTGTTGTACTTATATTGTATTTTATACTTATGGCGTTGAATTCTAAGTCCCTAGCTATGCGATCTGGTGGAGCAACGCCCTAGAGTGAAACCTAGGTTGCCCGGAACGTAGAAATTACCATACCTTTCACACTGGTTGCGATTATTCCTGTTATACGGTGGAAAAACTGTTGTATTTTTATTGCATTTTATGCTTCGGGCGTTGACTTCTAAGGCCCTAACTACTCAACCTGTTGGACCAACGCCCAAGCGTGGAGCCTAGGTTGCCCGGAAAGTAGAAATGACCATAACTTTCGTTCTGGTCTCAATTATTCGTTTTATAGGATGGAAAAACTGTTGTATTTATATTGTATTTTATGCTTCTGACGTTAACTTATTAGGCCCGAACTATTCGATCTGGTGGAACAACGCCCTAGGGTGAAGCCTAGGTTGCCGGAACGTAGAAATGACCATAACTTTCACACTGGTAGCAATTATTCGTTATATACAATGGAAAAACTGTTCTATTTCTTTTGTATTTTACGCTTCGGGCGTTGACTTCTAACGCCCTAACTATTCCATCTGGTGGAGCAACGCCCTAGAGTGAAGCCTAGGTTGCCCGGAACGTAGAAATGACCAGAACTTTCACACTGTTTGCTATTATTCGTTTTATACGATTGAAAAACTGTTATATTTATATTGTATTTTATGCTACTGGCGTTGATCTCTTAGGCCCTAACTTTGCGATCTGGTGGAACAACGCCATAGAGTGAAGCCTAGGTTGCCCGGAACGTAGAAATTACCATGACTTTCACACTGATAGCAATTATTCGTTTTATGCGATGGAACAACTGTTCTATTTATTTTGTATTTCGTGCTTCGTGCGTTGACTTCTAAGGCCCTAACTATTCAATCTGTTGGAGCAACGCCCTAGGGTGAAGCCTAGGTTGCACGGAAAGTAGAAATGACCATAACTTTCATACTGGTTGCAATTATTCGTTTTATACGATGGAAAAACTGTTGTATTTATACCGTATTTTATTCTTCTGGCGTTGACTTCTTATGCCGCAACCATTCCATCTGCTGGAAGAACGCCCTAGAGTGAAGCCTAGGTTGCCCGGAACGTAGAAATGACCATCACTTTCAAACTGGTTGCAATTATTGCTGTTATATGATGGAAAAACTGTTGTATTTATATTGTATTTTATGCTTCTGGCGTTCACTTCTTAGGCCCTAACTATTCGATCTGGTGGAACAACGCCCTCGGGTGAAGCCTAGGTTGCCCGGAACGTAGAAATGACGTTAACTTTCATACTGGTTGCAATTATTCGTTTTATACGATGGAAACACTGTTGTATTTATATTGTATTTTATGCTTCTGGCGTTGACTTCTAAGGCCCTAACTGTTTGTTCTGGTGGAGCAACGCAGTAGAGTGAAGCCTAAGTTGCCCGGAACAATGATATGCCAGTACTTTCACACTGGTTGCAATTATTCCTTATATACGATGGAAAAACTGTTGCATCTTTATTGTATTTTATGCTTCTGGCGTTGTCTTCTAAGGCCCTAACAACTCGATCTGGTGGAGCAACGCCCTAGAGTGAAGCCTAGTTTGCCCGGAAAGTAGAAATGACCATAACATTCACACTGGTCGCAATTATTCGTTTTATACGATGGAAAAGCTGTTGTATTTATACCGTATTTTATGCTTCTGGCGTTGACTTCTTATGCCCTAACTATTCCATCTGGTGGAACAACGCCCTAGGGTGAAGCCTAGGTTGCCCGGAACGTAGAAATTACCATCACTCTCAAACTGGTTGTAATTATTCCGGTTATATGATGGAAAAACTGTTGTATGTTTATTGCATTTTATGCTTCGGGCATTGACTTCTAAGGCCCTAACTATTCAACCTGTTGGAGCAACGCCCTAGGGTGTAGCCTAGGTTGCCCGGAAAGTAGAAATGACCACAACTTTCATACTGGTTGCAATTACTCGTTTTATATGATGGAAAAACTGTTGTATTTATATTGTATTTTATGCTTCTGGCGTTCACTTCTTAGGCCCTAACTATTCGATCTGGTCGAACAACGCCCTAGAGTGACGCCTAGGTTGCCCGGAACGAAGGAATGACCATCACTTTCAAACTGGTTGCAATTGTTCCTGTTATATGATGGATAACTGTTGTACTTTTATTGCATTTTATGCTTCGGGCACTGACTTCTAAGGTCCTAACTATTCAATCTGTTGGAGCAACGCCCTAGGGTGAAGCCTAGGTTGCGCGGGAAGTAGAAATGACAATAACTTTCACACTGGTTGCAATTATTCGTTTTATACGATGGAAAAGCTGTTGCATCTGTATTGTATGTTATGATTCTGTCGTTGACGTCTAAGGCCGTAGCTATTAGATGTGGTGGAGCAACGCACTAGAGTGACGCCTAGGTTGCCCGGAACGTGGAATGACCATTACTTTCGCAATATTTGCAATTATTCATTTTATGCGATGGAAAAACTGTTGTACTTATATTGTATTTTATACTTCTGGCGTTGACTTCTTATGCCCTAACTATTATATCTGGTTGAACAACGCCCTATTGTGAAGCCTAGGTTGCCCGCAGTGTAGAAATGGATATAACTTTCACACCGGTAGCAATTATTCGTTTTATACGATAGAAAAACAGTTCTATTTATTTTGTATTTTATGCTTCGGCCGTTGACTTCTAAGGCCCTAACTATTCAATCTGTTGGAGCAACGCCCTAGGGTGAAGCCTAGGTTGCTCGGAAAGTAGAAATGACCATAACATTCATGATGCTTGCAATTATTCGTTTTATACGATGAAAATACTGTTGTATTTATATTGTATTTTATACTTCGGGCGTTTACTTCTAAGGCCCTAACTATTCAATCTGTTGGATCAACGCCCTAGAGTGAAGCCTCGGTTGCTCGGAATGTAGAAATGACCATAACATTCACACTGGTTGAAATTATTCGTTTTATATGATGGAAAAGCTGTTGTATTTATATTGTATTTTATGCTGCTGGCGTTCACTTCTTAGGCCCTAACTATTCGATCTGGTGGAACAACGCCCTGGGGTGAAGCCTAGGTTGCCGGGAACGTAGAAATGACCATAACTTTCACACTGGTTGCAATTATTCATTCTATACGATGGAAAAACTGTTATATTTATATTGTATCTTATGCTTCTGCCGTGGACTTCATAGGCCCTAACTATTCAATCTGGTAGAACAACGCCCTAGAGTGAAGCCTAGGTTACCCGGAACGTAGAAATGACCAGTACTTTCACACTGTTTGCAGTGACCCCTTTTATACGATGGAAAAACTATTGCATCTTTGTTGAATTTTATGCTTCTGGCGTTGACTTCTAAGGCCCTAACTATTCTATCTGGTGTATCAACGCCCTAGAGTGAAGCCTAGGTTGCTCGGAATGTAAAAATGACCATAACATTCACACTGGTTGAAATTATTCGTTTTATACGATGGAAAAACTGTTATATTTAAATTGTAATTTATGCTTCTGGCGTTGATTTCTTAGGCCCTCACTATTCAATCTGGTGGAACAACACCCTAGAGTGAGGCCTAGGTTGCCCGGAACGTAGAAATGACCATCACTTCCATACTGGTAGCAATCATTCGTTTTATACGATGGAAAAACTGTTGTATTTATATTGTATTTTATGCTTCTGGCGTTGGCTTCTAAGGCACAAACTATTCGATCTGGTCGAGCAATACCCTAGAGTGAAGCCTATGTTGCCCGGAACGTAGAAATGACCATCACTTTCAAACAGGTTGCAATTATTCCTGTTATATGATGGAAAAACTGTTCTATTTTTATTGCACTTTATGCTTCGGGCGTTGACTTCTAAGGCCTTAACTATTCGATCTGGTGGAGCAACGCCCTAGAGTGAAGCCTAGGTTGCTCGGAAAGTAGAAATGACCATAAGTTTCATACTGGTTGCAATTATTCGTTTTATACGATGGAAAAACTGTTGTATTTATATTGTATTTTATGCTTCCGGCGTTGACTTGTAAGGCACTAACTATTCGATCTGGTGGAACAACGGCCTAGGGTGAAGCCTAGGTTGCCCGGAACGTAGAATTGGCCATCACTTTCAAACTGGTTGCAATTATTCCTGTTATATGATGGAAACACTGTTGTATTTTTATTGCATTTTATGCTTCGGGCGTTGACTTCTAAGGCCCTAACTATTGAATCTGTTGGAGCAACGCCCTAGAGTGCAGCCTAGGTTGCTCGGAAAGTAGAAATGACCAAAAGTTTCATACTGGTTGCAATTATTCGTTTTATACGGTGGAAAAACTGTTGGATTTATATTGTGTTTTATGTTTCTGGCGTAGACTTCTAAGGCCCTAGCTATTCGATCTAGTGGAGCAACGCCCTAGAGTGAAGCCTAGGTTGCCCGGAACGTAGAAATGACCATAACCTTTACACTGGTAGCAATTATTCGTTTTATACGATGGAAAAACTGTTGCATCTTTATTGTATTTTATGCTTCGGGCGTTGACTTCTAAGGCCCTAACTATTCGATATGGTGGAGCAACGCCCTAGAGTGAAGCCTAGGTTGCCCGGAACGTAGAAATGACCAGAACTTTCACTCTGTTTGCTATTATTCGTTTTATACGATGGAAAAGCTGTTGTATTTATATTGTATTTTATGCCTCTGGCGTTGACTTCTAAGGCCGTAGCTATTAGATGTGGTGGAGCAACGCCCTAGAGTGACGCCTAGGGTGCTCGGAACGTAGAAATGACCATTACTTTCACACTGGTTGCAATTATTCGTTTTATACGATGGAAAAGCTGTTGTATTTATATTGTATTTTATGCTTCTGGCGTTGACTTCTAAGGCCCTAGCTATTCGATCTAGTGGAGCAACGCGCTAGAGTGAAGCCTAGGTTGCCCGGAAAGGAGAAATGACCATCACTTTCAAACTGGTTGCAATTATTCCTGTTATATGATGGAAACACTGTTGCATTTTTTTTGTATTTTATGGTTCGGGCGTTGACTTCTAAGGCCCTAACTGTTTGATCTGGTGGAGCAACGCCCTAGAGTGAAGCCTAGCTTGCCCGGAACGTAGAAATGACCATAACTTTAACACTGGTTTCTATAAATTCGTTTTATACGATGGAAAAACTGTTATATTTATATTGTATTTTTTGCTTCTGGCGATCACTTCTTAGGCCCTAACTATTCGATCTGGTGGAACAACACCGTAGAGTCAAGCCTAGGTTGCCCGGAACGTAGAAATGACCATTACTTTCACACTGTTTGCAATTATTCCTTTTACACAATGGAAAAGCTGTTGTATTTATATCGTATTTTATGCTTCTGGCGTTGACATCTAAGGACCTAACTTTTCGATCCGGTGTAGCAGCGCCCTAGAGTGAAGCCTAGGTTTCTCGTAATGTAGAAATGACCATTACTTTTCACACTGGTTGCAATCATTCGTTTTATACGATGGAAAAGCTGTTGTATTTATATTGTATTTAATGCCTCTGGCGTTGACTTCTAAGGCCGTAGCTATTAGATGTGGTGGAGCAACGCCCTAGAGTGACGCCTAGGGTGCTCGGAACGTAGAAATGACCATTACTTTCACACTGGTTGCAATTATTCGTTTTATACGATGGAAAAGCTGTTGTATTTATATTGTATTTCATGCTTCTGGCGTTGTCTTCTAAGGCCCTAGCTATTCGATCTAGTGGAGCAACGCCCTAGAGTGAAGCCTAGGTTGCACGGAACGGAGAAATGACCATCACTTTCAAACAGGCTGCAATTATTCCTGTTATATGATGGAAACACTGTTGTATTTTTTTTGTATTTTATGGTTCGGGCGTTGACTTCTAAGGCCCTAACTATTCAATCTGTTGGAGCAACGCCCTAGGGTGAAGCCTAGGTTGCCCGGAAAGTAGAAATGACCATAACTTTCATACTGGTTGCAATTATTCGTTTTATATGATGGAAAAGCTGTTGTATTTTTATTGCATTTTATGCTTCGGGCATTGACTTCTAAGGCCCTAACTATTCAATCTGTTGGAGCAACGCCCTAGGGTGAAGCCTAGGTTGCCCGGAAAGTAGAAATGACCATAACTTTCATACTGGTTGCAATTATTCGTTTTATATGATGGAAAAACTGTTGTATCTATATTGTATTTTATGCTTCTGGCGTTCACTTCTTAGGCCCAAACTATTCGATCTGGTGGAAGGACGGCCTAGAGTAAAGCCTACGTTGCCCGGAACGTAGAAATGACCATAACTTTCACACTGGTTGCTATTATTCGTTCTATACGATGGAAAAACTGTTATATTTATATTCTATATAATGCTTCTGGCCTTGATTTCTTCGGCCCTAACTATTCGATCTGGTTGAACAACGCCCTGGAGTGAAGCCTAGGATGCTCGGAACGTAGAAATGACCATTACTTTCACACTGGTTGCAGTTATCCCTGTTATACGATGGAATAACTGTTTCATCTTTATTGTACTTTATGCTTCGGGCGTTGACTTCTAAGGCCCTAACTATTCGATCTGGTAGAGCAACGCCCTATGGTGAAGCCTAGGTTGCCCAGAACGTAGAAATGACCATAACTTTCACACTGGTTGCAATTACTCGTTTTATACGATGGAAAAGCTGTTGTATTTATATCGTATTTCATGCTCCTGGCGTTGAATTCTTAGGCCCTATCTATTCCATCTGGTGGAGCAGCGCCCTAGCGTGACGCCCAGGTTGCCCGGAACGTAGAAGTGACCATTACTTTCTCAATGTTTACAATTATTCATTCTATACGGTGAAAAAACTGTTGTACTTATATTGTATTTTATCCTTCTGGTGTTGATTTCTAGGTGCCTAGCTACTCTATCTGGAGGAGCAACGCCCTAGAGTGAAAGCTAGGTTTCCCCGAACGTAGAAATGACCAGTACTTTCACACTGGTTGCAGTTACTCCTGTTATACGATGGGAAAACTGTTATATCTTTATTGTATTTTATGCTTCTGACATTGACTTCTAAGGCCCTAACTATTCGATCTGGTGGAGCAACGCCCTAGAGTGAAGACTAGGTTGCTCGGAATGTAGAAATGTCCATAAATTTCACACTGGATGCAATTATCCTGTTATACGATGTAAAAACAGATGTATTTTTATTGTATTTTATGCTTCTAGCGTTGACTTCTTAGGCCCTAGCTATTGGAGCTGGTGGACCAACGCCCGATGCTGAAGCCTCGGGTGCCCGGAACGTAGAAGTGACCATCACTTTCACACTGGTTACAATCATTCCCGTTATACGATGGAAAAGCTGTTGT
Source organism: Calliopsis andreniformis (assembly GCF_051401765.1). Taxonomy (NCBI): domain Eukaryota; kingdom Metazoa; phylum Arthropoda; class Insecta; order Hymenoptera; family Andrenidae; genus Calliopsis; species Calliopsis andreniformis. The sequence continues at coordinate 11,674,423 of NW_027480433.1, forward strand.
ATTTTTATTGTATTTTATGCTCCTGGCTTTGACTTCTTAGGCCCTAACTATTCGATCTGGTGGAACAACGCCCTAGAGTGAAGCCTAGGTTGCCCGGATCGTAGAAATGACCATAACTTTCGCACTGGTTGCAATTATTCGTTTTATACGATGAAAGAACTGTTGTATTTTTATTGTATTTTATGCTTTTAGCGTTGACTTCTTAGGCCCTAGCCATTGGATCTGGTGGACCAACGCCCTAGAGTGAAGCCTAGGTAGCCCGGTACGTAGAAATGACCATCTCTTTCACACTGGTTGCAATTATTCCTGTTATACGATGGAAAAGCTGTTGTATTTTTATTGCATTTTATGCTTCGGGAGTTGACTTCTAAGGCCCTAACCATACGATCTGGTGGACTAACGCCCTAGGGAGAAGCCTAGGTGGCCCGGAACGTAGAAATGACCATAACTTTCTTACTGGTTGCAATTCTTCGTTTTATACGATGGAATAGCTGTTGTATTTATATTGTATTTTATGCCCCTGGCGTCGACTTCTTGCGCCCTAACTATTCGATCTGGTGGAACAACGCCCTAGAGTGAAGCCTAGGTTGCCCGGATCGTAGAAATGACCATCACTTTCACACTGGTTACAATTATTCCTGTTATACGATGAAAAATATGTTTTATTTTTATTGTATTTTATGCTTCAGGCGTTGACTTCTATGGCCGTAGCTATTCGATCTGGAGGAACAACATCCTAGAGTGAAGCCTAGGTTGCCTGGATCGTAGAAATGACCATCACCTTCACACTGGTTGCAATTATTCATTTTATACGATCGTATACGGTTGTGCATATATCGTGGTTTATGCTTCTGGCGTTGACTTCTTAGGCCCTAACTATTCGATTTGGTGGAACAACGAGCTAGAGTGAAGCCTAGGTAGCCCGGAACGTAGAAATGACCATACCTTTCATACTGGTTGCAATTCTTCGTTTTAAACGATGGAATAGCTCTTGCATTTATATTGTATTTTATGCCCCTGGCGTTGACTTCTTGAGCCCTAACTATTCGATCTGGTGGAGCAACGACCTAGAGTGAAGCCTACGTTGCCCGGAACGTAGAAATGACCATTACTTTCACACTGTTTGCTATTATTCATTTTGTACGACGGAAAAGCTGTTGTATTTATATTGTATTTTATGCCTCTGGCGTTGACTTCTAAGGCCGTAGCTATTAGATGTGGTGGAGCAACGTCCTAGAGTGACGCCTAGGTTGCCGGGAACGTTGAAATGACCATTACTTTCACACTGGTTGCAATTATTCCTGTTATACGATGGAAAACCTGTTCTATTTAATTTGTATTTTATGCTTCGGGCGTTGACTTCTAAGGCCCTAACCATTCGATGTGGTGGAGCAACGCCCTAGAGTGAAACCTAGGTTACCCGGAACGTAGAAATGACCAGTACTTTCACACTGTTTGCAGTTATTCCTGTTATACGATGGAAAAACTGTTGCATCTTTATTGTATTTTATGCCCCTGGCGTTGACTTCTTGAGCCCTAACTATTCGATCTGGTGGAGCAACGACCTAGAGTGAAGCCTACGTTGCCCGGAACGTAGAAATGACCATTACTTTCACACTGTTTGCTATTATTCATTTTGTACGACGGAAAAGCTGTTGTATTTATATTGTATTTTATGCCTCTGGCGTTGACTTCTAAGGCCGTGGCTATTAGATGTGGTGGAGCAACGTACTAGAGTGACGCCTAGGTTGCCGGGAACGTAGAAATGACCATTACTTTCACACTGGTTGCAATTATTCCTGTTATACGATGGAAAAACTGTTGTATTCATATTGTATTTTATGCTTCTGGCGTTGACTTCTAAGGTACTAACTATTCGATCTGGTGGAGCAACGCGCTAGAGTGAAGCCTAGGCTGGCCGGAATGTAAAAATGTCCATAACTTTCACACTGGTTGCAATTATTCCTCTTATACGATGGAAAAACTGTTGTATTTTAATTGTATTTTATGCTTTTAGCGATGAATTATAAGACCCTAGCTATTCGATCTGGTGGAGCAACGCCCTAGGGTGACGCCTAGGTTGCTCGGAACGTGGAAATGACCATTACTTTCACACTGGTTGCAATTATTCCTGTTATACGATGGAAAAACTGTTGTATTTTTATTGCATTTTATGCTTCGGGCATTGACTTTTAAGGCCCTTACTATTCAATCTGTTGGAGCAACGCCCTAGGGTGAAGCCTAGGTTGCCCGGAACGTAGAAATGAGCATAACTATCACACTGATTGCAATTATTCCTGTTATACGATGGAAAAACTGTTGTATTTTAATTGTATTTTATGCTTTTAGCGATGAATTATAAGTCCCTAGCTATTCGATCTGGTGGAGCAACGCAATAGGGTGACGCCTAGGTTGCTCGGAACGTAGAAATGACCATTACTTTCACACTGGTTGCAATTATTCCTGTTATACGATGGAAAAACTGTTGCATTTTAATTGTATTTTATGCTTCAGTCGTAGACTTCTAAGGCCGTAGCTATTCGATATGTTGGAGCACCGCCCTAGAGTGAAGCCTAGGTTGCTCGGAACGTAGAAATGACCACTACTTTCACACTGTTTGCAAATATACATTATATACGATGGAAAAGCTGTTGTATTTATATTGTATTTTACACTTCTGGCGTTGACTTCTTAAGCCCTATCTAGTGGATCTGGTGGACCAGCGCCCTAGAGCGAAGTCTAGGTTGCCCGGAACGTAGAAATGACCATCACTTTCACACTGTTTGCAAATAAACATTATATACGATGGAAAAGCTGTTGTATTTATATTGTATTTTATGCTTCTGGCGTTGACTTCTAAGGCCCTAACTATTCGATCTGGTGGAGCAACGCCCTAGAGTGAAGAATAGGTTGCCCGGAACGTAGAAATGACCATAACCTTCACACTGGTTGCAATTATTCCTTCTATACGACGTAAAAGCCGTTGTGTTTATATTGTATTTTATGCTTCTGGCGCTGACTCCTAAGGCCCTAATTATTCGATCTGGTGGAGCAACGCCTTAGAGTGAAGCCTAGGTTGCTCGTAACGTGGATATGACCATTACTTTCACACTGTTTGCAAATATACATTATATACAATGGAAAAGCTGTTGTATTTATATCGTATTTTATGCTTCTGTCGTTGACTTCTTAGGCCCTAACTATTCGATCGGGTGGAGCAACGACCTAGAGCGAAACCTAGGTTGCCGGGAACGTAGAAATGACCATTACTTTCACACTGGTTGCAATTATTCCTGTTATACGATGGAAAAACTGTTCTATTTATTTTGTATTTTATGCATCGGGCGTTGACTTCTAAGGCCCTAACCATTCGATGTGGTGGAGCAACGCCCAAGAGTGAAGCCTAGGTTGCCCGGAACGTAGAAATGACCATAAATTTCACACCGGTTTCAATTATTCGGTTTATACAATGGAAAAACTGTTGTATTTATATAGTGTTTTATGCTTCTGGCGTTGACTTCTTAGGCCCTAACTATTCGATCTGGTGGAGCAACGCCCTAGAGTGACGACTAGGTTGCCCGGAACGTAGAAATGACTATCACTTTCACACTGCTTGCAATTATTCATTTTATACGATGGGAAAACTGTTGTATTTTTATTGTATTTTATGCCGCGGGCGTAGATTTTTAAGGCCCTAGCTATTCGATCTGGTGGAGCTGCGCCCTTCACTGAAGCCTAGGTTGCCCGGAACGTAGAAGTGACTACCTCTTTCACACTGGTTGCAATTAATCCTGTTATACGATGGAAAAACTGTTGCATTTTTATCTTATTATATGCTTCGTGCGTAGCCTTCTAAGGCCCTAACTATTCGATCTGGTGGAGCAACGCCCTAGAGTGAAGCCTAGGTAGCCCGGAACCTAGAAATGACCCCATCTTTCAAACCAGTTTCAATTATCCGTTTTATACAATGGAAAAACTGTTGTATTTATTTTGTATTTTATGCTTCGTGCATTGACTTCTAAGGCCCTAACTATTCGATGTGGTGGAGCAACGCCCTAGAGCGAAATCTAGGTTGCCAGGAACGTAGAAATGACCATTACTTTCACACTGGTTGCAATTATTCCTGTTGTACGGTGGACAAACTGTTAGATTTTTATTGTACCTTATGCTTCTGGCGTTGACTTCTTAGACCCTAACTGTTCGATCTGGTGGAACAACGCCCTAGAGTGAAGCCTAGGTTGCCCAGAACGTAGAAATGACCATAACTTTCACACTGGTTGCAATTATTCGTTTTATACAATGGAAAAACTGTTCTTTTTATTTTGTGTTTTATGCTTCGGGCGTTGACTTCTAAGGCCATACCTATTCGATCTGGTGGAGCAACGCCCTAGAGTGAAGCCTAGGTTGCCCGGAACGTAGAAATGACCATATCCATCACACTGGTTGCAATTATTCCTGTTAGACGATGGAAAAACTGTTGTATTTTTATTGTATTTTATGCCTCTGGCGTTGACTTCTTAGGCCCTAACTATTCGATCTGGTGGAGCAACGCCCTAGAGTGAAGCCTAGGTTTGCCCGGAACATAGAGATGACCATAACTTTCACACCGGTTGCAAATATTCGTTTTATACGATGGAAAAACTGTTGTATTTTTATTGTGTCTTATGCCTCTGGAGTTGACTTCTTAGGCCCTAACTATTCGATCTGGTGGAGCAACGCCATAGAGTGTAGCCTAGGTTGCCCGGAACGTAGAAATGACCATAACTTTCACACCGGTTGCAATTATTCGTTTTATACGATGGAAAAACTGTTGTATTTATTTTGTATTTTATGCTCCTGGCGTTGACTTCTAAGTCCGTAGCCATTCGATCTGGTGGAGCAACGCCCTAAAGTGAAGCCTAGGTTGCCCGGAACGTAGAAATGACCATTACCTGCACACTGGTTGCAATTATTCCCGTTACGCGATGAAAAGACTGTTGTATTTATACTGTATTTTATGCTTCTGGCGTTGACTTCTAAGTCCCTAGCTATTCGATCTGGTGGAGCAGCGCCCTTGGGTGAAGCCTAGGTTTGCCCGGAACATAGAAATGACTATAACTTTCACACCGGTTGCAAATATTCGTTATATAAGATGGAAAACCTGTTGTATTTATATTGTGTTTTATGCCACTGGAGTTGACTTCTTAGGCCCTAACTATTCGATCTGGTGGAGCAACGCCATAGAGTATAGCATAGGTTGCCCGGAACGTAGAAATGACCATAACTTTCACACCGATTGCAATTATTCGTTTTATACGATGGAAAAACTGTTGTATTTATTTTGTATTTTATGCTCCTGGCGTTGACTTCCTAGGCCCTAACTATTCGATCTGGTGAAACAACGCCCTAGAGTGAGGCAGACGTTGCCCAGATCGTAGAAATTGCATCACTTTCACACTGGTTACAATTATTCCTGTTATACGATGAAAAATATGTTTTATTTTTATTGTATTTTATGCTTCAGGCGTTGACTTCTATGGCCGTAGCTATTCGATCTGGAGGAACAACGCCCTAGAGTGAAGCCTAGGTTGCCTGGATCGTAGAAATGACCATCACCTTCACACTGGTTGCAATTATTCGTTTTATACGATCGTATACGGTTGTGCATATATCGTGGTTTATGCTTCTGGCGTTGACTTCTTAGGCCCTAACTATTCGATTTGGTGGAACAACGAGCTAGAGTGAAGCCTAGGTAGCCCGGAACGTAGAAATGACCATACCTTTCATACTGGTTGCAATTCTTCGTTTTAAACGATGGAATAGCTCTTGCATTTATATTGTATTTTATGCCCCTGGCGTTGACTTCTTGAGCCCTAACTATTCGATCTGGTGGAGCAACGACCTAGAGTGAAGCCTACGTTGCCCGGAACGTAGAAATGACCATTACTTTCACACTGTTTGCTATTATTCATTTTGTACGACGGAAAAGCTGTTGTATTTATATTGTATTTTATGCCTCTGGCGTTGACTTCTAAGGCCGTAGCTATTAGATGTGGTGGAGCAACGTCCTAGAGTGACGCCTAGGTTGCCGGGAACGTAGAAATGACCATTACTTTCACACTGGTTGCAATTATTCCTGTTATACGATGGAAAACCTGTTCTATTTAATTTGTATTTTATGCTTCGGGCGTTGACTTCTAAGGCCCTAACCATTCGATGTGGTGGAGCAACGCCCTAGAGTGAAACCTAGGTTACCCGGAACGTAGAAATGACCAGTACTTTCACACTGTTTGCAGTTATTCCTGTTATACGATGGAAAAACTGTTGCATCTTTATTGTATTTTATGCCCCTGGCGTTGACTTCTTGAGCCCTAACTATTCGATCTGGTGGAGCAACGACCTAGAGTGAAGCCTACGTTGCCCGGAACGTAGAAATGACCATTACTTTCACACTGTTTGCTATTATTCATTTTGTACGACGGAAAAGCTGTTGTATTTATATTGTATTTTATGCCTCTGGCGTTGACTTCTAAGGCCGTAGCTATTAGATGTGGTGGAGCAACGTACTAGAGTGACGCCTAGGTTGCCGGGAACGTAGAAATGACCATTACTTTCACACTGGTTGCAATTATTCCTGTTATACGATGGAAAAACTGTTGTATTCATATTGTATTTTATGCTTCTGGCGTTGACTTCTAAGGTACTAACTATTCGATCTGGTGGAGCAACGCGCTAGAGTGAAGCCTAGGCTGGCCGGAATGTAGAAATGTCCATAACTTTCACACTGGTTGCAATTATTCCTCTTATACGATGGAAAAACTGTTGTATTTTAATTGTATTTTATGCTTTTAGCGATGAATTATAAGACCCTAGCTATTCGATCTGGTGGAGCAACGCCCTAGGGTGACGCCTAGGTTGCTCGGAACGTGGAAATGACCATTACTTTCACACTGGTTGCAATTATTCCTGTTATACGATGGAAAAACTGTTGTATTTTTATTGCATTTTATGCTTCGGGCATTGACTTTTAAGGCCCTAACTATTCAATCTGTTGGAGCAACGCCCTAGGGTGAAGCCTAGGTTGCCCGGAACGTAGAAATGAGCATAACTATCACACTGATTGCAATTATTCCTGTTATACGATGGAAAAACTGTTGTATTTTAATTGTATTTTATGCTTTTAGCGATGAATTATAAGTCCCTAGCTATTCGATCTGGTGGAGCAACGCAATAGGGTGACGCCTAGGTTGCCCGGAACGTAGAAATGACCATTACTTTCACACTGTTTGCAATTATTCCTTTTACACAATGGAAAAGCTGTTGTATTTATATCGTATTTTATGCTTCTGGCGTTGACATCTAAGGACCTAACTTTTCGATCCGGTGTAGCAGCGCCCTAGAGTGAAGCCTAGGTTTCTCGTAATGTAGAAATGACCATTACTTTTCACACTGGTTGCAATCATTCGTTTTATACGATGGAAAAGCTGTTGTATTTATATTGTATTTAATGCCTCTGGCGTTGACTTCTAAGGCCGTAGCTATTAGATGTGGTGGAGCAACGCCCTAGAGTGACGCCTAGGGTGCTCGGAACGTAGAAATGACCATTACTTTCACACTGGTTGCAATTATTCGTTTTATACGATGGAAAAGCTGTTGTATTTATATTGTATTTCATGCTTCTGGCGTTTACTTCTAAGGCCCTAGCTATTCGATCTAGTGGAGCAACGCCCTAGAGTGAAGCCTAGGTTGCACGGAACGGAGAAATGACCATCACTTTCAAACAGGCTGCAATTATTCCTGTTATATGATGGAAACACTGTTGTATTTTTTTTGTATTTTATGGTTCGGGCGTTGACCTCTAAGGCCCTAACTATTCAATCTGTTGGAGCAACGCCCTAGGGTGAAGCCTAGCTTGCCCGGAAAGTAGAAATGACCATAACTTTCATACTGGTTGCAATTATTCGTTTTATATGATGGAAAAGCTGTTGTATTTTTATTGCATTTTATGCTTCGGGCATTGACTTCTAAGGCCCTAACTATTCAATCTGTTGGAGCAACGCCCTAGGGTGAAGCCTAGGTTGCCCGGACAGTAGAAATGACCATAACTTTCATACTGGTTGCAATTATTCGTTTTATATGATGGAAAAACTGTTGTATCTATATTGTATTTTATGCTTCTGGCGTTCACTTCTTAGGCCCAAACTATTCGATCTGGTGGAAGGACGGCCTAGAGTAAAGCCTACGTTGCCCGGAACGTAGAAATGACCATAACTTTCACACTGGTTGCTATTATTCGTTCTATACGATGGAAAAACTGTTATATTTATATTCTATATAATGCTTCTGGCCTTGATTTCTTCGGCCCTAACTATTCGATCTGGTTGAACAACGCCCTGGAGTGAAGCCTAGGATGCTCGGAACGTAGAAATGACCATTACCTTCACACTGGTTGCAGTTATCCCTGTTATACGATGGAATAACTGTTTCATCTTTATTGTACTTTATGCTTCGGGCGTTGACTTCTAAGGCCCTAACTATTCGATCTGGTAGAGCAACGCCCTATGGTGAAGCCTAGGTTGCCCAGAACGTAGAAATGACCATAACTTTCACACTGGTTGCAATTACTCGTTTTATACGATGGAAAAGCTGTTGTATTTATATCGTATTTTATGCTCCTGGCGTTGAATTCTTAGGCCCTATCTATTCCATCTGGTGGAGCAGCGCCCTAGCGTGACGCCCAGGTTGCCCGGAACGTAGAAGTGACCATTACTTTCTCAATGTTTACAATTATTCATTCTATACGGTGAAAAAACTGTTGTACTTATATTGTATTTTATTCTTCTGGTGTTGATTTCTAGGTGCCTAGCTACTCTATCTGGAGGAGCAACGCCCTAGAGTGAAAGCTAGGTTTCCCCGAACGTAGAAATGACCAGTACTTTCACACTGGTTGCAGTTACTCCTGTTATACGATGGGAAAACTGTTATATCTTTATTGTATTTTATGCTTCTGACATTGACTTCTAAGGCCCTAACTATTCGATCTGGTGGAGCAACGCCCTAGAGTGAAGACTAGGTTGCTCGGAATGTAGAAATGTCCATAAATTTCACACTGGATGCAATTATCCTGTTATACGATGTAAAAACAGATGTATTTTTATTGTATTTTATGCTTCTAGCGTTGACTTCTTAGGCCCTAGCTATTGGAGCTGGTGGACCAACGCCCGATGCTGAAGCCTCGGGTGCCCGGAACGTAGAAGTGACCATCACTTTCACACTGGTTACAATCATTCCCGTTATACGATGGAAAAGCTGTTGTATTTTTATTGTATTTTATGCTCCTGGCTTTGACTTCTTAGGCCCTAACTATTCGATCTGGTGGAACAACGCCCTAGAGTGAAGCCTAGGTTGCCCGGATCGTAGAAATGACCATAACTTTCGCACTGGTTGCAATTATTCGTTTTATACGATGAAAGAACTGTTGTATTTTTATTGTATTTTATGCTTTTAGCGTTGACTTCTTAGGCCCTAGCCATTGGATCTGGTGGACCAACGCCCTAGAGTGAAGCCTAGGTAGCCCGGTACGTAGAAATGACCATCTCTTTCACACTGGTTGCAATTATTCCTGTTATACGATGGAAAAGCTGTTGTATTTTTATTGCATTTTATGCTTCGGGAGTTGACTTCTAAGGCCCTAACCATACGATCTGGTGGACTAACGCCCTAGGGAGAAGCCTAGGTTGCCCGGAACGTAGAAATGACCATAACTTTCTTACTGGTTGCAATTCTTCGTTTTATACGATGGAATAGCTGTTGTATTTATATTGTATTTTATGCCCCTGGCGTCGACTTCTTGCGCCCTAACTATTCGATCTGGTGGAACAACGCCCTAGAGTGAAGCCTAGGTTGCCCGGATCGTAGAAATGACCATCACTTTCACACTGGTTACAATTATTCCTGTTATACGATGAAAAATATGTTTTATTTTTATTGTATTTTATGCTTCAGGCGTTGACTTCTATGGCCGTAGCTATTCGATCTGGAGGAACAACGCCCTAGAGTGAAGCCTAGGTTGCCTGGATCGTAGAAATGACCATCACCTTCACACTGGTTGCAATTATTCGTTTTATACGATCGTATACGGTTGTGCATATATCGTGGTTTATGCTTCTGGCGTTGACTTCTTAGGCCCTAACTATTCGATTTGGTGGAACAACGAGCTAGAGTGAAGCCTAGGTAGCCCGGAACGTAGAAATGACCATACCTTTCATACTGGTTGCAATTCTTCGTTTTAAACGATGGAATAGCTCTTGCATTTATATTGTATTTTATGCCCCTGGCGTTGACTTCTTGAGCCCTAACTATTCGATCTGGTGGAGCAACGACCTAGAGTGAAGCCTACGTTGCCCGGAACGTAGAAATGACCATTACTTTCACACTGTTTGCTATTATTCATTTTGTACGACGGAAAAGCTGTTGTATTTATATTGTATTTTATGCCTCTGGCGTTGACTTCTAAGGCCGTAGCTATTAGATGTGGTGGAGCAACGTCCTAGAGTGACGCCTAGGTTGCCGGGAACGTAGAAATGACCATTACTTTCACACTGGTTGCAATTATTCCTGTTATACGATGGAAAACCTGTTCTATTTAATTTGTATTTTATGCTTCGGGCGTTGACTTCTAAGGCCCTAACCATTCGATGTGGTGGAGCAACGCCCTAGAGTGAAACCTAGGTTACCCGGAACGTAGAAATGACCAGTACTTTCACACTGTTTGCAGTTATTCCTGTTATACGATGGAAAAACTGTTGCATCTTTATTGTATTTTATGCCCCTGGCGTTGACTTCTTGAGCCCTAACTATTCGATCTGGTGGAGCAACGACCTAGAGTGAAGCCTACGTTGCCCGGAACGTAGAAATGACCATTACTTTCACACTGTTTGCTATTATTCATTTTGTACGACGGAAAAGCTGTTGTATTTATATTGTATTTTATGCCTCTGGCGTTGACTTCTAAGGCCGTAGCTATTAGATGTGGTGGAGCAACGTACTAGAGTGACGCCTAGGTTGCCGGGAACGTAGAAATGACCATTACTTTCACACTGGTTGCAATTATTCCTGTTATACGATGGAAAAACTGTTGTATTTTAATTGTATTTTATGCTTTTAGCGATGAATTATAAGACCCTAGCTATTCGATCTGGTGGAGCAACGCCCTAGGGTGACGCCTAGGTTGCTCGGAACGTGGAAATGACCATTACTTTCACACTGGTTGCAATTATTCCTGTTATACGATGGAAAAACTGTTGTATTTTAATTGTATTTTATGCTTTTAGCGATGAATTATAAGTCCCTAGCTATTCGATCTGGTGGAGCAACGCAATAGGGTGACGCCTAGGTTGCTCGGAACGTAGAAATGACCATTACTTTCACACTGGTTGCAATTATTCCTGTTATACGATGGAAAAACTGTTGCATTTTAATTGTATTTTATGCTTCAGTCGTAGACTTCTAAGGCCGTAGCTATTCGATATGTTGGAGCACCGCCCTAGAGTGAAGCCTAGGTTGCTCGGAACGTAGAAATGACCACTACTTTCACACTGTTTGCAAATATACATTATATACGATGGAAAAGCTGTTGTATTTATATTGTATTTTACACTTCTGGCGTTGACTTCTTAAGCCCTATCTAGTGGATCTGGTGGACCAGCGCCCTAGAGCGAAGTCTAGGTTGCCCGGAACGTAGAAATGACCATCACTCTCACACTGTTTGCAAATAAACATTATATACGATGGAAAAGCTGTTGTATTTATATTGTATTTTATGCTTCTGGCGTTGACTTCTAAGGCCCTAACTATTCGATCTGGTGGAGCAACGCCCTAGAGTGAAGAATAGGTTGCCCGGAACGTAGAAATGACCATAACCTTCACACTGGTTGCAATTATTCCTTCTATACGACGTAAAAGCCGTTGTGTTTATATTGTATTTTATGCTTCTGGCGCTGACTTCTAAGGCCCTAATTATTCGATCTGGTGGAGCAACGCCCTAGAGTGAAGCCTAGGTTGCTCGTAACGTGGATATGACCATTACTTTCACACTGTTTGCAAATATACATTATATACGATGGAAAAGCTGTTGTATTTATATCGTATTTTATGCTTCTGTCGTTGACTTCTTAGGCCCTAACTATTCGATCGGGTGGAGCAACGACCTAGAGCGAAACCTAGGTTGCCGGGAACGTAGAAATGACCATTACTTTCACACTGGTTGCAATTATTCCTGTTATACGATGGAAAAACTGTTCTATTTATTTTGTATTTTATGCATCGGGCGTTGACTTCTAAGGCCCTAACCATTCGATGTGGTGGAGCAACGCCCAAGAGTGAAGCCTAGGTTGCCCGGAACATAGAAATGACCATAAATTTCACACCGGTTTCAATTATTCGGTTTATACAATGGAAAAACTGTTGTATTTATATAGTGTTTTATGCTTCTGGCGTTGACTTCTTAGGCCCTAACTATTCGATCTGGTGGAGCAACGCCCTAGAGTGACGACTAGGTTGCCCGGAACGTAGAAATGACTATCACTTTCACACTGCTTGCAATTATTCATTTTATACGATGGGAAAACTGTTGTATTTTTATTGTATTTTACGCCGCGGGCGTAGATTTTTAAGGCCCTAGCTATTCGATCTGGTGGAGCTGCGCCCTTCACTGAAGCCTAGGTTGCCCGGAACGTAGAAGTGACTACCTCTTTCACACTGGTTGCAATTAATCCTGTTATACGATGGAAAAACTGTTGCATTTTTATCTTATTATATGCTTCGTGCGTAGCCTTCTAAGGCCCTAACTATTCGATCTGGTGGAGCAACGCCCTAGAGTGAAGCCTAGGTAGCCCGGAACCTAGAAATGACCCTATCTTTCAAACCAGTTTCAATTATCCGTTTTATACAATGGAAAAACTGTTGTATTTATTTTGTATTTTATGCTTCGTGCATTGACTTCTAAGGCCCTAACTATTCGATGTGGTGGAGCAACGCCCTAGAGCGAAATCTAGGTTGCCAGGAACGTAGAAATGACCATTACTTTCACACTGGTTGCAATTATTCGTTTTATACAATGGAAAAACTGTTGTATTTTTATTGTGTCTTATGCCTCTGGAGTTGACTTCTTAGGCCCTAACTATTCGATCTGGTGGAGCAACGCCATAGAGTGTAGCCTAGGTTGCCCGGAACGTAGAAATGACCATAACTTTCACACCGGTTGCAATTATTCGTTTTATACGATGGAAAAACTGTTGTATTTATTTTGTATTTTATGCTCCTGGCGTTGACTTCTAAGTCCGTAGCCATTCGATCTGGTGGAGCAACGCCCTAAAGTGAAGCCTAGGTTGCCCGGAACGTAGAAATGACCATTACCTGCACACTGGTTGCAATTATTCCCGTTACGCGATGAAAAGACTGTTGTATTTATACTGTATTTTATGCTTCTGGCGTTGACTTCTAAGTCCCTAGCTATTCGATCTGGTGGAGCAGCGCCCTTGGGTGAAGCCTAGGTTTGCCCGGAACATAGAAATGACTATAACTTTCACACCGGTTGCAAATATTCGTTATATAAGATGGAAAACCTGTTGTATTTATATTGTGTTTTATGCCACTGGAGTTGACTTCTTAGGCCCTAACTATTCGATCTGGTGGAGCAACGCCATAGAGTGTAGCATAGGTTGCCCGGAACGTAGAAATGACCATAACTTTCACACCGATTGCAATTATTCGTTTTATACGATGGAAAAACTGTTGTATTTATTTTGTATTTTATGCTCCTGGCGTTGACTTCCTAGGCCCTAACTATTCGATCTGGTGAAACAACGCCCTAGAGTGAGGCAGACGTTGCCCAGATCGTAGAAATTGCATCACTTTCACACTGGTTGCAATTATTCCTGTTATACGGTGGAAAAACTGTTGGATTTTTATTGTATTTTATGCTTCAGGCGTTGTCCTCTAAGGTCTAGCTATTCGATGTGGTGGAGCAACGCCCTAAAGTGAAGCCTAGGTTGCCCGGAACGTAGAAATGACCATTACCTGCACACTGGTTGCAATTATTCCTGTTACGCGATGAAAAGACTGTTGTATTTATACTGTATTTTATGCTTCTGGCGTTGACTTCTAAGTCCCTAGCTATTCGATCTGGTGGAGCAGCGCCCTTGAGTGAAGCCTAGGTTTCCCGGAACGTAGAAATGACCATTACCATCACGCTGCTTGCAGTTATTCATTTTATACGATGGAAAAACTGTTGTATTTTTATTGTATTTTATGCCCCGGGCGTAGATTTCTAAGGCCCTAGCTATTCGATCTGGTGGAGCTGCGCCCTTCACTGAAGCCTAGGTTGCCCGGAACGTAGAAGTGCCTACCTCTTTCACACTGGTTGCAATTAATCGTGTTATACGATGGAAAAACTGTTGCATTTTTATCTTATTATATGCCTCGTGCGTAGCCTTCTAAGGCCATACCTATTCGATCTGGTGGAGCAAAGACCTAGAGTGAAGCCTAGGTTGCCCGAAACGTAGAAATGACAATTACTTTCACTCTGGTTGCAATTAATCATGCTATACGATGGAAAAACTGTTGTATTTTTATTGTATTTTATGCTTCTGGCGTTGACTTCTTAGGCCCTAACTATTCGATCTGGTGGAGCAACGCCCTAGAGCGAAACCTAGGTTGCCAGGAATGTAGAAATGACCATTACTTTCACACTGGTTGCAATTATTCCTGTTATACGGTGGACAAACTGTTAGATTTTTATTGTACTTTATGCTTCTGGCGTTGACTTCTTAGGCCGTAACTATTCGATCTTGTGGAACAACGCCCTAGAGTGAAGCCTAGGTTGCCCGGAACGTAGAAATGACTATTACCTTCACACTGGTTGTAGTTATTCCTGTCGTACGATGGAAAGACTGTTGCATTTTTGTATCTTATGCTTCTGGCGTTGACTTCTTAGGCCCTAACTATTCGATCTGGTGGAGCAACGCCCTAGAGTGAAGCCTAGGTTTGCCCGGAACATAGAAATGACAATAACTTTCACACCGGTTGCAAATATTCGTTATATAAGATGGAAAACCTGTTGTATTTATATTGTGTTTTATGCCTCTGGAGTTGACTTCTTAGGCCCTAACTATTCGATCTGGTGGAGCAACGCCATAGAGTGTAGCCTAGGTTGCCCGGAACGTAGAAATTACTATCACTTTCACACTGGTTGCTATTATTCGTGATATACGATGGAAAAACTGTTACATTTTTATTTTATTTTATGCTTCGGGCGTTGACTTCTAAGGCCCTAACTATTCGATCTAGTGGGTCAACGCCCAAGAGTGAAGCCTAGGTTGCCCGGAACGTAGAAATGACCATAAATTTCACACCGGTTGCAAATATTCGTTATATAAGATGGAAAACCTGTTGTATTTATATTGTGTTTTATGCCTCTGGAGTTGACTTCTTAGGCCCTAACTATTCGATCTGGTGGAGCAACGCCATAGAGTGTAGCCTAGGTTGCCCGGAACATAGAAATGACTATAACTTTCACACCGGTTGCAAATATTCGTTATATAAGATGGAAAACCTGTTGTATTTATATTGTGTTTTATGCCTCTGGAGTTGACTTCTTAGGCCCTAACTATTCGATCTGGTGGAGCAACGCCATAGAGTGTAGCCTAGGTTGCCCGGAATGTAGAAATTACTATCACTTTCACACTGGTTGCTATTATTCGTGATATACGATGGAAAAACTGTTACATTTTTATTTTATTTTATGCTTCGGGCGTTGACTTCTAAGGCCCTAACTATTCGATCTAGTGGGTCAACGCCCAAGAGTGAAGCCTAGGTTGCCCGGAACGTAGAAATGACCATAAATTTCACACCGGTTTCAATTATTCGGTTTATACAATGGAAAAACTGTTGTATTTATATAGTGTTTTATGCTTCTGGCGTTGACTTCTTAGGCCCTAACTATTCGATCTGGTGGAGCAACGCCCTAGAGTGACGACTAGGTTGCCCGGAACGTAGAAATGACTATCACTTTCACACTGCTTGCAATTATTCATTTTATACGATGGGAAAACTGTTGTATTTTTATTGTATTTTATGCCGCGGGCGTAGATTTTTAAGGCCCTAGCTATTCGATCTGGTGGAGCTGCGCCCTTCACTGAAGCCTAGGTTGCCCGGAACGTAGAAGTGACTACCTCTTTCACACTGGTTGCAATTAATCCTGTTATACGATGGAAAAACTGTTGCATTTTTATCTTATTATATGCTTCGTGCGTAGCCCTCTAAGGCCCTAACTATTCGATCTGGTGGAGCAACGCCCTAGAGTGAAGCCTAGGTAGCCCGGAACCTAGAAATCACCCTATCTTTCAAACCAGTTTCAATTATCCGTTTTATACAATGGAAAAACTGTTGTATTTATTTTGTATTTTATGCTTCGTGCATTGACTTCTAAGGCCCTAACTATTCGATGTGGTGGAGCAACGCCCTAGAGCGAAATCTAGGTTGCCAGGAACGTAGAAATGACCATTACTTTCACACTGGTTGCAATTATTCCTGTTATACGGTGGACAAACTGTTCGATTTTTATTGTACCTTATGCTTCTGGCGTTGACTTCTTAGACCCTAACTGTTCGATCTGGTGGAACAACGCCCTAGAGTGAAGCCTAGGTTGCCCAGAACGTAGAAATGACCATAACTTTCACACTGGTTGCAATTATTCGTTTTATACAATGGAAAAACTGTTCTTTTTATTTTGTGTTTTATGCTTCGGGCGTTGACTTCTAAGGCCATACCTATTCGATCTGGTGGAGCAACGCCCTAGAGTGAAGCCTAGGTTGCCCGGAACGTAGAAATGACCATATCCATCACACTGGTTGCAATTATTCCTGTTAGACGATGGAAAAACTGTTGTATTTTTATTGTATTTTATGCCTCTGGCGTTGACTTCTTAGGCCCTAACTATTCGATCTGGTGGAGCAACGCCCTAGAGTGAAGCCTAGGTTTGCCCGGAACATAGAAATGACCATAACTTTCACACCGGTTGCAAATATTCGTTTTATACGATGGAAAAACTGTTGTATTTTTATTGTGTCTTATGCCTCTGGAGTTGACTTCTTAGGCCCTAACTATTCGATCTGGTGGAGCAACGCCATAGAGTGTAGCCTAGGTTGCCCGGAACGTAGAAATGACCATAACTTTCACACCGGTTGCAATTATTCGTTTTATACGATGGAAAAACTGTTGTATTTATTTTGTATTTTATGCACCTGGCGTTGACTTCTAAGTCCGTAGCCATTCGATCTGGTGGAGCAACGCCCTAAAGTGAAGCCTAGGTTGCCCGGAACGTAGAAATGACCATTACCTGCACACTGGTTGCAATTATTCCCGTTACGCGATGAAAAGACTGTTGTATTTATACTGTATTTTATGCTTCTGGCGTTGACTTCTAAGTCCCTAGCTATTCGATCTGGTGGAGCAGCGCCCTTGGGTGAAGCCTAGGTTTCCCGGAACGTAGAAATGACCATTACCATCACACTGCTTGCAATTATTCATTTTATACGATGGAAAAACTGTTGTATTTTTATTATATTTTATGCCCCGGGCGTAGATTTCTAAGGCCCTAGCTATTCGATCTGGTGGAGCTGCGCCCTTCACTGAAGCCTAGGTTGCCCGGAACGTAGAAGTGACTACCTCTTTCACACTGGTTGCAATTAATCGTGTTATACGATGGAAATATTGTTGCATTTTTATCTTATTATATGCTTCGTGCGTAGCCTTCTAAGGCCCTAACAATTCGATCTGGTGGAGCAACGCCCTAGAGTAAAGCCTAGGTAGCACGGAACGTAGAAATGACCCTATCATTCAAACCAGTTTCAATTATCCGTTTTATACAATGGAAAAACTGTTGTATTTATTTTGTATTTTATGCTCCTGGCGTTGACTTCCAAGGCCCTAACTATACGATATGGTGAAACAACGCCCTAGAGTGAGGCAGACGTTGCCCGGATCGTAGAAATTGCATCACTTTCACACTGGTTGCAATTATTCCTGTTATACGGTGGAAAAACTGTTGGATTTTTATTGTATTTTATGCTTCAGGCGTTGTCTTCTAAGGTCGTAGCTATTCGATGTGGTGGAGCAACGCCCTAAAGTGAAGCCTAGGTTGCCCGGAACGTAGAAATGACCATTACCTGCACACTGGTTGCAGTTATTCCTGTTACGCGATGAAAAGACTGTTGTATTTTTACTGTATTTTATGCTTCTGGCGTTGACTTCTAAGTCCCTAGCTATTCGATCTGGTGGAGCAGCGCCCTAGAGTGAAGCCTAGGTTTGCCCGGAACATAGAAATGACTATAACTTTCACACCGGTTGCAAATATTCGTTATATAAGATGGAAAACCTGTTGTATTTATATTGTGTTTTATGCCTCTGGAGTTGACTTCTTAGGCCCTAACTATTCGATCTGGTGGAGCAACGCCATAGAGTGTAGCCTAGGTTGCCCGGAACGTAGAAATGACTATCACTTTCACACTGGTTGCTATTATTCGTGATATACGATGGAAAAACTGTTACATTTTTATTTTATTTTATGCTTCGGGCGTTGACTTCTAAGGCCCTAACTATTCGATCTAGTGGGTCAACGCCCAAGAGTGAAGCCTAGGTTGCCCGGAACGTAGAAATGACCATAAATTTCACACCGGTTTCAATTATTCGGTTTATACAATGGAAAAGCTGTTGTATTTATATAGTGTTTTATGCTTCTGGCGTTGACTTCTTAGGCCCTAACTATTCGATCTGGTGGAGCAACGCCCTAGAGTGACGACTAGGTTCCCGGAACGTAGAAATGACTATCACTTTCACACTGCTTGCAATTATTCATTTTATACGATGGAAAAACTGTTGTATTTTTATTGTATTTTATGCCGCGGGCGTAGATTTTTAAGGCCCTAGCTATTCGATCTGGTGGAACAACGCCCTAGAGTGAAGCCTAGGTTGCCCGGAACGTAGAAATGACTATTACCTTCACACTGGTTGTAGTTATTCCTGTTGTACGATGGAAAGACTGTTGTATTTTTGTATCTTATGCTTCTGGCGTTGACTTCTTAGGCCCTAACTATTCGATCTGGTGGAGCAACGCCCTAGAGTGAAGCCTAGGTTTGCCGGAACGTAGAAATGACTATCACTTTCACACTGCTTGCAATTATTCATTTTATACGATGGAAAAACTGTGATATTTATTTTGTATTTTATGCTTCGTGCATTGACTTCTAAGGCCCTAACTATTCGATGAGGTGGAGCAACGCCCTAGAGCGAAATCTAGGTTGCCAGGCACGTAGAAATGACCATTACTTTCACACTGGTTGCAATTATTCCTGTTATACGGTGGACAAACTGTTAGATTTTTATTGTACCTTATGCTTCTGGCGTTCACTTCTTAGACCCTAACTGTTCTATCTGGTGGATCAACGCCCTAGAGTGAAGCCTAGGTTGCCCAGAACGTAGAAATGACCATAACTTTCACACTGGTTGCAATTATTCATTTTATACGATGGAAAAACTGTTGTATTTTTATTGTATTTTATGCCGCGGGCGTAGATTTTTAAGGCCCTAGCTATTCGATCTGGTGGAGCTGCGCCCTTCACTGAAGCCTAGGTTGCCCGGAACGTAGAAGTGACTACCTCTTTCACACTGGTTGCAATTAATCCTGTCATACGATGGAAAAACTGTTGCATTTTTATCTTATTATATGCTTCGTGCGTAGCCTTCTAAGGCCCTAACTATTCGATCTGGTGGAGCAACGCCCTAGAGTGAAGCCTAGGTAGCCCGGAACGTAGAAATGACCCTATCTTTCAAACCAGTTTCAATTATCCGTTTTATACAATGGAAAAACTGTTGTATTTATTTTGTATTTTATGCTTCGTGCATTGACTTCTAAGGCCCTAACTATTCGATGTGGTGGAGCAACGCCCTAGAGCGAAATCTAGGTTGCCAGGAACGTAGAAATGACCATTACTTTCACACTGGTTGCAATTATTCCTGTTATACGGTGGACAAACTGTTAGATTTTTATTGTACCTTATGCTTCTGGCGTTGACTTCTTAGACCCTAACTGTTCGATCTGGTGGAACAACGCCCTAGAGTGAAGCCTAGGTTGCCCAGAACGTAGAAATGACCATAACTTTCACACTGGTTGCAATTATTCGTTTTATACAATGGAAAAACTGTTCTTTTTATTTTGTGTTTTATGCTTCGGGCGTTGACTTCTAAGGCCATACCTATTCGATCTGGTGGAGCAACGCCCTAGAGTGAAGCCTAGGTTGCCCGGAACGTAGAAATGACCATATCCATCACACTGGTTGCAATTATTCCTGTTAGACGATGGAAAAACTGTTGTATTTTTATTGTATTTTATGCCTCTGGCGTTGACTTCTTAGGCCCTAACTATTCGATCTGGTGGAGCAACGCCCTAGAGTGAAGCCTAGGTTTGCCCGGAACATAGAAATGACCATAACTTTCACACCGGTTGCAAATATTCGTTTTATACGATGGAAAAACTGTTGTATCTATATTGTGTCTTATGCCTCTGGAGTTGACTTCTTAGGCCCTAACAATTCGATCTGGTGGAGCAACGCCATAGAGTGTAGCCTAGGTTGCCCGGAACGTAGAAATGACCATAACTTTCACACCGGTTGCAATTATTCGTTTGATACGATGGAAAAACTGTTGTATTTATTTTGTATTTTATGCTCCTGGCGTTGACTTCTAAGTCCGTAGCCATTCGATCTGGTGGAGCAACGCCCTAAACTGAAGCCTAGGTTGCCCGGAACGTAGAAATGACCATTACCTGCACACTGGTAGCAATTATTCCCGTTACGCGATGAAAAGACTGTTGTATTTATACTGTATTTTATGCTTCTGGCGTTGACTTCTAAGTCCCTAGCTATTCGATCTGGTGGAGCAGCGCCCTTGAGTGAAGCCTAGGTTTCCCGGAACGTAGAAATGACCATTACCATCACACTGCTTGCAATTATTCATTTTATACGATGGAAAAACTGTTGTATTTTTATTATATTTTATGCCCCGGGCGTAGATTTCTAAGGCCCTAGCTATTCGATCTGGTGGAGCTGGGCCCTTGACTGAAGCCTAGGTTGCCCGGAACGTAGAAGTGACTACCTCTTTCACACTGGTTGCAATTAATCGTGTTATACGATGGAAAAACTGTTGCATTTTTATCTTATTATATGCTTCGTGCGTAGCCTTCTAAGGCCCTAACAATTCGATCTGGTGGAGCAACGCCCTAGAGTGAAGCCTAGGTAGCCCGGAACGTAGAAATGACCCTATCTTTCAAACCAGTTTCAATTATCCGTTTTATACAATGGAAAAACTGTTGTATTTATTTTGTATTTTATGCTTCGTGCATTGACTTCTAAGGCCCTAGCTATTCGATCTTTTGGAGCAAAGACCTAGAGTGAAGCCTAGGTTGCCCGAAACGTAGAAATGACCATTACTTTCACTCTGGTTGCAATTATTCATGCTATACGATGGAAAAACTGTTGTATTTTTTTGGATTTTATGCTTCTGGCGTCGACTTCTTAGGCCCTAACTATTCGATCTGGTGGAGCAACGCCCTAGAGTGAGGCCTAGGTTGCCCGGAACATAGAAATGGCCGTTACTTTCACAATATTTGCAAACATTCATCTTATACGATGGAAAGCTGTTGTATTTATATTGTATTTTATGCTTCTGGCGTTGACTTCTAAGGCCGTCGCTATTCAATGTGGTGGAGCAGCGCCCTAGAGTGAAGCCTAGGCAGCTCGGATCGTAGAAATGACCATAACTATCACACTGGTTGCAATTATTCGTTTTATACAATGGAAAAACTGTTCTATTTATTTTGTATTTTATGCTTCGGGCGTTGACTTCTAAGGCCCTAACGGTTCGATCTGGTGGAGAAACAACCTAGAGTGAAGTCTCGGTTGCCCGGAACGTAGAAATGACCATCACTTTCACACTGGTTGCAATTGTTCCTGTTATACGATGGCAAAACTGTTGTATCTTTATTGTATTTTATGCTTCGGCAATTGACTTCTAAGGCCCTAGCTATTCGATCTGGTGGAGCAACGCCCTAGAGTGAAGCCTAGGTTTGCCCGGAACATAGAAATGACCATAACTTTCACACCGGTTTCAATTATTCGGTTTATACAATGGAAAAGCTGTTGTATTTATATAGTGTTTTATGCTTCTGGCGTTGACTTCTTAGGCGCTAACTATTCGATCTGGTGGAGCAACGCCCTAGAGTGACGACTAGGTTGCCCGGAACGTAGAAATGACCATTACTTTCACTCTGGTTGCAATTATTCATGCTATACGATGGAAAAACTGTTGTATTTTTATTGTATTTTATGCTTCTGGCGTCGACTTCTTAGGCCCTAACTATTCGATCTGGTGGAACAACGCCCTAGAGTGAAGACTAGGTTGCCCGGAACGTAGAAATGACTATCACTTTCACACTGGTTGCAATTATTCATTTTATACGATGGAAAGACTGTTGTATTTTTAGTGTATTTTATGCTCCGGGCGGAGACTTCTAAGGCCCTAGCCATTCGATCTGGTGGAGCAACGCCCGAGAGTGTAGCCTCGGTTGCCCGGAACGTAGAAATGACCCTATCTTTCAAACCAGTTTCAATTATCCGTTTTATACAATGGAAAAATTGTTGTATTTATTTTGTATTTTATGCTTCGTGCATTGACTTCTAAGGCCCTAACTATTCGATGTGGTGGAGCAACGCCCTAGATCGAAATCTAGGTTGCCAGGAACGTAGAAATGACCATTACTTTCACACTGGTTGCAATTATTCCTGTTATACGGTGGACAAACTGTTAGATTTTTATTGTACTTTATGCTTCTGGCGTTGACTTCTTAGGCCCTAACTATTCGATCTGGTGGAACAACGCCCTAGAGTGAAGCCTAGGTTGCCCAGAACGTAGAAATGACCATAACATTCACACTGGTTGCAATTATTCGTTTTATACAATGGAAAAACTGTTCTTTTTATTTTGTATTTTATGCTTCGGGCGTTGACTTCTAAGGCCCTAACTATTCGATGTGGTGGAGCAACGCCCTGGAGCGAAATCTAGGTTGCCAGGAACGTAGAAATGACCATTACTTTCACACTGGTTGCAATTATTCCTGTTATACGGTGGACAAACTGTTAGATTTTTATTGTACTTTATGCTTCTGACGTTGACTTCTTAGGCCCTAACTATTCGATCTGGTGGAGCAACGCCCTAGAGTGAAGCCTAGGTTTGCCCGGAACATGGAAATGACTATAACTTTCACACCGGTTGCAAATATTCGTTATATAAGATGGAAAACCTGTTGTATTTATATTGTGTTTTATGCCTCTGGAGTTGACTTCTTAGGCCCTAACTATTCGATCTGGTGGAGCAACGCCATAGAGTGTAGCCTAGGTTGCCCGGAACGTAGAAATGACCATAACTTTCACACCGATTGCAATTATTCGTTTTATACGATGGAAAAGCTGTTGTATTTATTTTGTATTTTATGCTCCTGGCGTTGACTTCCAAGGCCCTAACTATACGATATGGTGAAACAACGCCCTAGAGTGAGGCAGACGTTGCCCGGATCGTAGAAATTGCATCACTTTCACACTGGTTGCAATTATTCCTGTTATACGGTGGAAAAACTGTTGGATTTTTATTGTATTTTATGCTTCAGGCGTTGTCTTCTAAGGTCGTAGCTATTCGATGTGGTGGAGCAACGCCCTAAAGTGAAGCCTAGGTTGCCCGGAACGTAGAAATGACCATTACCTGCACACTGGTTGCAGTTATTCCTGTTACGCGAAGAAAAGACTGTTGTATTTTTACTGTATTTTATGCTTCTGGCGTTGACTTCTAAGTCCCTAGCTATTCGATCTGGTGGAGCAGCGCCCTTGAGTGAAGCCTAGGTTTCCCGGAACGTAGAAATGACCATTACCATCACGCTGCTTGCAATTATTCATTTTATACGATGGAAAAACTGTTGTATTTTTATTGTATTTTATGCCCCGGGCGTAGATTTCTAAGGCCCTAGCTATTCGATCTGGTGGAGCTGCGCCCTTCACTGAAGCCTAGGTTGCCCGGAACGTAGAAGGGACTACCTCTTTCACACTGGTTGCAATTAATCGTGTTATACGACGGAAAAACTGTTGCATTTTTATCTTATTATATGCTTCGTGCGTAGCCTTCTAAGGCCCTAACAATTCGATCTGGTGGAGCAACGCCCTAGAGTGAAGCCTAGGTAGCCGGGAACGTAGAAATGACCCTATCTTTCAAACCAGTTTCAATTATCCGTCTTATACAATGGAAAAACTGTTGTATTTATTTTGTATTTTATGCTTCGTGCATTGACTTCTAAGGCCCTAGCTATTCGATCTTTTGGAGCAAAGACCTAGAGTGTAGCCTAGGTTGCCCGGAACGTAGTAAATGACCATAACTTTCACACCGGTTGCAATTATTCGTTTTATACGATGGAAAAACTGTTGTATTTATTTTGTATTTTATGCTCCTGGCGTTGACTTCTAAGTCCGAAGCCATTCGATCTGGTGGAGCAGCGCCCTAGAGTGAAGCCTATGTTGCCGGGAACGTAGAAATGACCATAACTTTCACTCTGGTGCAGTTATTCGTTTTATACAATGGAAAAACTGTTCTATATATTTTGTATTTTATGATTCGAGCGTTGACTTCTAAGGCCCAACCTATTCTATCTGGTTGGGCAACGTCCAAGAGTCAAGCCTATGTCGCCCGGAACGTAGAAATGACCATAACTTTCACACTGGCTGCAGTTATTCCTGTTATACGATGGAAAACTGTTGTATTTATATTGTATTTTAAGCTTCTGGCGTTGGCTTCTAAGGCCCAAACTATTCGATGTGGTGGAGTAACGCCCTAGAGTGAAGCCTATGTAGCCCGGAACGTAGAAATGGCCATTACTTTCACACTCGTTGCAATTATTCGTTTTTTTCGGTGTTAAAACTGTTGTATTTATTTTGTATTTGGTGCTTCTGGCGTAGCCTTCTAAGGCCCTAACAATTCGATCTGGTGGAGCAACGCCCTAGAGTGAAGCCTTGGTAGCCCGGACGTAGAAATGACCCTATCTTTCAAACCAGTTTCAATTATCCGTTTTATACAATGGAAAAACTGTTGTATTTATTTTGTATTTTATGCTTCGTGCATTGACTTCTAAGGCCCTAGCTGTTCGATCTTTTGGAGCAAAGACCTAGAGTGAAGCCTAGGTTGCCCGAAACGTAGAAATGACCATTACTTTCACTCTGGTTGCAATTATTCATGCTATACGATGGAAAAACTGTTGTATTTTTATTGTATTTTATGCTTCTGGCGTCGACTTCTTAGGCCCTAACTATTCGATCTGGTGGAGCAACGCCCTAGAGTGAAGACTAGGTTGCCCGGAACGTAGAAATGACTATCACTTTCACACTGGTTGCAATTATTCATTTTATACGATGGAAAGACTGTTGTATTTTTATTGTATTTTATGCTCCGGGCGGAGACTTCTAAGGCCCTAGCCATTCGATCTGGTGGAGCAACGCCCGAGAGTGTAGCCTCGGTTGCCCGGAACGTAGAAATGACTATCACTTTCACACTAGTTGCTATTATTCGTGATATACGATGGAAAAACTGTTACATTTTTATTTTATTTTATGCTTCGGGCGTTGACTTCTAAGGCCCTAACTGTTCGATCTGGTGGAGCAGCGCCCTAGAGTGAAGCCTAGGTAGCCTGGAACGTAGAAATGACCCTATCTTTCA
Source organism: Calliopsis andreniformis (assembly GCF_051401765.1). Lineage (NCBI taxonomy): Eukaryota > Metazoa > Arthropoda > Insecta > Hymenoptera > Andrenidae > Calliopsis > Calliopsis andreniformis. Next base: position 11,700,265 of record NW_027480433.1, read on the forward strand.
AACCAGTTTCAATTATCCGTTTTATACAATGGAAAAATTGTTGTATTTATTTTGTATTTTATGCTTCGTGCATTGACTTCTAAGGCCCTAACTATTCGATGTGGTGGAGCAACGCCCTAGATCGAAATCTGGGTTGCCAGGAACGTAGAAATGACCATTACTTTCACACTGGTTGCAATTATTCCTGTTATACGGTGGACAAACTGTTAGATTTTTATTGTACTTTATGCTTCTGGCGTTGACTTCTTAGGCCCTAACTATTCGATCTGGTGGAACAACGCCCTAGAGTGAAGCCTAGGTTGCCCAGAACGTAGAAATGACCATAACATTCACACTGGTTGCAATTATTCGTTTTATACAATGGAAAAACTGTTCTTTTTATTTTGTATTTTATGCTTCGGGCGTTGACTTCTAAGGCCCTAACTATTCGATGTGGTGGAGCAACGCCCTGGAGCGAAATCTAGGTTGCCAGGAACGTAGAAATGACCATTACTTTCACACTGGTTGCAATTATTCCTGTTATACGGTGGACAAACTGTTAGATTTTTATTGTACTTTATGCTTCTGACGTTGACTTCTTAGGCCCTAACTATTCGATCTGGTGGAGCAACGCCCTAGAGTGAAGCCTAGGTTTGCCCGGAACATGGAAATGACTATAACTTTCACACCGGTTGCAAATATTCGTTATATAAGATGGAAAACCTGTTGTATTTATATTGTGTTTTATGCCTCTGGAGTTGACTTCTTAGGCCCTAACTATTCGATCTGGTGGAGCAACGCCATAGAGTGTAGCCTAGGTTGCACGGAACGTAGAAATGACCATAACTTTCACACCGATTGCAATTATTCGTTTTATACGATGGAAAAACTGTTGTATTTATTTTGTATTTTATGCTCCTGGCGTTGACTTCCAAGGCCCTAACTATACGATATGGTGAAACAACGCCCTAGAGTGAGGCAGACGTTGCCCGGATCGTAGAAATTGCATCACTTTCACACTGGTTGCAATTATTCCTGTTATACGGTGGAAAAACTGTTGGATTTTTATTGTATTTTATGCTTCAGGCGTTGTCTTCTAAGGTCGTAGCTATTCGATGTGGTGGAGCAACGCCCTAAAGTGAAGCCTAGGTTGCCCGGAACGTAGAAATGACCATTACCTGCACACTGGTTGCAGTTATTCCTGTTACGCGATGAAAAGACTGTTGTATTTTTAGTGTATTTTATGCTTCTGGCGTTGACTTCTAAGTCCCTAGCTATTCGATCTGGTGGAGCAGCGCCCTTGAGTGAAGCCTAGGTTTCCCGGAACGTAGAAATGACCATTACCATCACGCTGCTTGCAATTATTCATTTTATACGATGGAAAAACTGTTGTATTTTTATTGTATTTTATGCCCCGGGCGTAGATTTCTAAGGCCCTAGCCATTCGATCTGGTGGAGCAGCGCCCTAGAGTGAAGCCTATGTTGCCGGGAACGTAGAAATGACCATAACTTTCACTCTGGTGCAGTTATTCGTTTTATACAATGGAAAAACTGTTCTATATATTTTGTATTTTATGATTCGAGCGTTGACTTCTAAGGCCCAACCTATTCTATCTGGTTGGGCAACGTCCAAGAGTCAAGCCTATGTCGCCCGGAACGTAGAAATGACCATAACTTTCACACTGGCTGCAGTTATTCCTGTTATACGATGGAAAACTGTTGTATTTATATTGTATTTTAAGCTTCTGGCGTTGGCTTCTAAGGCCCAAACTATTCGATGTGGTGGAGTAACGCCCTAGAGTGAAGCCTATGTAGCCCGGAACGTAGAAATGGCCATTACTTTCACACTCGTTGCAATTATTCGTTTTTTTCGGTGTTAAAACTGTTGTATTTATTTTGTATTTGGTGCTTCTGGCGTAGCCTTCTAAGGCCCTAACAATTCGATCTGGTGGAGCAACGCCCTAGAGTGAAGCCTTGGTAGCCCGGACGTAGAAATGACCCTATCTTTCAAACCAGTTTCAATTATCCGTTTTACACAATGGAAAAACTGTTGTATTTATTTTGTATTTTATGCTTCGTGCATTGACTTCTAAGGCCCTAGCTGTTCGATCTTTTGGAGCAAAGACCTAGAGTGAAGCCTAGGTTGCCCGAAACGTAGAAATGACCATTACTTTCACTCTGGTTGCAATTATTCATGCTATACGATGGAAAAACAGTTGTATTTTTATTGTATTTTATGCTTCTGGCGTTGACTTCTTAGGCCCTAACTATTCGATCTGGTGGAGCAACGCCCTAGAGCGAAATCTAGGTTGCCAGGAATGTAGAAATGACCATTACTTTCACTCTGGTTGCAATTATTCATGCTATACGATGGAAAAACAGTTGTATTTTTATTGTATTTTATGCTTCAGGCGTTGACTTCTAAGGCCGTAGCTATTCAATGTGGTGGAGCAACGCCCTAGAGTGAAGACTAGGTTGCCCGGAACGTAGAAATGACTATCATTTTCACACTGGTTGCAATTATTCATTTTATACGATGGAAAGACTGTTGTATTTTTATTGTATTTTATGCTCCGGGCGTAGACTTCTAAGGCCCTAGCCATTCGATCTGGTGGAACAACGCCCTAGAGTGAAGCCTAGGTTGCCCGGGACGTAGAAATGACTATTACCTTCACACTAGTTGTAGTTATTCCTGTCGTACGATGGAAAGACTGTTGTATTTTTGTATCTTATGCTTCTGGCGTTGACTTCTTAGGCCCTAACTATTCGATCTGGTGGAGCAACGCCCTAGAGTGAAGCCTAGGTTTGCCCGGAACATAGAAATGACTATAACTTTCACACCGGTTGCAAATATTCGTTATATAAGATGGAAAACCTGTTGTATTTATATTGTGTTTTATGCCTCTGGAGTTGACTTCTTAGGCCCTAACTATTCGATCTGGTGGAGCAACGCCATAGAGTGTAGCCTAGGTTGCCCGGAACGTAGAAATGACTATCACTTTCACACTGGTTGCTATTATTCGTGATATATGATGGAAAAACTGTTACATTTTTATTTTATTTTATGCTTCGGGCGTTGACTTCTAAGGCCCTAACTATTCGATCTAGTGGGTCAACGCCCAAGAGTGAAGCCTAGGTTGCCCGGAACGTAGAAATGACCATAAATTTCACACCGGTTTCAATTATTCGGTTTATACAATGGAAAAGCTGTTGTATTTATATAGTGTTTTATGCTTCTGGCGTTGACTTCTTAGGCCCTAACTATTCGATCTGGTGGAGCAACGCCCTAGAGTGAAGCCTAGGTTTGCCCGGAACATAGAAATGACTATAACTTTCACACCGGTTGCAAATATTCGTTATATAAGATGGAAAACCTGTTGTATTTATATTGTGTTTTATGCCTCTGGAGTTGACTTCTTAGGCCCTAACTATTCGATCTGGTGGAGCAACGCCATAGAGTGTAGCCTAGGTTGGCCGGAACGTAGAAATGACCATAACTTTCACACCGATTGCAATTATTCGTTTTATACGATGGAAAAACTGTTGTATTTATTTTGTATTTTATGCTCCTGGCGTTGACTTCCTAGGCCCTAACTATTCGATCTGGTGAAACAACGCCCTAGAGTGAGGCAGACGTTGCCCGGATCGTAGAAATTGCATCACTTTCACACAGGTTGCAATTATTCCTGTTATACGGTGGAAAAACTGTTGGATTTTTATTGTATTTTATGCTTCAGGCGTTGTCTTCTAAGGTCGTAGCTATTCGATGTGGTGGAGCAACGCCCTAAAGTGAAGCCTAGGTTGCCCGGAACGTAGAAATGACCATTACCTGCACACTGGTTGCAATTATTCCTGTTACGCGATGAAAAGACTGTTGTATTTATACTGTATTTTATGCCTCTGGCGTTGACTTCTAAGTCCCTAGCTATTCCATCTGGTGGAGCAGCGCCCTTGAGTGAAGCCTAGGTTTCCCGGAACGTAGAAATGACCATTACCATCACGCTGCTTGCAATTATTCATTTTATACGATGGAAAAACTGTTGTATTTTTATTGTATTTTATGCCCCGGGCGTAGATTTCTAAGGCCCTAGCTATTCGGTCTGGTGGTGCTGCGCCCTTCACTGAAGCCTAGGTTGCCCGGAACGTAGAAGTGACTACCTCTTTCACACTGGTTGCAATTAATCGTGATATACGATGGAAAAACTGTTGCATTTTTATCTCATTATATGCTTCGTGCGTAGCCTCCTAAGGCCCTAACAATTCGATCTGGTGGAGCAACGCCCTAGAGTGAAGCCTAGGTAGCCCGGAACGTAGAAATGACCCTACCTTTCAAACCAGTTTCAATTATCCGTTTTATACAATGGAAAAACTGTTGTATTTATTTTGTATTTTATGCTTCGTGCATTGACTTCTAAGGCCCTAGCTATTCGATCTTTTGGAGCAAAGACCTAGAGTGAAGCCTAGGTTGCCCGAAACGTAGAAATGACCATTACCTTCACTCTGGTTGCAATTATTCATGCTATACGATGGAAAAACTGTTGTATTTTTATTGTATTTTATGCTTCTGGCGTCGACTTCTTAGGCCCTAACTATTCGATCTGGTGGAGCAACGCCCTAGAGTGAGGCCTAGGTTGCCCGGAACATAGAAATGACCGTTACTTTCACAATATTTGCAAACATTCATCTTATACGATGGAAAGCTGTTGTATTTATACTGTATTTTATGCTTCTGGCGTTGACTTCTAAGGCCGTAGCTATTCAATGTGGTGGAGCAACGCCCTAGAGTGAAGACTAGGTTGCCCGGAACGTAGAAATGACTATCATTTTCACACTGGTTGCAATTATTCATTTTATACGATGGAAAGACTGTTGTATTTTTATTGTATTTTATGCTCCGGGCGTAGACTTCTAAGGCCCTAGCCATTCGATCTTGTGGAACAACGCCCTAGAGTGAAGCCTAGGTTGCCCGGGACGTAGAAATGACTATTACCTTCACACTAGTTGTAGTTATTCCTGTCGTACGATGGAAAGACTGTTGTATTTTTGTATCTTATGCTTCTGGCGTTGACTTCTTAGGCCCTAACTATTCGATCTGGTGGAGCAACGCCCTAGAGTGAAGCCTAGGTTTGCCCGGAACATAGAAATGACTATAACTTTCACACCGGTTGCAAATATTCGTTATATAAGATGGAAAACCTGTTGTATTTATATTGTGTTTTATGCCTCTGGAGTTGACTTCTTAGGCCCTAACTATTCGATCTGGTGGAGCAACGCCATAGAGTGTAGCCTAGGTTGCCCGGAACGTAGAAATGACTATCACTTTCACACTGGTTGCTATTATTCGTGATATATGATGGAAAAACTGTTACATTTTTATTTTATTTTATGCTTCGGGCGTTGACTTCTAAGGCCCTAACTATTCGATCTAGTGGGTCAACGCCCAAGAGTGAAGCCTAGGTTGCCCGGAACGTAGAAATGACCATAAATTTCACACCGATTTCAATTATTCGGTTTATACAATGGAAAAGCTGTTGTATTTATATAGTGTTTTATCCTTCTGGCGTTGACTTCTTAGGCCCTAACTATTCGATCTGGTGGAGCAACGCCCTAGAGTGAAGCCTAGGTTTGCCCGGAACATAGAAATGACTATAACTTTCACACCGGTTGCAAATATTCGTTATATAAGATGGAAAACCTGTTGTATTTATATTGTGTTTTATGCCTCTGGAGTTGACTTCTTAGGCCCTAACTATTCGATGTGGTGGAGCAACGCCATAGAGTGTAGCCTAGGTTGCCCGGAACGTAGAAATGACTATCACTTTCACACTGGTTGCTATTATTCGTGATATACGATGGAAAAACTGTTACATTTTTATTTTATTTTATGCTTCGGGCGTTGACTTCTAAGGCCCTAACTATTCGATCTGGTGGAGGAACGCCCTAGAGTGAAGCCTAGGTTTGCCCGGAACATAGAAATGGCTATAACTTTCACACCGGTTGCAAATATTCGTTATATAAGATGGAAAACCTGTTGTATTTATATTGTGTTTTATACCTCTGGAGTTGACTTCTTAGGCCCTAACTATTCGATCTGGTGGAGCAACGCCATAGAGTGTAGCCTAGGTTGCCCGGAACGTAGAAATGACCATAACTTTCACACCGATTGCAATTATTCGTTTTATACGATGGAAAAACTGTTGTATTTATTTTGTATTTTATGCTCCTGGCGTTGACTTCCTAGGCCCTAACTATTCGATCTGGTGAAACAACGCCCTAGAGTGAGGCAGACGTTGCCCGGATCGTAGAAATTGCATCACTTTCACACAGGTTGCAATTATTCCTGTTATACGGTGGAAAAACTGTTGGATTTTTATTGTATTTTATGCTTCAGGCGTTGTCTTCTAAGGTCGTAGCTATTCGATGTGGTGGAGCAACGCCCTAAAGTGAAGCCTAGGTTGCCCGGAACGTAGAAATGACCATTACCTGCACACTGGTTGCAATTATTCCTGTTACGCGATGAAAAGACTGTTGTATTTATACTGTATTTTATGCCTCTGGCGTTGACTTCTAAGTCCCTAGCTATTCGATCTGGTGGAGCAGCGCCCTTGAGTGAAGCCTAGGTTTCCCGGAACGTAGAAATGACCATTACCATCACGCTGCTTGCAATTATTCATTTTATACGATGGAAAAACTGTTGTATTTTTATTGTATTTTATGCCCCGGGCGTAGATTTCTAAGGCCCTAGCTATTCGGTCTGGTGGAGCTGCGCCCTTCACTGAAGCCTAGGTTGCCCGGAACGTAGAAGTGACTACCTCTTTCACACTGGTTGCAATTAATCGTGATATACGATGGAAAAACTGTTGCATTTTTATCTCATTATATGCTTCGTGCGTAGCCTCCTAAGGCCCTAACAATTCGATCTGGTGGAGCAACGCCCTAGAGTGAAGCCTAGGTAGCCCGGAACGTAGAAATGACCCTACCTTTCAAACCAGTTTCAATTATCCGTTTTATACAATGGAAAAACTGTTGTATTTATTTTGTATTTTATGCTTCGTGCATTGACTTCTAAGGCCCTAGCTATTCGATCTTTTGGAGCAAAGACCTAGAGTGAAGCCTAGGTTGCCCGAAACGTAGAAATGACCATTACTTTCACTCTGGTTGCAATTATTCATGCTATACGATGGAAAAACTGTTGTATTTTTATTGTATTTTATGCTTCTGGCGTCGACTTCTTAGGCCCTAACTATTCGATCTGGTGGAGCAACGCCCTAGAGTGAGGCCTAGGTTGCCCGGAACATAGAAATGACCGTTACTTTCACAATATTTGCAAACATTCATCTTATACGATGGAAAGCTGTTGTATTTATACTGTATTTTATGCTTCTAGCGTTGACTTCTAAGGCCGTAGCTATTCAATGTGGTGGAGCAACGCCCTAGAGTGAAGACTAGGTTGCCCGGAACGTAGAAATGACTATCATTTTCACACTGGTTGCAATTATTCATTTTATACGATGGAAAGACTGTTGTATTTTTATTGTATTTTACGCTCCGGGCGTAGACTTCTAAGGCCCTAGCCATTCGATCTGGTGGAACAACGCCCTAGAGTGAAGCCTAGGTTGCCCGGAACGTAGAAATGACTATTACCTTCACACTAGTTGTAGTTATTCCTGTCGTACGATGGAAAGACTGTTGTATTTTTGTATCTTATGCTTCTGGCGTTGACTTCTTAGGCCCTAACTATTCGATCTGGTGGAGCAACGCCCTAGAGTGAAGCCTAGGTTTGCCCGGAACATAGAAATGACTATAACTTTCACACCGGTTGCAAATATTCGTTATATAAGATGGAAAACCTGTTGTATTTATATTGTGTTTTATGCCTCTGGAGTTGACTTCTTAGGCCCTAGCTATTCGATCTGGTGGAGCTGCGCCCTTCACTGAAGCCTAGGTTGCCCGGAACGTAGAAGTGACTACCTCTTTCACACTGGTTGCAATTAATCCTGTTATACGATGGAAAAACTGTTGCATTTTTATCTTATTATATGCTTCGTGCGTAGCCTTCTAAGGCCCTAACTATTCGATCTGGTGGAGCAACGCCCTAGAGTGAAGCCTAGGTAGCCCGGAACGTAGAAATGACCCTATCTTTCAAACCGGTTTCAATTATCCGTTTTATACAATGGAAAAACTGTTGTATTTATTTTGTCTTTTATGCTTCGTGCATTGACTTCTAAGGCCCTAACTATTCGATGTGGTGGAGCAACGCCCTAGAGCGAAATCTAGGTTGCCAGGAACGTAGAAATGACCATTACTTTCACACTGGTTGCAATTATTCCTGTTATACGGTGGACAAACTGTTAGATTTTTATTGTACCTTATGCTTCTGGCATTGACTTCTTAGACCCTAACTGTTCGATCTGGTGGAACAACGCCCTAGAGTGAAGCCTAGGTTGCCCAGAACGTAGAAATGACCATAACTTTCACACTGGTTGCAATTATTCGTTTTATACAATGGAAAAACTGTTCTTTTTATTTTGTGTTTTATGCTTCGGGCGTTGACTTCTAAGGCCATATCTATTCGATCTGGTGGAGCAACGCCCTAGAGTGAAGCCTAGGTTGCCCGGAACGTAGAAATGACCATATCCATCACACTGGTTGCAATCATTCCTGTTAGACGATGGAAAAACTGTTGTATTTTTATTGTATTTTATGCCTCTGGCGTTGACTTCTTAGGCCCTAACTATTCGATCTGGTGGAGCAACGCCCTAGAGTGAAGCCTAGGTTTGCCCGGAACATAGAAATGGCCATAACTTTCACACCGGTTGCAAATATTCGTTTTATACGATGGAAAAACTGTTGTATTTATATTGTGTCTTATGCCTCTGGAGTTGACTTCTTAGGCCCTAACTATTCGATCTGGTGGAGCAACGCCATAGAGTGTAGCCTAGGTTGCCCGGAACGTAGAAATGACCATAACTTTCACACCGGTTGCAATTATTCGCTTTATACGATGGAAAAACTGTTGTATTTATTTTGTATTTTATGCTCCTGGCGTTGACTTCTAAGTCCGTAGCCATTCGATCTGGTGGAGCAGCGCCCTAGAGTGAAGCCTATGTTGCCGGGAACGTAGAAATGACCATAAATTTCACTCTGGTGCACTTATTCGTTTTATACAATGGAAAAACTGTTGTATATATTTTGTATTTTATGATTCGAGCGTTGACTTCTAAGGCCCAACCTATTCTATCTGGTTGGGCAACGTCCAAGAGTCAAGCCTATGTCGCCCGGAACGTAGAAATGACCATAACTTTCACACTGGCTGCAGTTATTCCTGGTATACGATGGAAAACTGTTGTATTTATATTGTATTTTAAGCTTCTGGCGTTGGCTTCTAAGGCCCAAACTATTCGATGTGGTGGAGTAACGCCCTAGAGTGAAGCCTATGTAGCCCGGAACGTAGAAATGGCCATTACTTTCACACTCGTTGCAATTATTCGTTTTTTTCGGTGTTAAAACTGTTGTATTTATTTTGTATTTGGTTCTTCTGGCGTAGCCTTCTAAGGCCCTAACAATTCGATCTGGTGGAGCAACGCCCTAAAGTGAAGCCTTGGTAGCCCGGAACGTAGAAATGACCCTATCTTTCAAACCAGTTTCAATTATCCGTTTTATACAATGGAAAAACTGTTGTATTTATTTTGTATTTTATGCTTCGTGCATTGACTTCTAAGGCCATACCTATTCGATCTGGTGGAGCAACGCCCTAGAGTGAAGCCTAGGTTGCCCGGAACGTAGAAATGACCATATCCATCACACTGGTTGCAATCATTCCTGTTAGACGATGGAAAAACTGTTGTATTTTTATTGTATTTTATGCCTCTGGCGTTGACTTCTTAGGCCCTAACTATTCGATCTGGTGGAGCAACGCCATAGAGTGTAGCCTAGGTTGGCCGGAACGTAGAAATGACCATAACTTTCACACCGATTGCAATTATTCGTTTTATACGATGGAAAAACTGTTGTATTTATTTTGTATTTTATGCTCCTGGCGTTGACTTCCTAGGCCCTAACTATTCGATCTGGTGAAACAACGCCCTAGAGTGAGGCAGACGTTGCCCGGATCGTAGAAATTGCATCACTTTCACACAGGTTGCAATTATTCCTGTTATACGGTGGAAAAACTGTTGGATTTTTATTGTATTTTATGCTTCAGGCGTTGTCTTCTAAGGTCGTAGCTATTCGATGTGGTGGAGCAACGCCCTAAAGTGAAGCCTAGGTTGCCCGGAACGTAGAAATGACCATTACCTGCACACTGGTTGCAATTATTCCTGTTACGCGATGAAAAGACTGTTGTATTTATACTGTATTTTATGCCTCTGGCGTTGACTTCTAAGTCCCTAGCTATTCCATCTGGTGGAGCAGCGCCCTTGAGTGAAGCCTAGGTTTCCCGGAACGTAGAAATGACCATTACCATCACGCTGCTTGCAATTATTCATTTTATACGATGGAAAAACTGTTGTATTTTTATTGTATTTTATGCCCCGGGCGTAGATTTCTAAGGCCCTAGCTATTCGGTCTGGTGGTGCTGCGCCCTTCACTGAAGCCTAGGTTGCCCGGAACGTAGAAGTGACTACCTCTTTCACACTGGTTGCAATTAATCGTGATATACGATGGAAAAACTGTTGCATTTTTATCTCATTATATGCTTCGTGCGTAGCCTCCTAAGGCCCTAACAATTCGATCTGGTGGAGCAACGCCCTAGAGTGAAGCCTAGGTAGCCCGGAACGTAGAAATGACCCTACCTTTCAAACCAGTTTCAATTATCCGTTTTATACAATGGAAAAACTGTTGTATTTATTTTGTATTTTATGCTTCGTGCATTGACTTCTAAGGCCCTAGCTATTCGATCTTTTGGAGCAAAGACCTAGAGTGAAGCCTAGGTTGCCCGAAACGTAGAAATGACCATTACCTTCACTCTGGTTGCAATTATTCATGCTATACGATGGAAAAACTGTTGTATTTTTATTGTATTTTATGCTTCTGGCGTCGACTTCTTAGGCCCTAACTATTCGATCTGGTGGAGCAACGCCCTAGAGTGAGGCCTAGGTTGCCCGGAACATAGAAATGACCGTTACTTTCACAATATTTGCAAACATTCATCTTATACGATGGAAAGCTGTTGTATTTATACTGTATTTTATGCTTCTGGCGTTGACTTCTAAGGCCGTAGCTATTCAATGTGGTGGAGCAACGCCCTAGAGTGAAGACTAGGTTGCCCGGAACGTAGAAATGACTATCATTTTCACACTGGTTGCAATTATTCATTTTATACGATGGAAAGACTGTTGTATTTTTATTGTATTTTATGCTCCGGGCGTAGACTTCTAAGGCCCTAGCCATTCGATCTTGTGGAACAACGCCCTAGAGTGAAGCCTAGGTTGCCCGGGACGTAGAAATGACTATTACCTTCACACTAGTTGTAGTTATTCCTGTCGTACGATGGAAAGACTGTTGTATTTTTGTATCTTATGCTTCTGGCGTTGACTTCTTAGGCCCTAACTATTCGATCTGGTGGAGCAACGCCCTAGAGTGAAGCCTAGGTTTGCCCGGAACATAGAAATGACTATAACTTTCACACCGGTTGCAAATATTCGTTATATAAGATGGAAAACCTGTTGTATTTATATTGTGTTTTATGCCTCTGGAGTTGACTTCTTAGGCCCTAACTATTCGATCTGGTGGAGCAACGCCATAGAGTGTAGCCTAGGTTGCCCGGAACGTAGAAATGACTATCACTTTCACACTGGTTGCTATTATTCGTGATATATGATGGAAAAACTGTTACATTTTTATTTTATTTTATGCTTCGGGCGTTGACTTCTAAGGCCCTAACTATTCGATCTAGTGGGTCAACGCCCAAGAGTGAAGCCTAGGTTGCCCGGAACGTAGAAATGACCATAAATTTCACACCGATTTCAATTATTCGGTTTATACAATGGAAAAGCTGTTGTATTTATATAGTGTTTTATCCTTCTGGCGTTGACTTCTTAGGCCCTAACTATTCGATCTGGTGGAGCAACGCCCTAGAGTGAAGCCTAGGTTTGCCCGGAACATAGAAATGACTATAACTTTCACACCGGTTGCAAATATTCGTTATATAAGATGGAAAACCTGTTGTATTTATATTGTGTTTTATGCCTCTGGAGTTGACTTCTTAGGCCCTAACTATTCGATGTGGTGGAGCAACGCCATAGAGTGTAGCCTAGGTTGCCCGGAACGTAGAAATGACTATCACTTTCACACTGGTTGCTATTATTCGTGATATACGATGGAAAAACTGTTACATTTTTATTTTATTTTATGCTTCGGGCGTTGACTTCTAAGGCCCTAACTATTCGATCTGGTGGAGGAACGCCCTAGAGTGAAGCCTAGGTTTGCCCGGAACATAGAAATGGCTATAACTTTCACACCGGTTGCAAATATTCGTTATATAAGATGGAAAACCTGTTGTATTTATATTGTGTTTTATACCTCTGGAGTTGACTTCTTAGGCCCTAACTATTCGATCTGGTGGAGCAACGCCATAGAGTGTAGCCTAGGTTGCCCGGAACGTAGAAATGACCATAACTTTCACACCGATTGCAATTATTCGTTTTATACGATGGAAAAACTGTTGTATTTATTTTGTATTTTATGCTCCTGGCGTTGACTTCCTAGGCCCTAACTATTCGATCTGGTGAAACAACGCCCTAGAGTGAGGCAGACGTTGCCCGGATCGTAGAAATTGCATCACTTTCACACAGGTTGCAATTATTCCTGTTATACGGTGGAAAAACTGTTGGATTTTTATTGTATTTTATGCTTCAGGCGTTGTCTTCTAAGGTCGTAGCTATTCGATGTGGTGGAGCAACGCCCTAAAGTGAAGCCTAGGTTGCCCGGAACGTAGAAATGACCATTACCTGCACACTGGTTGCAATTATTCCTGTTACGCGATGAAAAGACTGTTGTATTTATACTGTATTTTATGCCTCTGGCGTTGACTTCTAAGTCCCTAGCTATTCGATCTGGTGGAGCAGCGCCCTTGAGTGAAGCCTAGGTTTCCCGGAACGTAGAAATGACCATTACCATCACGCTGCTTGCAATTATTCATTTTATACGATGGAAAAACTGTTGTATTTTTATTGTATTTTATGCCCCGGGCGTAGATTTCTAAGGCCCTAGCTATTCGGTCTGGTGGAGCTGCGCCCTTCACTGAAGCCTAGGTTGCCCGGAACGTAGAAGTGACTACCTCTTTCACACTGGTTGCAATTAATCGTGATATACGATGGAAAAACTGTTGCATTTTTATCTCATTATATGCTTCGTGCGTAGCCTCCTAAGGCCCTAACAATTCGATCTGGTGGAGCAACGCCCTAGAGTGAAGCCTAGGTAGCCCGGAACGTAGAAATGACCCTACCTTTCAAACCAGTTTCAATTATCCGTTTTATACAATGGAAAAACTGTTGTATTTATTTTGTATTTTATGCTTCGTGCATTGACTTCTAAGGCCCTAGCTATTCGATCTTTTGGAGCAAAGACCTAGAGTGAAGCCTAGGTTGCCCGAAACGTAGAAATGACCATTACTTTCACTCTGGTTGCAATTATTCATGCTATACGATGGAAAAACTGTTGTATTTTTATTGTATTTTATGCTTCTGGCGTCGACTTCTTAGGCCCTAACTATTCGATCTGGTGGAGCAACGCCCTAGAGTGAGGCCTAGGTTGCCCGGAACATAGAAATGACCGTTACTTTCACAATATTTGCAAACATTCATCTTATACGATGGAAAGCTGTTGTATTTATACTGTATTTTATGCTTCTAGCGTTGACTTCTAAGGCCGTAGCTATTCAATGTGGTGGAGCAACGCCCTAGAGTGAAGACTAGGTTGCCCGGAACGTAGAAATGACTATCATTTTCACACTGGTTGCAATTATTCATTTTATACGATGGAAAGACTGTTGTATTTTTATTGTATTTTACGCTCCGGGCGTAGACTTCTAAGGCCCTAGCCATTCGATCTGGTGGAACAACGCCCTAGAGTGAAGCCTAGGTTGCCCGGAACGTAGAAATGACTATTACCTTCACACTAGTTGTAGTTATTCCTGTCGTACGATGGAAAGACTGTTGTATTTTTGTATCTTATGCTTCTGGCGTTGACTTCTTAGGCCCTAACTATTCGATCTGGTGGAGCAACGCCCTAGAGTGAAGCCTAGGTTTGCCCGGAACATAGAAATGACTATAACTTTCACACCGGTTGCAAATATTCGTTATATAAGATGGAAAACCTGTTGTATTTATATTGTGTTTTATGCCTCTGGAGTTGACTTCTTAGGCCCTAGCTATTCGATCTGGTGGAGCTGCGCCCTTCACTGAAGCCTAGGTTGCCCGGAACGTAGAAGTGACTACCTCTTTCACACTGGTTGCAATTAATCCTGTTATACGATGGAAAAACTGTTGCATTTTTATCTTATTATATGCTTCGTGCGTAGCCTTCTAAGGCCCTAACTATTCGATCTGGTGGAGCAACGCCCTAGAGTGAAGCCTAGGTAGCCCGGAACGTAGAAATGACCCTATCTTTCAAACCGGTTTCAATTATCCGTTTTATACAATGGAAAAACTGTTGTATTTATTTTGTCTTTTATGCTTCGTGCATTGACTTCTAAGGCCCTAACTATTCGATGTGGTGGAGCAACGCCCTAGAGCGAAATCTAGGTTGCCAGGAACGTAGAAATGACCATTACTTTCACACTGGTTGCAATTATTCCTGTTATACGGTGGACAAACTGTTAGATTTTTATTGTACCTTATGCTTCTGGCATTGACTTCTTAGACCCTAACTGTTCGATCTGGTGGAACAACGCCCTAGAGTGAAGCCTAGGTTGCCCAGAACGTAGAAATGACCATAACTTTCACACTGGTTGCAATTATTCGTTTTATACAATGGAAAAACTGTTCTTTTTATTTTGTGTTTTATGCTTCGGGCGTTGACTTCTAAGGCCATATCTATTCGATCTGGTGGAGCAACGCCCTAGAGTGAAGCCTAGGTTGCCCGGAACGTAGAAATGACCATATCCATCACACTGGTTGCAATCATTCCTGTTAGACGATGGAAAAACTGTTGTATTTTTATTGTATTTTATGCCTCTGGCGTTGACTTCTTAGGCCCTAACTATTCGATCTGGTGGAGCAACGCCCTAGAGTGAAGCCTAGGTTTGCCCGGAACATAGAAATGGCCATAACTTTCACACCGGTTGCAAATATTCGTTTTATACGATGGAAAAACTGTTGTATTTATATTGTGTCTTATGCCTCTGGAGTTGACTTCTTAGGCCCTAACTATTCGATCTGGTGGAGCAACGCCATAGAGTGTAGCCTAGGTTGCCCGGAACGTAGAAATGACCATAACTTTCACACCGGTTGCAATTATTCGCTTTATACGATGGAAAAACTGTTGTATTTATTTTGTATTTTATGCTCCTGGCGTTGACTTCTAAGTCCGTAGCCATTCGATCTGGTGGAGCAGCGCCCTAGAGTGAAGCCTATGTTGCCGGGAACGTAGAAATGACCATAAATTTCACTCTGGTGCACTTATTCGTTTTATACAATGGAAAAACTGTTGTATATATTTTGTATTTTATGATTCGAGCGTTGACTTCTAAGGCCCAACCTATTCTATCTGGTTGGGCAACGTCCAAGAGTCAAGCCTATGTCGCCCGGAACGTAGAAATGACCATAACTTTCACACTGGCTGCAGTTATTCCTGGTATACGATGGAAAACTGTTGTATTTATATTGTATTTTAAGCTTCTGGCGTTGGCTTCTAAGGCCCAAACTATTCGATGTGGTGGAGTAACGCCCTAGAGTGAAGCCTATGTAGCCCGGAACGTAGAAATGGCCATTACTTTCACACTCGTTGCAATTATTCGTTTTTTTCGGTGTTAAAACTGTTGTATTTATTTTGTATTTGGTTCTTCTGGCGTAGCCTTCTAAGGCCCTAACAATTCGATCTGGTGGAGCAACGCCCTAAAGTGAAGCCTTGGTAGCCCGGAACGTAGAAATGACCCTATCTTTCAAACCAGTTTCAATTATCCGTTTTATACAATGGAAAAACTGTTGTATTTATTTTGTATTTTATGCTTCGTGCATTGACTTCTAAGGCCATACCTATTCGATCTGGTGGAGCAACGCCCTAGAGTGAAGCCTAGGTTGCCCGGAACGTAGAAATGACCATATCCATCACACTGGTTGCAATCATTCCTGTTAGACGATGGAAAAACTGTTGTATTTTTATTGTATTTTATGCCTCTGGCGTTGACTTCTTAGGCCCTAACTATTCGATCTGGTGGAGCAACGCCCTAGAGTGAAGCCTAGGTTTGCCCGGAACATAGAAATGACCATAACTTTCACACCGGTTGCAAATATTCGTTTTATACGATGGAAAAACTGTTGTATTTATATTGTGTCTTATGCCTCTGCAGTTGACTTCTTAGGCCCTAACAATTCGATCTGGGGGAGCAACGCCATAGAGTGTAGCCTAGGTTGCCCGGAACGTAGAAATGACCATAACTTTCACACCGGTTGCAATTATTCGTTTTATACGATGGAAAAACTGTTGTATTTATTTTGTATTTTATGCTCCTGGCGTTGACTTCTAACTCCGTAGCCATTCGATCTGGTGGAGCAACGCCCTAAAGTGAAGCCTAGGTTGCCCGGAACGTAGAAATGACCATTACCTGCACACTGGTTGCAATTATTCCCGTTACGCGATGAAAAGACTGTTGTATTTATACTGTATTTTATGCTTCTGGCGTCGACGTCTTAGGCCCTAACTATTCGATCTGGTGGAGCAACGCCCTAGAGTGATGCCTAGGTTGCCCGGAACATAGAAATGACCGTTACTTTCACAATATTTGCAAACATTCATCTTATACGATGGAAAGCTGTTGTATTTATATTGTATTTTATGCTTCTGGCGTTGACTTCTAAGGCCGTAGCAATTCAATGTGGTGGAGCAGCGCCCTAGAGTGAAGCCTAGGCAGCTCGGATCGTAGAAATGACCATTACTATCACACTGGTTGCAATTATTCGTTTTATACAATGGAAAAACTGTTCTATTTATTTTGTATTTTATGCTTCGGGCGTTGACTTCTAAGGCCCTAACGGTTCGATCTGGTGGAGAAACAACCTAGAGTGAAGTCTAGGTTGCCCGGAACGTAGAAATGACCATCACTTTCACACTGGTTGCAATTGTTCCTGTTATACGATGGCAAAACTGTTGTATCTTTATTGTATTTTATGCTTCGGCAATTGACTTCTAAGGCCCTAGCTATTCGATCTGGTGGAGCAACGCCCTAGAGTGAAGCCTAGGTTTGCCCGGAACATAGAAATGACCATAACTTTCACACCGGTTTCAATTATTCGGTTTATACAATGGAAAAGCTGTTGTATTTATATAGTGTTTTAAGCTTCTGGCGTTGACTTCTTAGGCGCTAACTATTCGATCTGGTGGAGCAACGCCCTCGAGTGACGACTAGGTTGCCCGGAACGCAGAAATGACTATCTCTTTCACACTGCTAGCAATTATTCATTTTATACGATGGAAAAGCTGTTGTATTTTTATTGTATTTTATGCCGCGGGCGTAGATTTTTAAGGCCCTAGCTATTCGATCTGGTGGAGCTGCGCCATTCACTGAAGCCTAGGTTGCCCGGAACGTAGCAGTGACTACCTCTTTCACACTGGTTGCAATTAATCGTGTTATACGATGGAAAAACTGTTGCATTTTTATCTTATTATATGCTTCGTGCGTAGCCTTCTAAGGCCCTAACTATTCGATGTGGTGGAGCAACGCACTAGAGCGAAATCTAGGTTGCCAGGAACGTAGAAATGACCATTACTTTCACACTGGTTACAATTATTCCTGTTATGCGGTGGACAAACTGTTAGATTTTTATTGTACCTTATGCTTCTGGCGTTGACTTCTTAGACCCTAACTATTCGATCTGGTGGAACAACGCCCTAGAGTGAAGCCTAGGTTGCCTAGAACGTAGAAATGACCATAACTTTCACACTGGTTGCAATTATTCGTTTTATACAATGGAAAAACTGTTCTTTTTATTTTGTATTTTATGCTTCGGGCGTTGACTTCTAAGGCCATACCTATCCGATCTGGTGGAGCAACGCCCTAGAGTGAAGCCTAGGTTGCCCGGAACGTAGAAATGACCATATCCTTCACACTGGTTGCAATTATTCCTGTTACACGATGGAAAAACTGTTGTATTTTTATTGTATTTTATGCCTCTGGCGTTGACTTCTTAGGCCCTAACTATTCGATCTGGTGGAGCAACGCCCTAGAGTGAAGCCTAGGTTTGCCCGGAACATAGAAATGGCCATAACTTTCACACCGGTTGCAAATATTCGTTTTATACGATGGAAAAACTGTTGTATTTATATTGTGTCTTATGCCTCTGGAGTTGACTTCTTAGGCCCTAACTATTCGATCTGGTGGAGCAACGCCATAGAGTGTAGCCTAGGTTGCCCGGAACGTAGAAATGACCATAACTTTCACACCGGTTGCAATTATTCGCTTTATACGATGGAAAAACTGTTGTATTTATTTTGTATTTTATGCTCCTGGCGTTGACTTCTAAGTCCGTAGCCATTCGATCTGGTGGAGCAGCGCCCTAGAGTGAAGCCTATGTTGCCGGGAACGTAGAAATGACCATAACTTTCACTCTGGTGCACTTATTCGTTTTATACAATGGAAAAACTGTTGTATATATTTTGTATTTTATGATTCGAGCGTTGACTTCTAAGGCCCAACCTATTCTATCTGGTTGGGCAACGTCCAAGAGTCAAGCCTATGTCGCCCGGAACGTAGAAATGACCATAACTTTCACACTGGCTGCAGTTATTCCTGGTATACGATGGAAAACTGTTGTATTTATATTGTATTTTAAGCTTCTGGCGTTGGCTTCTAAGGCCCAAACTATTCGATGTGGTGGAGTAACGCCCTAGAGTGAAGCCTATGTAGCCCGGAACGTAGAAATGGCCATTACTTTCACACTCGTTGCAATTATTCGTTTTTTTCGGTGTTAAAACTGTTGTATTTATTTTGTATTTGGTTCTTCTGGCGTAGCCTTCTAAGGCCCTAACAATTCGATCTGGTGGAGCAACGCCCTAAAGTGAAGCCTTGGTAGCCCGGAACGTAGAAATGACCCTATCTTTCAAACCAGTTTCAATTATCCGTTTTATACAATGGAAAAACTGTTGTATTTATTTTGTATTTTATGCTTCGTGCATTGACTTCTAAGGCCCTAGCTATTCGATCTTTTGGAGCAAAGACCTAGAGTGAAGCCTAGGTTGCCCGAAACGTAGAAATGACCATTACTTTCACTCTGGTTGCAATTATTCATGCTATACGATGGAAAAACTGTTGTATATTTATTGTATTTTATGCTTCTGGCGTCGACTTCTTAGGCCCTAACTATTCGATCTGGTGGAGCAACGCCCTGGAGCGAAATCCTGGTTGCCAGGAATGTAGAAATGACCATTACTTTCACACTGGTTGCAATTATTCCTGTTATACGGTGGACAAACTGTTAGATTTTTATTGTACCTTATGCTTCTGGCGTTGACTTCTTAGACCCTAACTATTCGATCTGGTGGAACAACGCCCTAGAGTGAAGCCTAGGTTGCCCGGAACGTAGAAATGACTATTACCTTCACACTGGTTGTAGTTATTCCTGTCGTACGATGGAAAGACTGTTGTATTTTTGTATCTTATGCTTCTGGCGTTGACTTCTTAGGCCGTAACTATTCGATCTGGTGGAACAACGCCCTAGAGTGTAGCCTAGGTTGCCCGGAACGTAGAAATGACCATAACTTTCACACCGATTGCAATTATTCGTTTTATGCGATGGAAAAACTGTTGTATTTATTTTGTATTTTATGCTCCTGGCGTTGACTTCCTAGGCCCTAACTATTCGATCTGGTGAAACAACGCCCTAGACTGAGGCAGACGTTGCCCGGATCGTAGAAATTGCATCACTTTCACACAGGTTGCAATTATTCCTGTTATACGGTGGAAAAACTGTTGGATTTTTATTGTATTTTATGCTTCAGGCGTTGTCTTCTAAGGTCGTAGCTATTCGATGTGGTGGAGCAACGCCCTAAAGTGAAGCCTAGGTTGTCCGGAACGTAGAAATGACCATTACCTGCACACTGGTTGCAATTATTCCTGTTACGCGATGAAAAGACTGTTGTATTTATACTGTATTTTATGCCTCTGGCGTTGACTTCTAAGTCCCTAGCTATTCGATCTGGTGGAGCAGCGCTCTTGAGTGAAGCCTAGGTTTCCGGGAACGTAGAAATGACCATTACCATCACGCTGCTTGCAATTATTCATTTTATACGATGGAAAAACTGTTGTATTTTTATTGTATTTTATGCCCCGGGCGTAGATTTCTAAGGCCCTAGCCATTCGGTCTGGTGGAGCTGCGCCCTTCACTGAAGCCTAGGTTGCCCGCAACGTAGAAGTGACTACCTCTTTCACACTGGTTGCAATTAATCGTGTTATACGATGGAAAAACTGTTGCATTTTTATCTTATTATATGCTTCGTGCGTAGCCTTCTAAGGCCCTAACAATTCGATCTGGTGGAGAAACGCCCTAGAGTGAAGCCTAGGTAGCCCGGAACGTAGAAATGACCCTATCTTTCAAACCAGTTTCAATTATCCGTTTTATACAATGGAAAAACTGTTGTATTTATTTTGTATTTTATGCTTCGTGCATTGACTTCTAAGGCCCTAGCTATTCGATCTTTTGGAGCAAAGACCTAGAGTGAAGCCTAGGTTGCCCGAAACGTAGAAATGACCATTACTTTCACTCTGGTTGCAATTATTCATGCTATACGATGGAAAAACTGTTGTATTTTTATTGTATTTTATGCTCCGGGCGTAGACTTCTAAGGCCCTAGCCATTCGATCTGGTGGAACAACGCCCTAGAGTGAAGCCTAGGTTGCCCGGAACGTAGAAATGACTATTACCTTCACACTGGTTGTAGTTATTCCTGTCGTACGATGGAAAGACTGTTGTATTTTTGTATCTTATGCTTCTGGCGTTGACTTCTTAGGCCCTAACTATTCGATCTGGTGGAGCAACGCCCTAGAGTGAAGCCTAGGTTTGCCCGGAACATAGAAATGACTATAACTTTCACACCGGTTGCAAATATTCGTTATATAAGATGGAAAACCTGTTGTATTTATATTGTGTTTTATGCCTCTGGAGTTGACTTCTTATTCCCTAACTATTCGATCTGGTGGAGCAACGCCATAGAGTGTAGCCTAGGTTGCCCGGAACGTAGAAATGACTATCACTTTCACACTGGTTGCTATTATTCGTGATATACGATGGAAAAACTGTTACATTTTTATTTTATTTTATGCTTCGGGCGTTGACTTCTAAGGCCCTAACTATTCGATCTAGTGGGTCAACGCCCAAGAGTGAAGCCTAGGTTGCCCGGAACGTAGAAACGACCATAAATTTCACACCGGTTTCAATTATTCGGTTTATACAATGGAAAAGCTGTTGTATTTATATAGTGTTTTATGCTTCTGGCGTTGACTTCTTAGGCCCTAACTATTAGATCTGGTGGAGCAACGCCCTAGAGTGACGACTAGGTTGCCCGGAACGTAGAAATGACTATCACTTTCACACTGCTTGCAATTATTCATTTTATACGATGGAAAAACTGTTGTATTTTTATTGTATTTTATGCCGCGGGCGTAGATTTTTAAGGCCCTAGCTATTCGATCTGGTGGAGCTGCGCCCATCACTGAAGCCTAGGTTGCCCGGAACGTAGAAGTGACTACCTCTTTCACACTGGTTGCAATTATTCCTGTTACGCGATGAAAAGACTGTTGTATTTATACTGTATTTTATGCCTCTGGCGTTGACTTCTAAGTCCCTAGCTATTCGATCTGGTGGAGCAGCGCCCTTGAGTGAAGCCTAGGTTTCCCGGAACGTAGAAATGACCATTACCATCACGCTGCTTGCAATTATTCATTTTATACGATGGAAAAACTGTTGTATTTTTATTGTATTTTATGCCCCGGGCGTAGATTTCTAAGGCCCTAGCTATTCGATCTGGTGGAGCTGCGCCCTTCACTGAAGCCTAGGTTGCCCGGAACGTAGAAGTGACTACCTCTTTCACACTGGTTGCAATTAATCGTGTTATACGATGGAAAAGCTGTTGCATTTTTATCTTATTATATGCTTCGTGCGTAGCCTTCTAAGGCCCTAACAATTCGATCTGGTGGAGCAACGCCCTAGAGTGAAGCCTTGGTAGCCCGGAACGTAGAAATGACCCTATCTTTCAAACCAGTTTCAATTATCCGTTTTATACAATGGAAAAACTGTTGTATTTATTTTGTATTTTATGCTTCGTGCATTGACTTCTAAGGCCCTAGCTATTC
Organism: Calliopsis andreniformis; assembly: GCF_051401765.1. NCBI lineage: Eukaryota > Metazoa > Arthropoda > Insecta > Hymenoptera > Andrenidae > Calliopsis > Calliopsis andreniformis. The sequence goes on from NW_027480433.1 coordinate 11,722,748, forward strand.
GATCTTTTGGACCAAAGACCTAGAGTGAAGCCTAGGTTGCCCGAAACGTAGAAATGACCATTACCATCACGCTGCTTGCAATTATTCATTTTATACGATGGAAAAACTGTTGTATTTTTATTGTATTTTATGCCCCGGGCGTAGATTTCTAAGGCCCTAGCTATTCGATCTGGTGGAGCTGCGCCCTTCACTGAAGCCTAGGTTGCCCGGAACGTAGAAGTGACTACCTCTTTCACACTGGTTGCAATTAATCGTGTTATACGATGGAAAAACTGTTGCATTTTTATCTTATTATATGCTTCGTGGGTAGTCTTCTAAGGCCCTAACTATTCGATGTGGTGGAGCAACGCCCTAGAGCGAAATCTAGGTTGCCAGGAACGTAGAAATGACCATTACTTTCACACTGGTTGCAAATTATTCCTGTTATACGGTGGACAAACTGTTAGATTTTTATTGTACCTTATGCTTCTGGCGTTGACTTCTTAGACCCTAACTATTCGATCTGGTGGAACAACGCCCTAGAGTGAAGCCTAGGTTGCCAGGAACGTAGAAATGACCATTACTTTCACTCTGGTTGCAATTATTCATGCTATACGATGGAAAAACTGTTGTATTTTTATTGTATTTTATGCTTCTGGCGTCGACTTCTTAGGCCCTAACTATTCGATCTGGTGGAGCAACGCCCTAGAGTGAGGCCTAGGTTGCCCGGAACATAGAAATGACCGTTACTTTCACAATATTTGCAAACATTCATCTTATAAGATGGAAAGCTGTTGTATTTATATTGTATTTTATGCTTCTGGCGTTGACTTCTAAGGCCGTAGCTATTCAATGTGGTGGAGCAGCGCCCTAGAGTGAAGCCTAGGCAGCTCGGATCGTAGAAATGACCATAACTGTCACACTGGTTGCAATTATTCGTTTTATACAATGGAAAAACTGTTCTATTTATTTTGTATTTTATGCTTCGGTCGTTGACTTCTAAGGCCCTAACGGTTCGATCTGGTGGAGAAACAACCTAGAGTGAAGTCTAGGTTGCCCGGAACGTAGAAATGACCATCACTTTCACACTGGTTGCAATTGTTCCTGTTATACGATGGCAAAACTGTTGTACCTTTATTGTATTTTATGCTTCGGCAATTGACTTCTAAGGCCCTAGCTATTCGATCTTTTGGAGCAAAGACCTAGAGTGAAGCCTCGGCTGCCCGAAACGTAGAAATGACCATTACTTTCATTCTGGTTGCAATTATTCATGCTATACGATGGAAAAACTGTTGTATTTTTATTGTATTTTATGCTTCTGGCGTCGACTTCGTAGGCCCTAACTATTCGATCTGGTGGAGCAACGCCCTAGAGTGACGCCTAGGTTGCACGGAACGTAGAAATGACCATTGCGTTCACACTGGGTGCAATTATTCCTGTTATACAATGAAACAACTGTTGTATTTTTAATGTATTTTATGCTTCTGGCGTTGACTTCTAAGTCCCTAGCTATTCGACCTGGTGGAGCAACGCCCTAGAGCGGAGCCTAGGTTGCCCGGAACGTGGAAATGACCATCACTTTCACACTGTTTGCAATTGTTCATTTTATATGATGGAAAAGCTGTTGTACTTATATTGGATTTTATGTATCGGGCGTTGACTTCTATGGCCCTACCTATTAGATCTGGTGTAGCAACGCCCTAGAGTGAAGCCTAGGTTGCCCGGAAGATAGAAATGACCATTACTTTCACACTGGTTGCAATTATACCTGTTATACGATGGAGAAACTCTTGCATCTTTATTGTATTTTATGCTTCAGGCATTGACTTCTATAGCCATACCTGTTCCATATGGAGGAGCAACGCCCTAGTGTCAAGCCTAGGTTGCCCGGAACGTAGAAACGGCCATTACTTTCACACTGGTTGCAATTATTCCTTTTATACGATGGAAAAACTGTTGTATTTTTATTGTATTTTTTGCCTCTTGCGCTGAATTATAGGTCCCTAACTATTCGATCTGTTGGAGCAACGCCCTTGAGCGGAGCCTAGGTTGCCCGGGACCTAGAAATGACCATCACTTTCACACTGTTTGCAATTATTCATTTTATACGATGGAAAAGCTGTTGTATTTTTATTGTATTTTATGCTTCTGGCTTTGACTTCTATGTCCCTAGCTATTCGATCTGGTGCAGCAACGCCCTAGAGCGGAGCCTAGGTTGCCCGGAACGTAGAAATGACCATCACTTTCACACTGGTTGCAATTATTCATGCTATACGTTTGAAAAACTGATGCATTTTTATTGCATTTCTGCTTCTGGCATTGACTTCTAAGGACCAAGCTATTCGAGCTGGCGGTGCAACGCCCTAGAGTGAAGCCTAGGTTGTCCGGAACGCAGCAATGACCATTACTTTCACACTGTTTGCAATTATTCGTTTTATACCATGGAAAAGCAGTTGTATTTATATTGTATTTTATGCTTCTGGCGTTGACTTCTAAGGTCCTAGCTATTCCGTCTGGTGGGGCAACGTCCAAGGGTGAAGCCTATGTTGCCCGGAACGTAGAAATGACCATCACTTTCACACTGATAGCAATTATACGTTTTATTCAATGGAAAAACTGTTGTATTTATATTGTATTTTTTGCCTCTTGCGTTGAGTTCTAAGTCCCTAGCTATTCGATCTGGTGCAGCAACGCCCTAGAGCGGAGCCCAGGTTGCCCGGAACGTAGGAATGACCATCACTTTCTCACTGTTTGCATTTATTCATTCTTTACGATGGAAAAGCTGTTGTATTTATATTGTATTTTATGCTTCTGGCGTTGACTTCTACCGTCGTAGCTATTAGATGTGGTGGAGCAACGCCCTAGAGTCAAGCCTAGGTTGCCCGAAACGTGGAAATGACCATCACCTTCACACTGTTTGCAATTGTTCATCTTATATGATGGAAAAGCTGTTGTAATTTTATCGTATTTTCTGCTTCTGGCATTGACTTCCAAGGTCCTAGCTATTCAATCTGGTGGGGCAACGGCCAACAGTGAACCCTATGTTGCCCGGAACGTAGAAATGACCATAACTTTCACACTGGTAGCAATTATTCGTTTTATACGATGGAAAAACTGTTTTATTTACTTTGTATTTTATGCTTATGGCGTTTGCTTCTTATGCCCTAACTATTCCCTCTGGCGGATCAACGCCCTAGAGTGAAACCTACGTTGCCCGGAACGTAGAAATGACTATTACTTTCACACTGGTTGCAATTATTCGTTTTATACGATGGAAAAGCTGTTCCATTTATTTTGTATTTTATGCTTCGGGCGGTGACTTCTAAGGCCCTATCTATTCGATCTGGTGGAACAACGCCCTAGGGTGAAGCCTAGGTTGCGCGGAACGTAGAAATGACCATAACTTTCACACTGGTAGCAATTATTCGTTTTATACGATGGAAAAGCTGTTGTATTTATATCGTATTTTATGCTTCTCGCGTTGACTTCGTAGGCCCTAACTATTCCATCTGGTGGAACAACGCCCTTGGGTGAAGCCTAGGTTGCGCGGAACGTAGAAATGACCATAACTTTCACACTGGTAGCAATTATTCGTTTTATACGATGGAAAAGCTGTTGCATCTTTATTGTATTTTATTCATCTGGGGTTGACTTCTAAGGCCGTAGCTATCAGATGTGGTGGAGCAACGGCCGAGAGTGGGGCCTAGGATGCCCGGTACATAGAAATGACCATTACTTTCACACTGTTTGCAAATATACATTATATACCATGGAAAATCTGTTGTATTTATGTTGTATTTTATGCTTCTGGCGTTGACTTCTTAGGCCCTAACTATTTGATCTGGTGGAGCACCACCCTAGGGTGAAGCCTAGGTTGCCCGGAACGTAGAAAAGACCATTACCTTCACACTGGTTGCAATTATTCGTTTTATACGATGGAAAAACTGTTCTATTTATTTTGTATTTTATGCTTCGGGCGTTGACTTCTAAGGCCTTAACTATTCAATCTGCTGGTGCAACGCCCAAGGGTGAAGCCTATGTTGCCCGGAAAGTAGAAATGACGTTAACTTTCATACTGGTTGCAATTATTCGTTTTATACGATGGAAAAACTGTTTTATTTATTTTGTATTTTATGCTTCGGGCGTTGACTTCTAAGGACCTATCTATTCAATCTGTTGGAGCAACGCCCTAGGGTGAAGCCTAGGTTGCCCGGAACGTTGAAATGAGCATAACTATCACACTGGTTGCAATTATTCGTTTTATACGATGAAAAAACTGTTGTATTTATATTGTATTTTATGCTTCTGGCGTTGACTACTTAGGCCCTAACTGTTCGATCTGGCGGAACAACGTCCTAGGATGAAGCCTAGGGTGCCCGGAAAGTAGAAATGACTATAACTTTCACACTGGCTGCAATTATTCCTTTTATACGATGGAAAAGCTGTGGCATCTTTATTGTATTTTATTCATCTGGGGCTGACTTCTAAGGCCGTAGCTATTAGATGTGGTGGAGCAACGCCCTAGAGTGACGCCCAAGTTGCCCGGAACGTAGAAATGACCATTACCTTCACACTGGTTGCAATTATTCGCTTTATACGATGGAAAAACTGTTCTATTTATTTTGTATTTTATGCTTGGGCCGTTGACTTCTAAGACCCTAACTATTCAATCTGTTGGTGCAACGCCCAAGGGTGAAGCCTATGTTGCCCGGAATGTAGAAATGACGTAAACTTTCATACTGGTTCCAATTATTCGTTTTATACGATGGAAAAGCTGTTTTATTTATTTTGTATTTTATGCGTCTGGCGTTGACTTCTTATGCCCTAACTATTCCCCCTGGCGGATCAACGCCCTAGAGTGAAACCTACGTTGCCCGGAACGTAGAAATGACTATTACTTTCACACTGGTTGCAATTATTCGTTTTATACGATGGAAAAGCTGTTCCATTTATTTTGTATTTTATGCTTCGGGCGTTGCCTCCTAAGGCCCTAACTATTCGATCTGGTGGAACAACGCCCTAGGGTCAAGCCTAGGTTGCGCGGAACGTAGAAATGACCATAAGTTTCACACTGGTAGCAATTATTCGTTTTATACGATGGAAAAACTGTTTTATTTATTTTGTATTTTATGCTTCTGGCGTTGACTTCTTATGCCCTAACTATTCCCTCTGGCGGATCAACGCCCTAGAGTGAAACCTACGTTGCCCGGAACGTAGAAATGACTATTACTTTCACACTGGTTGCAATTATTCGTTTTATACGATGGAAAAGCTGTTCCATTTATTTTGTATTTTGTGCTTCGGGCGTTGACTTCTAAGGCCCTAACTATTCCATCTGGAGGATCAACGCCCTAGAGTGAAACCTACGTTGCCCGGAACGCAGAAATGACTATTACTTTCACACTGGTTGCAATTATTCGTTTTATACGATGGAAAAGCTGTTCCATTTATTTTGTATTTTATGCTTCGGGCGTTGACTTCTAAGGCCCTAACTATTCCATCTGGTGGAACAACGCCCTAGGGTGAACCCTAGGTTGCCTGGAACGTAGAAATGACCATCACTTTCACACGGGTTGCAATTATTCCTGTTATAGGATGGAAAGACTGTTGTACTTTTATTGTATTTTATACTTCAGGCGTTGGCTTCTAAGGCCCTAGCTATTCGATCTGGTCGAGCAACGCCCTAGAGTGAAGCCTAGGTTGCCCGGAACGTAGAAATGACCATAACTTCCACACTGGTTGCAATTATTCGTTTTATACGATGGAAAAGCTGTTGTATTTATATCGTATTTTATGCTTCTGGCGTCGACCTCTTAGGCCCTAACTATTCCATCTGGTGGAACAACGCCGTCGGGTGAAGCCTAGGTTGCGCGGAACGTAGAAATGACCATAACTTTCACATTGGTAGCAACTATTCGTTTTATACGATGGTAAAACTGTTTTATTTATTTGGGACTGTATGCTTCCGGCGTTGACTTCTAAGGCCCTAACTATTTGATCTGGTGGAGCACCGCCCTAGAGTGAAGCCTAGGTTGCCCGGAACGTAGAAAAGACCATTACCTTCACACTGGTTGCAATTATTCGTTTTATACAAGGGAAAAACTGATCTATTTATTTTGTATTTTATGCTTCGGGCGTTGACTTCTAAGGCCTTAACTATTCAATCTGCTGGTGCAACGCCCAAGGGTGAAGCCTATGTTGCCCGGAAAGTAGAAATGACGTTAACTTTCATACTGGTTGCAATTATTCGTTTTATACGATGGAAAAACTGTTTTATTTATTTTGTATTTTATGCTTCGGGCGTTGACTTCTAAGGACCTATCTATTCAATCTGTTGGAGCAACGCCCTAGGGTGAAGCCTAGGTTGCCCGGAACGTTGAAATGAGCATAACTATCACACTGGTTGCAATTATTCGTTTTATACGATGAAAAAACTGTTGTATTTATATTGTATTTTATGCTTCTGGCGTTGACTACTTAGGCCCTAACTGTTCGATCTGGCGGAACAACGTCCTAGGATGAAGCCTAGGGTGCCCGGAAAGTAGAAATGACTATAACTTTCACACTGGCTGCAATTATTCCTTTTATACGATGGAAAAGCTGTGGCATCTTTATTGTATTTTATTCATCTGGGGCTGACTTCTAAGGCCGTAGCTATTAGATGTGGTGGAGCAACGCCCTAGAGTGACGCCCAAGTTGCCCGGAACGTAGAAATGACCATTACCTTCACACTGGTTGCAATTATTCGCTTTATACGATGGAAAAACTGTTCTATTTATTTTGTATTTTATGCTTGGGCCGTTGACTTCTAAGACCCTAACTATTCAATCTGTTGGTGCAACGCCCAAGGGTGAAGCCTATGTTGCCCGGAATGTAGAAATGACGTAAACTTTCATACTGGTTCCAATTATTCGTTTTATACGATGGAAAAGCTGTTTTATTTATTTTGTATTTTATGCGTCTGGCGTTGACTTCTTATGCCCTAACTATTCCCCCTGGCGGATCAACGCCCTAGAGTGAAACCTACGTTGCCCGGAACGTAGAAATGACTATTACTTTCACACTGGTTGCAATTATTCGTTTTATACGATGGAAAAGCTGTTCCATTTATTTTGTATTTTATGCTTCGGGCGTTGCCTCCTAAGGCCCTAACTATTCGATCTGGTGGAACAACGCCCTAGGGTCAAGCCTAGGTTGCGCGGAACGTAGAAATGACCATAAGTTTCACACTGGTAGCAATTATTCGTTTTATACGATGGAAAAACTGTTTTATTTATTTTGTATTTTATGCTTCTGGCGTTGACTTCTTATGCCCTAACTATTCCCTCTGGCGGATCAACGCCCTAGAGTGAAACCTACGTTGCCCGGAACGTAGAAATGACTATTACTTTCACACTGGTTGCAATTATTCGTTTTATACGATGGAAAAGCTGTTCCATTTATTTTGTATTTTGTGCTTCGGGCGTTGACTTCGAAGGCCCTAACTATTCCATCTGGAGGATCAACGCCCTAGAGTGAAACCTACGTTGCCCGGAACGCAGAAATGACTATTACTTTCACACTGGTTGCAATTATTCGTTTTATACGATGGAAAAGCTGTTCCATTTATTTTGTATTTTATGCTTCGGGCGTTGACTTCTAAGGCCCTAACTATTCCATCTGGTGGAACAACGCCCTAGGGTGAACCCTAGGTTGCCTGGAACGTAGAAATGACCATCACTTTCACACGGGTTGCAATTATTCCTGTTATAGGATGGGAAGACTGTTGTACTTTTATTGTATTTTATACTTCAGGCGTTGGCTTCTAAGGCCCTAGCTATTCGATCTGGTCGAGCAACGCCCTAGAGTGAAGCCTAGGTTGCCCGGAACGTAGAAATGACCATAACTTCCACACTGGTTGCAATTATTCGTTTTATACGATGGAAAAGCTGTTGTATTTATATCGTATTTTATGCTTCTGGCGTCGACCTCTTAGGCCCTAACTATTCCATCTGGTGGAACAACGCCGTCGGGTGAAGCCTAGGTTGCGCGGAACGTAGAAATGACCATAACTTTCACATTGGTAGCAATTATTCGTTTTATACGATGGTAAAACTGTTTTATTTATTTGGGACTGTATGCTTCCGGCGTTGACTTCTAAGGCCCTAACTATTTGATCTGGTGGAGCACCGCCCTAGAGTGAAGCCTAGGTTGCCCGGAACGTAGAAAAGACCATTACCTTCACACTGGTTGCAATTATTCGTTTTATACAAGGGAAAAACTGATCTATTTATTTTGTATTTTATGCTTCGGGCGTTGACTTCTGAGGCCCTAGCTATTCAATCTGTAGGTGCAACGCCCAAGGGTGAAGCCTATGTTGCCCGGAAAGTAGAAATGACGTTAACTTTCATACTGGTTGCAATTATTCGTTTTATACGATGGAAAAACTGTTTTAGTTATTTTGTATTTTGTGCTTCGGGCGTTGACTTCTAAGGCCCTAACTATTCGATCTGGCGGCGCAACGCCCTAGAGTGAAGCCTAGGTTGCCCGGAACGTAGAAATGACCATAACTTTCACACTGGTTGCTATCATTCGTTTTATACGATGGAAAAACTATTATATTTATATTGTATTTTATGCTTCTGGCGTTGACTACTTAGGCCCTAACTGTTCGATCTGGCGGAACAACGTCCTAGGATGAAGCCTAGGGTGCCCGGAAAGTAGAAATGACTATAACTTTCGCACTGGCTGCAATTATTCCTTTTATACGATGGAAAAGCTGTGGCATCTTTATTGTATTTTATTCATCTGGGGTTGACTTCTAAGGCCGTAGCTATTAGGTGTGGTGGAGCAACGCCCTAGAGTGACGCCCAAGTTGCCCGGAACGTAGAAATGACCATTACCTTCACACTGGTTGCAATTATTCGCTTTATACGATGGAAAAACTGTTCTATTTATTTTGTATTTTATGCTTCGGCCGTTGACTTCTAAGACCCTAACTATTCAATCTGTTGGTGCAACGCCCAAGGGTGAAGCCTATGTTGCCCGGAATGTAGAAATGACGTAAACTTTCATACTGGTTCCAATTATTCGTTTTATACGATGGAAAAGCTGTTTTATTTATTTTGTATTTTATGCGTCTGGCGTTGACTTCTTATGCCCTAACTATTCCCTCTGGCGGATCAACGCCCTAGAGTGAAACCTACGTTGCCCGGAACGTAGAAATGACTATTACTTTCACACTGGTTGCAATTATTCGTTTTATACGATGAAAAAACTGTTGTATTTATATTGTATTTTATGCTTCTGGCGTTGACTACTTAGGCCCTAACTGTTCGATCTGGCGGAACAACGTCCTAGGATGAAGCCTAGGGTGCCCGGAAAGTAGAAATGACTATAACTTTCACACTGGCTGCAATTATTCCTTTTATACGATGGAAAAGCTGTGGCATCTTTATTGTATTTTATTCATCTGGGGCTGACTTCTAAGGCCGTAGCTATTAGATGTGGTGGAGCAACGCCCTAGAGTGACGCCCAAGTTGCCCGGAACGTAGAAATGACCATTACCTTCACACTGGTTGCAATTATTCGCTTTATACGATGGAAAAACTGTTCTATTTATTTTGTATTTTATGCTTGGGCCGTTGACTTCTAAGACCCTAACTATTCAATCTGTTGGTGCAACGCCCAAGGGTGAAGCCTATGTTGCCCGGAATGTAGAAATGACGTAAACTTTCATACTGGTTCCAATTATTCGTTTTATACGATGGAAAAGCTGTTTTATTTATTTTGTATTTTATGCGTCTGGCGTTGACTTCTTATGCCCTAACTATTCCCCCTGGCGGATCAACGCCCTAGAGTGAAACCTACGTTGCCCGGAACGTAGAAATGACTATTACTTTCACACTGGTTGCAATTATTCGTTTTATACGATGGAAAAGCTGTTCCATTTATTTTGTATTTTATGCTTCGGGCGTTGCCTCCTAAGGCCCTAACTATTCGATCTGGTGGAACAACGCCCTAGGGTCAAGCCTAGGTTGCGCGGAACGTAGAAATGACCATAAGTTTCACACTGGTAGCAATTATTCGTTTTATACGATGGAAAAACTGTTTTATTTATTTTGTATTTTATGCTTCTGGCGTTGACTTCTTATGCCCTAACTATTCCCTCTGGCGGATCAACGCCCTAGAGTGAAACCTACGTTGCCCGGAACGTAGAAATGACTATTACTTTCACACTGGTTGCAATTATTCGTTTTATACGATGGAAAAGCTGTTCCATTTATTTTGTATTTTGTGCTTCGGGCGTTGACTTCTAAGGCCCTAACTATTCCATCTGGAGGATCAACGCCCTAGAGTGAAACCTACGTTGCCCGGAACGCAGAAATGACTATTACTTTCACACTGGTTGCAATTATTCGTTTTATACGATGGAAAAGCTGTTCCATTTATTTTGTATTTTATGCTTCGGGCGTTGACTTCTAAGGCCCTAACTATTCCATCTGGTGGAACAACGCCCTAGGGTGAACCCTAGGTTGCCTGGAACGTAGAAATGACCATCACTTTCACACGGGTTGCAATTATTCCTGTTATAGGATGGAAAGACTGTTGTACTTTTATTGTATTTTATACTTCAGGCGTTGGCTTCTAAGGCCCTAGCTATTCGATCTGGTCGAGCAACGCCCTAGAGTGAAGCCTAGGTTGCCCGGAACGTAGAAATGACCATAACTTCCACACTGGTTGCAATTATTCGTTTTATACGATGGAAAAGCTGTTGTATTTATATCGTATTTTATGCTTCTGGCGTCGACCTCTTAGGCCCTAACTATTCCATCTGGTGGAACAACGCCGTCGGGTGAAGCCTAGGTTGCGCGGAACGTAGAAATGACCATAACTTTCACATTGGTAGCAATTATTCGTTTTATACGATGGTAAAACTGTTTTATTTATTTGGGACTGTATGCTTCCGGCGTTGACTTCTAAGGCCCTAACTATTTGATCTGGTGGAGCACCGCCCTAGAGTGAAGCCTAGGTTGCCCGGAACGTAGAAAAGACCATTACCTTCACACTGGTTGCAATTATTCGTTTTATACAAGGGAAAAACTGATCTATTTATTTTGTATTTTATGCTTCGGGCGTTGACTTCTAAGGCCTTAACTATTCAATCTGCTGGTGCAACGCCCAAGGGTGAAGCCTATGTTGCCCGGAAAGTAGAAATGACGTTAACTTTCATACTGGTTGCAATTATTCGTTTTATACGATGGAAAAACTGTTTTATTTATTTTGTATTTTATGCTTCGGGCGTTGACTTCTAAGGACCTATCTATTCAATCTGTTGGAGCAACGCCCTAGGGTGAAGCCTAGGTTGCCCGGAACGTTGAAATGAGCATAACTATCACACTGGTTGCAATTATTCGTTTTATACGATGAAAAAACTGTTGTATTTATATTGTATTTTATGCTTCTGGCGTTGACTACTTAGGCCCTAACTGTTCGATCTGGCGGAACAACGTCCTAGGATGAAGCCTAGGGTGCCCGGAAAGTAGAAATGACTATAACTTTCACACTGGCTGCAATTATTCCTTTTATACGATGGAAAAGCTGTGGCATCTTTATTGTATTTTATTCATCTGGGGCTGACTTCTAAGGCCGTAGCTATTAGATGTGGTGGAGCAACGCCCTAGAGTGACGCCCAAGTTGCCCGGAACGTAGAAATGACCATTACCTTCACACTGGTTGCAATTATTCGCTTTATACGATGGAAAAACTGTTCTATTTATTTTGTATTTTATGCTTGGGCCGTTGACTTCTAAGACCCTAACTATTCAATCTGTTGGTGCAACGCCCAAGGGTGAAGCCTATGTTGCCCGGAATGTAGAAATGACGTAAACTTTCATACTGGTTCCAATTATTCGTTTTATACGATGGAAAAGCTGTTTTATTTATTTTGTATTTTATGCGTCTGGCGTTGACTTCTTATGCCCTAACTATTCCCCCTGGCGGATCAACGCCCTAGAGTGAAACCTACGTTGCCCGGAACGTAGAAATGACTATTACTTTCACACTGGTTGCAATTATTCGTTTTATACGATGGAAAAGCTGTTCCATTTATTTTGTATTTTATGCTTCGGGCGTTGCCTCCTAAGGCCCTAACTATTCGATCTGGTGGAACAACGCCCTAGGGTCAAGCCTAGGTTGCGCGGAACGTAGAAATGACCATAAGTTTCACACTGGTAGCAATTATTCGTTTTATACGATGGAAAAACTGTTTTATTTATTTTGTATTTTATGCTTCTGGCGTTGACTTCTTATGCCCTAACTATTCCCTCTGGCGGATCAACGCCCTAGAGTGAAACCTACGTTGCCCGGAACGTAGAAATGACTATTACTTTCACACTGGTTGCAATTATTCGTTTTATACGATGGAAAAGCTGTTCCATTTATTTTGTATTTTGTGCTTCGGGCGTTGACTTCGAAGGCCCTAACTATTCCATCTGGAGGATCAACGCCCTAGAGTGAAACCTACGTTGCCCGGAACGCAGAAATGACTATTACTTTCACACTGGTTGCAATTATTCGTTTTATACGATGGAAAAGCTGTTCCATTTATTTTGTATTTTATGCTTCGGGCGTTGACTTCTAAGGCCCTAACTATTCCATCTGGTGGAACAACGCCCTAGGGTGAACCCTAGGTTGCCTGGAACGTAGAAATGACCATCACTTTCACACGGGTTGCAATTATTCCTGTTATAGGATGGAAAGACTGTTGTACTTTTATTGTATTTTATACTTCAGGCGTTGGCTTCTAAGGCCCTAGCTATTCGATCTGGTCGAGCAACGCCCTAGAGTGAAGCCTAGGTTGCCCGGAACGTAGAAATGACCATAACTTCCACACTGGTTGCAATTATTCGTTTTATACGATGGAAAAGCTGTTGTATTTATATCGTATTTTATGCTTCTGGCGTCGACCTCTTAGGCCCTAACTATTCCATCTGGTGGAACAACGCCGTCGGGTGAAGCCTAGGTTGCGCGGAACGTAGAAATGACCATAACTTTCACATTGGTAGCAATTATTCGTTTTATACGATGGTAAAACTGTTTTATTTATTTGGGACTGTATGCTTCCGGCGTTGACTTCTAAGGCCCTAACTATTTGATCTGGTGGAGCACCGCCCTAGAGTGAAGCCTAGGTTGCCCGGAACGTAGAAAAGACCATTACCTTCACACTGGTTGCAATTATTCGTTTTATACAAGGGAAAAACTGATCTATTTATTTTGTATTTTATGCTTCGGGCGTTGACTTCTGAGGCCCTAGCTATTCAATCTGTAGGTGCAACGCCCAAGGGTGAAGCCTATGTTGCCCGGAAAGTAGAAATGACGTTAACTTTCATACTGGTTGCAATTATTCGTTTTATACGATGGAAAAACTGTTTTAGTTATTTTGTATTTTGTGCTTCGGGCGTTGACTTCTAAGGCCCTAACTATTCGATCTGGCGGCGCAACGCCCTAGAGTGAAGCCTAGGTTGCCCGGAACGTAGAAATGACCATAACTTTCACACTGGTTGCTATCATTCGTTTTATACGATGGAAAAACTATTATATTTATATTGTATTTTATGCTTCTGGCGTTGACTACTTAGGCCCTAACTGTTCGATCTGGCGGAACAACGTCCTAGGATGAAGCCTAGGGTGCCCGGAAAGTAGAAATGACTATAACTTTCGCACTGGCTGCAATTATTCCTTTTATACGATGGAAAAGCTGTGGCATCTTTATTGTATTTTATTCATCTGGGGTTGACTTCTAAGGCCGTAGCTATTAGGTGTGGTGGAGCAACGCCCTAGAGTGACGCCCAAGTTGCCCGGAACATAGAAATGACCATTACCTTCACACTGGTTGCAATTATTCGCTTTATACGATGGAAAAACTGTTCTATTTATTTTGTATTTTATGCTTCGGCCGTTGACTTCTAAGACCCTAACTATTCAATCTGTTGGTGCAACGCCCTAGGGTCAAGCCTAGGTTGCGCGGAACGTAGAAATGACCATAAGTTTCACACTGGTAGCAATTATTCGTTTTATACGATGGAAAAACTGTTTTATTTATTTTGTATTTTATGCTTCTGGCGTTGACTTCTTATGCCCTAACTATTCCCTCTGGTGGAACAACGCCGTCGGGTGAAGCCTAGGTTGCGCGGAACGTAGAAATGACCATAACTTTCACACTGGTAGCAATTATTCGTTTTATACGATGGTAAAACTGTTTTATTTATTTGGGATTTTATGCTTCCGGCGTTGACTTCTAAGGCACTAACTATTTGATCTGGTGGAGCACCGCCCTAGAGTGAAGCCTAGGTTGCCCGGAACGTAGAAAAGGCCATTACCTTCACACTGGTTGCAATTATTTGTTTTATACGATGGAAAAACTGATCTATTTATTTTGTATTTTATGCTTCTGGCGTTGACTTCTTAGGCCCTAACTGTTCGATCTGGTGGAACAACGTCCTCGGGTGAAGCCTAGGGTGCCCGGAAAGTAGAAATGACCATAACTTTCACACTGGTTGCAATTATTCGATTTATACGATGGAAAAGCTGTTGCACCTTTATTGTATTTTATTCATCTGGGGTTGACTGCTAAGGCCGTAGCTATTAGATGTGGTGGAGCAACGCCCTAGAGTGACGCCTAGGTTGCGCGGGACGTAGAAATGACCATTACTTCCACAATGTTTGCAATTATTCATTTTATACGATGGAAAAGCTATTGTACTTATATTGTATTTTATTCTTCTGGAGTCGACTTCTAAGGCCCTAGCTATTCGATTTGGTGGAGCAACGCCCGAGAGTGAAGCCTAGGTTGCCCGGAACGTAGAAATGACCATTACTTTCACACTGTTTGCAGTTATTCCTGTTATACGATGGAAAGACTTTTGCACCTTTATTGTATTTTATGCTTCTGGCGTTGACTTCTAAGGCCCTAGCTATTCGATTTGGTGGAGCAACGCCCGAGAGTGAAGCCTAGGTTGCCCGGAACGTAGAAATGACCATTACATTCACACTGGTTGCAATTATTCGTCTTATACGATGGAAAAGCTGTTGTATTTATATCGTATTTTATGCTTCTCGCGTTGACTTCTTAGGCCCTAACTATTCGATCTGGTGGAACAACGCCCTTGGGTGAAGCCTAGGTTGCGCGGAACGTAGAAATGACCATAACTTTCACACAGGTAGCAATTATTCGTTTTATACGATGGAAAAACTGTTTTATTTATTTTGTATTTTATGCTTCTGAAGTTGACTTCTAGGGCCCTAACTATTCGATCTGGTGGAGCAACGCCCTAGTGTGAAGCCTAGGTTGCCCGGAACGGAGAAATGACCATAACTTTCACACCGGTAGCAATTATTCGTTTTATACGATGGTAAAACTGTTCTGTTTATTTTGTATTTTATGCTTCGGGCGTTGACTTCTAAGGCCCTAACTATTCAGTCTGTTGGTGCAACGCCCTAGGGTGAAGCCTAGGTTGCCCGGAAAGTAGAAATGACGTTAACTTTCATACAGGTTGCAATTATTCGTTTTACACGATGGAAAAACTGTTGTATTTATATTGTATTTTATGCTTCGGGCATTGACCTCTAAGGCCGTAACTACTCAATCTGGTGGAACAACGCCCTTGGGTGAAGCCTAGGTTGCGCGGAACGTAGCAATGACCATAACTTTCACACTGGTAGCAATTATTCGTTTTATACGATGGAAAAACTGTTTTATTTATTTTGTATTTTATGCTTCTGACGTTGACTTCTAGGGCCCTAGCTATTCGATCTGGTGGAGCAACGCCCTAGAGTGAAGCCTAGGTTGCGCGGAACGTAGAAATGACCTTAACTTTCACACTGGTAGCAATTATTCGTTTTATGCGATGGAAAAACTGTTCTATTTATTTTGTATTTTATGCTACGGGCGTTGACTCCTAAGGCCATAACTATTCAATCTGTTGGTGCAGCGCCCAAGGGTGAAGCCTATGTTGCCCGGAATGTAGAAATGACGTTAACTTTCATACTGGTTCCAATTATTCGTTTTATACGATGGAAAAACTGTTTTATTTATTTTGTATTTTATGCTTCTGGCGTTGACTTCTTATGCCCTCACTATTCCCTCTGGGCGGATCAACGCCCTAGAGTGAAACCTACGTTGCCCGGAACGAAGAAATGACTATTACTTTCACACTGGTTGCAATTATTCGTTTTATACGATGGAAAAGCTGTTCCATTTATTTTGTATTTTATGCTTCGGGCGTTGCCTCCTAAGGCCCTAACTATTCGATCTGGTGGAACAACGCCCTAGGGTGAAGCCGAGGTTGCCCGGAACGTAGAAATGACCATAACTTCCACACTGGTTGTAATTATTCGTTTTATACGATGGAAAAGCTGTTGTATTTATATCGTATTTTTTGCTTCTGGCGTTGACCTCTTAGGCCCTAACTATTCCATCTGGTGGAACAACGCCGTCGGGTGAAGCCTAGGTTGCGCGGAACGTAGAAATGACCATAACTTTCACACTGGTAGCAATTATTCGTTTTATACGATGGTAAAACTGTTTTATTTATTTGGGATTTTATGTTTCCGGCGTTGGCTTCTAAGTCCCTAACTATTGGATCTGGTGGAGCACCGCCCTAGAGTGAAGCCTAGGTTGCCCGGAACGTAGAAAAGACCACTACCTTCACGCTGGTTGCAATTATTCGCTTTATACGATGGAAAAACTGATCTATTTATTTTGTATTTTATGCTTCTGGCGTTGACTTCTAAGGCCCTAACTATTCCATCTGGTGGAACAACGCCCTAGGGTGAAGCCTAGGTTGCCCGGGACGTAGAAATGACCATTACTTTCACAATGTTTGCAATTATTCATTTTATACGATGGAAAAGCTTTTGTACTTATATTGTATTTTATTCTTCTGGCGTCGACTTCTTAGGCCCTAACTATTCGATCTAGTGGAACAACGCCCTAGAGTGAAGACTTGGTTTCCCGGAACATGGAAATGGCCATTACTTTCACACTGTTTGCAGTTATTCCTGTTATACGATGGAAAGACATTTGCATCTTTATTGTATTTTATGCTTCTGGCGTTGACTTCTAAGGCCCTAGCTATTCGATTTGGTGGAGCAACGCCCGACAGAGAAGCCTAGGTTGCCCGGAACGTAGAAATGACCATTACATTCACACTGGTTGCAATTATTCGTCTTATACGATGGAAAAGCTGTTGTATTTATATCGTATTTTATGCTTCTCGCGATGACTTCGTAGGCCCTAACTATTCCATCTGGTGGAACAACGCCCTTGGGTGAAGCCTAGGTTGCGCGGAACGAAGAAATGACCATAACTTTCACACTGGTAGCAATTATTCGTTTTATACGATGGAAAAACTGTTTTATTTATTTTGTATTTTATGCTTCTGACGTTGACTTCTAGGGCCCTAACTATTCGATCTGGAAGAGCAACGCCCTAGAGTGAAGCCTAGGTTGCCCGGAACGGAGAAATGACCATAACTTTCACACCGGTAGCAATTATTCGTTTTATACGATGGTAAAACTGTTCTGTTTATTTTGTATTTTATGCTTCGGGCGTTGCCTCCTAAGGCCCTAACTATTCGATCTGGTGGAACAACGCCCTTGGGTGAAGCCTAGGTTGCGCGGAACGAAGAAATGACCATAACTTTCACACTGGTAGCAATTATTCGTTTTATACGATGGAAAAACTGATCTATTTATTTTGTATTTTATGCTTCTGGCGTTGACTTCTTAGGCCCTAACTGTTCGATCTGGTGGAACAACGTCCTCGGGTGAAGCCTAGGGTGCCCGGAAAGTAGAAATGACCATAACTTTCACACTGGTTGCAATTATTCGATTTATACGATGGAAAAGCTGTTGCACCTTTATTGTATTTTATTCATCTGGGGTTGACTGCTAAGGCCGTAGCTATTAGATGTGGTGGAGCAACGCCCTAGAGTGACGCCTAGGTTGCGCGGGACGTAGAAATGACCATTACTTCCACAATGTTTGCAATTATTCATTTTATACGATGGAAAAGCTATTGTACTTATATTGTATTTTATTCTTCTGGAGTCGACTTCTAAGGCCCTAGCTATTCGATTTGGTGGAGCAACGCCCGAGAGTGAAGCCTAGGTTGCCCTGAACGTAGAAATGACCATTACTTTCACACTGTTTGCAGTTATTCCTGTTATACGATGGAAAGACTTTTGCACCTTTATTGTATTTTATGCTTCTGGCGTTGACTTCTAAGGCCCTAGCTATTCGATTTGGTGGAGCAACGCCCGAGAGTGAAGCCTAGGTTGCCCGGAACGTAGAAATGACCATTACATTCACACTGGTTGCAATTATTCGTCTTATACGATGGAAAAGCTGTTGTATTTATATCGTATTTTATGCTTCTCGCGTTGACTTCTTAGGCCCTAACTATTCGATCTGGTGGAACAACGCCCTTGGGTGAAGCCTAGGTTGCGCGGAACGTAGAAATGACCATAACTTTCACACAGGTAGCAATTATTCGTTTTATACGATGGAAAAACTGTTTTATTTATTTTGTATTTTATGCTTCTGAAGTTGACTTCTAGGGCCCTAACTATTCGATCTGGTGGAGCAACGCCCTAGTGTGAAGCCTAGGTTGCCCGGAACGGAGAAATGACCATAACTTTCACACCGGTAGCAATTATTCGTTTTATACGATGGTAAAACTGTTCTGTTTATTTTGTATTTTATGCTTCGGGCGTTGACTTCTAAGGCCCTAACTATTCAGTCTGTTGGTGCAACGCCCTAGGGTGAAGCCTAGGTTGCCCGGAAAGTAGAAATGACGTTAACTTTCATACAGGTTGCAATTATTCGTTTTACACGATGGAAAAACTGTTGTATTTATATTGTATTTTATGCTTCGGGCATTGACCTCTAAGGCCGTAACTACTCAATCTGGTGGAACAACGCCCTTGGGTGAAGCCTAGGTTGCGCGGAACGTAGAAATGACCTTAACTTTCACACTGGTAGCAATTATTCGTTTTATGCGATGGAAAAACTGTTCTATTTATTTTGTATTTTATGCTACGGGCGTTGACTCCTAAGGCCATAACTATTCAATCTGTTGGTGCAGCGCCCAAGGGTGAAGCCTATGTTGCCCGGAATGTAGAAATGACGTTAACTTTCATACTGGTTCCAATTATTCGTTTTATACGATGGAAAAACTGTTTTATTTATTTTGTATTTTATGCTTCTGGCGTTGACTTCTTATGCCCTCACTATTCCCTCTGGGCGGATCAACGCCCTAGAGTGAAACCTACGTTGCCCGGAACGAAGAAATGACTATTACTTTCACACTGGTTGCAATTATTCGTTTTATACGATGGAAAAGCTGTTCCATTTATTTTGTATTTTATGCTTCGGGCGTTGCCTCCTAAGGCCCTAACTATTCGATCTGGTGGAACAACGCCCTAGGGTGAAGCCGAGGTTGCCCGGAACGTAGAAATGACCATAACTTCCACACTGGTTGTAATTATTCGTTTTATACGATGGAAAAGCTGTTGTATTTATATCGTATTTTTTGCTTCTGGCGTTGACCTCTTAGGCCCTAACTATTCCATCTGGTGGAACAACGCCGTCGGGTGAAGCCTAGGTTGCGCGGAACGTAGAAATGACCATAACTTTCACACTGGTAGCAATTATTCGTTTTATACGATGGTAAAACTGTTTTATTTATTTGGGATTTTATGTTTCCGGCGTTGGCTTCTAAGTCCCTAACTATTGGATCTGGTGGAGCACCGCCCTAGAGTGAAGCCTAGGTTGCCCGGAACGTAGAAAAGACCACTACCTTCACGCTGGTTGCAATTATTCGCTTTATACGATGGAAAAACTGATCTATTTATTTTGTATTTTATGCTTCTGGCGTTGACTTCTAAGGCCCTAACTATTCCATCTGGTGGAACAACGCCCTAGGGTGAAGCCTAGGTTGCCCGGGACGTAGAAATGACCATTACTTTCACAATGTTTGCAATTATTCATTTTATACGATGGAAAAGCTTTTGTACTTATATTGTATTTTATTCTTCTGGCGTCGACTTCTTAGGCCCTAACTATTCGATCTAGTGGAACAACGCCCTAGAGTGAAGACTTGGTTTCCCGGAACATGGAAATGGCCATTACTTTCACACTGTTTGCAGTTATTCCTGTTATACGATGGAAAGACATTTGCATCTTTATTGTATTTTATGCTTCTGGCGTTGACTTCTAAGGCCCTAGCTATTCGATTTGGTGGAGCAACGCCCGACAGAGAAGCCTAGGTTGCCCGGAACGTAGAAATGACCATTACATTCACACTGGTTGCAATTATTCGTCTTATACGATGGAAAAGCTGTTGTATTTATATCGTATTTTATGCTTCTCGCGATGACTTCGTAGGCCCTAACTATTCCATCTGGTGGAACAACGCCCTTGGGTGAAGCCTAGGTTGCGCGGAACGAAGAAATGACCATAACTTTCACACTGGTAGCAATTATTCGTTTTATACGATGGAAAAACTGTTTTATTTATTTTGTATTTTATGCTTCTGACGTTGACTTCTAGGGCCCTAACTATTCGATCTGGAAGAGCAACGCCCTAGAGTGAAGCCTAGGTTGCCCGGAACGGAGAAATGACCATAACTTTCACACCGGTAGCAATTATTCGTTTTATACGATGGTAAAACTGTTCTGTTTATTTTGTATTTTATGCTTCGGGCGTTGACTTCTAAGGCCCTAACTATTCAATCTGTTGGTGCAACGCCCTAGGGTGAAGCCTAGGTTGCCCGGAAAGTAGAAATGACGTTAACTTTCATACTGGTTGCAATTATTCGTTTTACACGATGAAAAAACTGTTGTATTTATATTGTATTTTATGCTTCGGGCATTGACCTCTAAGGCCCTAACTACTCAATCTGTTGGAGCAACGCCCTAGGGCGAAGCCTATGTTGCCCGGAAAGTAGAAATGACGATAACTTCCACACTGGTTGCAATTATTCGTCTTATACGATGGAAAAGCTGTTGTATTTATATCGTATTTTATGCTTCTCGCGTTGACTTCGTAGGCCCTAACTATTCCATCTGGCGGAACAACGCCCTTGGGTGGATCCTAGGTTGCGCGGAACGTAGAAATGACCTTAACTTTCACACTGGCTGCAATTATTCCTTTTATACGATGGAAAAGCTGTGGCATCTTTATTGTATTTTATTCATCTGGGGCTGACTTCTAAGGCCGTAGCTATTAGATGTGGTGGAGCAACGCCCTAGAGTGACGCCCAAGTTGCCCGGAACGTAGAAATGACCATTACCTTCACACTGGTTGCAATTATTCGCTTTATACGATGGAAAAACTGTTCTATTTATTTTGTATTTTATGCTTGGGCCGTTGACTTCTAAGACCCTAACTATTCAATCTGTTGGTGCAACGCCCAAGGGTGAAGCCTATGTTGCCCGGAATGTAGAAATGACGTAAACTTTCATACTGGTTCCAATTATTCGTTTTATACGATGGAAAAGCTGTTTTATTTATTTTGTATTTTATGCGTCTGGCGTTGACTTCTTATGCCCTAACTATTCCCCCTGGCGGATCAACGCCCTAGAGTGAAACCTACGTTGCCCGGAACGTAGAAATGACTATTACCTTCACACTGGTTGCAATTATTCGTTTTATACGATGGAAAAGCTGTTCCATTTATTTTGTATTTTATGCTTCGGGCGTTGCCTCCTAAGGCCCTAACTATTCGATCTGGTGGAACAACGCCCTAGGGTCAAGCCTAGGTTGCGCGGAACGTAGAAATGACCATAAGTTTCACACTGGTAGCAATTATTCGTTTTATACGATGGAAAAACTGTTTTATTTATTTTGTATTTTATGCTTCTGGCGTTGACTTCTTATGCCCTAACTATTCCCTCTGGCGGATCAACGCCCTAGAGTGAAACCTACGTTGCCCGGAACGTAGAAATGACTATTACTTTCACACTGGTTGCAATTATTCGTTTTATACGATGGAAAAGCTGTTCCATTTATTTTGTATTTTGTGCTTCGGGCGTTGACTTCTAAGGCCCTAACTATTCCATCTGGAGGATCAACGCCCTAGAGTGAAACCTACGTTGACCGGAACGCAGAAATGACTATTACTTTCACACTGGTTGCAATTATTCGTTTTATACGATGGAAAAGCTGTTCCATTTATTTTGTATTTTATGCTTCGGGCGTTGACTTCTAAGGCCCTAACTATTCCATCTGGTAGAACAACGCCCTAGGGTGAACCCTAGGTTGCCTGGAACGTAGAAATGACCATCACTTTCACACGGGTTGCAATTATTCCTGTTATAGGATGGAAAGACTGTTGTACTTTTATTGTATTTTATACTTCAGGCGTTGGCTTCTAAGGCCCTAGCTATTCGATCTGGTCGAGCAACGCCCTAGAGTGAAGCCTAGGTTGCCCGGAACGTAGAAATGACCATAACTTCCACACTGGTTGCAATTATTCGTTTTATACGATGGAAAAGCTGTTGTATTTATATCGTATTTTATGCTTCTGGCGTCGACCTCTTAGGCCCTAACTATTCCATCTGGTGGAACAACGCCGTCGGGTGAAGCCTAGGTTGCGCGGAACGTAGAAATGACCATAACTTTCACATTGGTAGCAATTATTCGTTTTATACGATGGTAAAACTGTTTTATTTATTTGGGACTGTATGCTTCCGGCGTTGACTTCTAAGGCCCTAACTATTTGATCTGGTGGAGCACCGCCCTAGAGTGAAGCCTAGGTTGCCCGGAACGTAGAAAAGACCATTACCTTCACACTGGTTGCAATTATTCGTTTTATACAAGGGAAAAACTGATCTATTTATTTTGTATTTTATGCTTCGGGCGTTGACTTCTGAGGCCCTAGCTATTCAATCTGTAGGTGCAACGCCCAAGGGTGAAGCCTATGTTGCCCGGAAAGTAGAAATGACGTTAACTTTCATACTGGTTGCAATTATTCGTTTTATACGATGGAAAAACTGTTTTAGTTATTTTGTATTTTGTGCTTCGGGCGTTGACTTCTAAAGCCCTAACTATTCGATCTGGCGGCGCAACGCCCTAGAGTGAAGCCTAGGTTGCCCGGAACGTAGAAATGACCATAACTTTCACACTGGTTGCTATCATTCGTTTTATACGATGGAAAAACTATTATATTTATATTGTATTTTATGCTTCTGGCGTTGACTACTTAGGCCCTAACTGTTCGATCTGGCGGAACAACGTCCTAGGATGAAGCCTAGGGTGCCCGGAAAGTAGAAATGACTATAACTTTCGCACTGGCTGCAATTATTCCTTTTATACGATGGAAAAGCTGTGGCATCTTTATTGTATTTTATTCATCTGGGGTTGACTTCTAAGGCCGTAGCTATTAGGTGTGGTGGAGCAACGCCCTAGAGTGACGCCCAAGTTGCCCGGAACGTAGAAATGACCATTACCTTCACACTGGTTGCAATTATTCGCTTTATACGATGGAAAAACTGTTCTATTTATTTTGTATTTTATGCTTCGGCCGTTGACTTCTAAGACCCTAACTATTCAATCTGTTGGTGCAACGCCCAAGGGTGAAGCCTATGTTGCCCGGAATGTAGAAATGACGTAAACTTTCATACTGGTTCCAATTATTCGTTTTATACGATGGAAAAGCTGTTTTATTTATTTTGTATTTTATGCGTCTGGCGTTGACTTCTTATGCCCTAACTATTCCCTCTGGCGGATCAACGCCCTAGAGTGAAACCTACGTTGCCCGGAACGTAGAAATGACTATTACTTTCACACTGGTTGCAATTATTCGTTTTATACGATGGAAAAGCTGTTCCATTTATTTTGTATTTTATGCTTCGGGCGTTGCCTCCTAAGGCCCTAACTATTCGATCTGGTGGAACAACGCCCTAGGGTCAAGCCTAGGTTGCGCGGAACGTAGAAATGACCATAAGTTTCACTCTGGTAGCAATTATTCGTTTTATACGATGGAAAAACTGTTTTATTTATTTTGTATTTTATGCTTCTGGCGTTGACTTCTTATGCCCTAACTATTCCCTCTGGCGGATCAACGCCCTAGAGTGAAACCTACGTTGCCCGGAACATAGAAATGACTATTACTTTCACACTGGTTGCAATTATTCGTTTTATACAATGGAAAAGCTGTTCCATTTATTTTGTATTTTGTGCTGCGGGCGTTGACTTCTAAGGCCCTAACTATTCCATCTGGTGGAACAACGCCCTAAGGTGAAGCCTAGGTTGCCTGGAACGTAGAAATGACCATCACTTTCACACGGGTTGCAATTATTCCTGTTGTAGGATGGAAAGACTGTTGTATTTTTATTGTATTTTATACTTCAGGCGTTGACTTCTAAGGCCCTAGCTATTCGATCTGGTCGAGCAACGCCCTAGAGTGAAGCCTAGGTTGCCCGGAACGTAGAAATGACCATAACTTCCACACTGGTTGCAATTATTCGTTTTATACGATGGAAAAGCTGTTGTATTTATATCGTATTTTATGGTTCTGGCGTTGACCTCTTAGGCCCTAGCTATTCCATCTGGTGGAACAACGCCGTCGGGTGAAGCCTAGGTTGCGCGGAACGTAGAAATGACCATAACTTTCACACTGGTAGCAATTATTCGTTTTATACGATGGTAAAACTGTTTTATTTATTTGGGATTTTATGCTTCCGGCGTTGACTTCTAAGGCACTAACTATTTGATCTGGTGGAGCACCGCCCTAGAGTGAAGCCTAGGTTGCCCGGAACGTAGAAAAGGCCATTACCTTCACACTGGTTGCAATTATTTGTTTTATACGATGGAAAAACTGATCTATTTATTTTGTATTTTATGCTTCTGGCGTTGACTTCTTAGGCCCTAACTGTTCGATCTGGTGGAACAACGTCCTCGGGTGAAGCCTAGGGTGCCCGGAAAGTAGAAATGACCATAACTTTCACACTGGTTGCAATTATTCGATTTATACGATGGAAATGCTGTTGCACCTTTATTGTATTTTATTCATCTGGGGTTGACTGCTAAGGCCGTAGCTATTAGATGTGGTGGAGCAACGCCCTAGAGTGACGCCTAGGTTGCCCGGGACGTAGAAATGACCATTACTTCCACAATGTTTGCAATTATTCATTTTATACGATGGAAAAGCTTTTGTACTTATATTGTATTTTATTCTTCTGGAGTCGACTTCTAAGGCCCTAGCTATTCGATTTGGTGGAGCAACGCCCGAGAGTGAAGCCTAGGTTGCCCGGAACGTAGAAATGACCATTACTTTCACACTGTTTGCAGTTATTCCTGTTATACGATGGAAAGACTTTTGCATCTTTATTGTATTTTATGCTTCTGGCGTTGACTTCTAAGGCCCTAGCTATTCGATTTGGTGGAGCAACGCCCGAGAGTGAAGCCTGGGTTGCCCGGAACGTAGAAATGACCATTACATTCACACTGGTTGCAATTATTCGTCTTATACGATGGAAAAGCTGTTGTATTTATATCGTATTTTATGCTTCTCGCGTTGACTTCTTAGGCCCTAACTATTCGATCTGGTGGAACAACGCCCTTGGGTGAAGCCTAGGTTGCGCGGAACGTAGAAATGACCATAACTTTCACACAGGTAGCAATTATTCGTTTTATACGATGGAAAAACTGTTTTATTTATTTTGTATTTTATGCTTCTGAAGTTGACTTCTAGGGCCCTAACTATTCGATCTGGTGGAGCAACGCCCTTGTGTGAAGCCTAGGTTGCCCGGAACGGAGAAATGACCATAACTTTCACACCGGTAGCAATTATTCGTTTTATACGATGGTAAAACTGTTCTGTTTATTTTGTATTTTATGCTTCGGGCGTTGACTTCTAAGGCCCTAACTATTCAGTCTGTTGGTGCAACGCCCTAGGGTGAAGCCTAGGTTGCCCGGAAAGTAGAAATGACGTTAACTTTCATACAGGTTGCAATTATTCGTTTTACACGATGGAAAAACTGTTGTATTTATATTGTATTTTATGCTTCGGGCATTGACCTCTAAGGCCGTAACTACTCAATCTGGTGGAACAACGCCCTTGGGTGAAGCCTAGGTTGCGCGGAACGTAGCAATGACCATAACTTTCACACTGGTAGCAATTATTCGTTTTATACGATGGAAAAACTGTTTTATTTATTTTGTATTTTATGCTTCTGACGTTGACTTCTAGGGCCCTAGCTATTCGATCTGGCGGAGCAACGCCCTAGAGTGAAGCCTAGGTTGCCCGGAACGGAGAAATGACCATAACTTTCACACCGGTAGCAATTATTCGTTTTACACGATGGAAAAACTGTTGTATTTATATTGTATTTTATGCTTCGGGCATTGTCCTCTAAGGCCCTAACTACTCAATATGTTGGAGCAACACCCTACGGTGAAGCCTAGGTTGCCCGGAAAGTAGAAATGACCATAACTTTAATCCTGGTTGCAATTATTCGTTTTACACGATGGAAAAACTGTTGTATTTATATTGTATTTTATGCTTCGGGCATTGACCTCTAAGGCCGTAACTACTCAATCTGGTGGAACAACGCCCTTGGGTGAAGCCTAGGTTGCGCGGAACGTAGAAATGACCATAACTTTCACACTGGTAGCAATTATTCGTTTTATACGATGGAAAAACTGTTTTATTTACTTTGTATTTTATGCTTCTGGCGTTGACTTCTTATGCCCTAACTATTCCCTCTGGCGGAACAACGCCCTAGAGTGAAACCTACGTTGCCCGGAACGTAGAAATGACTATAACTTTCACACTGGTTGCAATTATTCGTTTTATACGATGGAAAAGCTGTTCCATTTATTTTGTATTTTATGCTTCGGGCGTTGTCTTCTAAGGCCCTAACTATTCGATCTGGTGGAACAACACCCTAAGGTGAAGCCTAGGTTGCGCGGAACGTAGAAATGACCATAACTTTCACACTGGTAGCAATTATTCGTTTTATACGATGGAAAAGCTGTTGCATCTTTATTGTATTTTATTCATCGGGGGTTGACTTCTAAGGCCGTAGCTATTAGATGTGGTGGAGCAACGCCCTAGAGTGACACCTAGGTTGCCCGGGACGTAGAAATGACCATTACTTTCACAATGTTTGCAATTATTCATTTTATACGATGGAAAAGCTTTTGTACTTATATTGTATTTTATTCTTCTGGCGTCGACTTCTTAGGCCCTAATTAATCGATCTAGTGTAACAACGCCCTAGAGTGAAGACTTGGTTTCCCGGAACATGGAAATGACCATTAGTTTCACACTGTTTGCAGTTATTCCTGTTATACGATGGAAGAACTGTTGTACTATTATTGCCTTTTATGCTTTGGGCATTGACTTCTAAGGCCCTAACTATTCAATCTGTTGGAGCAACGCCCTAGGGTGAAGCCTAGGTTGCCCGGAAAGTGGAAATGACCATAAATATATCCTGGTTGCAATTATTCGTTTTATATGATGGAAAAACTGTTGTACTTATATTGTATTTTTTGCTTCTGGCGTTCACTTCTTTGGCCCTAACTATTCGATCTGGTGGAACAACGCCCTAGGGTGAAGCCTAGGTTGCACGGAACGTAGAAATGACCATAACTTTCACACTGGTTGCTATTATTCGTTTTATACGATGGAAAAACTGTTATATTTATATTGTATTTTATGCTTCTGACGTTGACTTCTTAGGCCCTAACTATTCGATCTGGTGGAACAACGCCCTAGAGTGAAGCCTAGGTTGCCTGGAACGTAGAAATGACAATTACTTTCACACTGGTTGCTATTATTCGTTTTATACAATGGAAAAACTGTCATATTTATATTGTATTTTATGCTTCTGGCGTTGACTTCTTTGGCCCTAACTGTTCGATATGGTGGAACAACGCCCTAGAGTGAAGACTAAGTTGCCCGGAACGAAGAAATGACCATCACTTTCAAACTGGTTACAATTATTCCTATTATATGATGGAAAAACTGTTGTATTTCTATTGCATTTTATGCTTCGGGCATTGACCTCTAAGGTCCTATCTATTCAATCTGTTGGAACAACGCCCTAGGGTGAAGACTAGGTTGCCCGGAAAGTAGAGATGACCATAACCTTCACACTGGTTGCAATTGTTCGTTTTATACGATGGAAAAGCTGTTGCATCTTTATTGTATTTTATTCTTCTGGCGTTGACTTCTAAGGCCGTAGCTATTAGATGTGGCGGAGCAACGCCCTAGAGTGACACCTAGGTTGCCCGGAACGTAGAAATGACCATTACTTTCACAATGTTTGCAATTATTCATTTTATACGATGGAAAAACTATTGTACTTATATTGATTTTATTCTTCTGGCGTTGACTTCTTAGGCCCTAACTATTCGATCTGGTGGAACAACGCCCTAGAGTGAAGCCTAGGTTGCACGGAACATGGAAATGACCATTACTTTCACACTGTTTGCAAATATACATTATATACGGTGGAAAAGCTGTTGTATTTATATTGTATTTTATGGTTCGGGCATTAACTTCTAGGGCCCTAACTATTCAATCTGTTGGAGCAACGGCCTAGGGTGAATCCTAGGTTGCCCGGAAAGAAGAAATGACCATAACTTTCATACTGGTTGCAATTATTTGTTTTATAGAGTGAAAAAACTGTTGTATTTATATCGTATTTTATGCTTCTGGCGTTCACTTCTTAGGCTCTAACTATTCGATCTGGTGGAACAACGCCCTAGGGTGAAGCCTAGGTTGCCCGGAACGTAGAAATGACCATAACTTTCACATTGGTAGCAATTATTCGTTTCATACAATGGAAAAACTGTTCCATTTATTTTGTATTTTATGCTTCGGGCGTTTACTTCTAAGTCCCTAACTGTTTGTTCTGGTGGAGCAACGACCTAGAGTGAAGCCTAGGTTGCCCGGAACGCAGAAATGACCATAACTTTCACACTCGTTGCAATTATTCCTGTTCTACGATGGAAAAGCTGTTGTATTTATATCGCATTTTATGCTTCTGGCGTTGACTTCTTAGTCCCTAACTATTCCATCTGGTGGAACAGCGCCCTAGGGTGAAGCCTAGGTTGCCCGGAAAGTAGAAATGACCATAACTTGCACACTGGTATCAATTATTCGTTTTATACGACGGAAAAACTGTACTATTTATTTTGTATTTTATGCTTCGGGCGTTGACTTCTAAGGCCCTAGCTATTCCATCTGGTGGATCAACGCCCCAGAGTGAAGCCTAGGTTGCCCGGAACGTGGAAATGACCATCACTTTCAAACTGGTTGCAATTATTCCTGTTATATGATGGAAAAACTTATGTACTTTTATTGCATTTTATGCTTCGGGCATTGACTTCTAAGGACCTAACTATTCAATCTGTTGGAGCAACGCCCTATGGTGAAGCCTAGGTTGCCCGGAAAGTGGAAGTGACCATAACTTTCATACTGGTTGCAATTATTCGTTTTACACGGTGAAAAAACTGTTGTATTTATATTGTATCTTATGCTTCTGGCGTTCACTTCTTAGGCCCTAACTATTCGAACTGGTGAAACAACACCCTAGGGTGAAGCCTAGGTTGCCCGGAACGTAGAAATGACCATAACTTTCACACTGGTAGCAATTATTCGTTTTACACGATGGAAAAACTGTTCCATTTATTTTGTATTTTATGCTTCGGGCGATGACTTCTAAGGCCCTAACTGTTTGATCTGGTGGAGCAACGCCCTAGGGTGAAGCCTAGGTTGCCCGGAACGTAGAAATGACCATAACTTTCACACTGGTTGCAATTATTCCTGTTCTACGATGGACAAACTGTTGTATTTATATCGTATTTTATGCTTCTGGCGTTGACGTCTAAGGACCTAACTATTCGATCTTGTTGGGCAACGCTCTGGAGTGAAGCCTAGGTTGCTCGGAATGTAGGAATGACCATAGATTTCACACTGGTTGCAATTATTCGTTTTATACGATGGAAAAACTGTTGCATCTTTATCGTATTTTATGCTTCGGGCGTGGACTTCTTAGGCCCTAACTATTCGATCTGGTGGAGCAACTCCCTAGAGTGAAGCCCAGGTTGCCCGGAACGTAGAAATGACCATAACTTTTACACTGGTAGCAATTATTCGTTTTATACAATGGAAAAACTGTTCTATTTATTTTGCATTTTATGCTTCGGGCGTTGACTTCTAAGGCCCTAACTGATTGATCTGGTGGAGCAACGCCCTAGAGTGAAGCCTAGATTGCCCGGAACGTTGAAATGACCAGTACTTTCACACTGTTTGCAGTTATTCCTGTTATACGATGGAAAAACTGTTGCATCTTTATTGCATTTTATGCTTCTGTCTTTGACTTCTAAGGCCCTAACTATTCGATCAGGTGGAGCAACGCCCTAGAGTGACGCCTAGGTTGCCCGGCACGAAGAAATGACCAGTACTTTCACACTGTTTGCAGTTATTCCTGTTATACGATGGAAAAACTGTTGCATCTTTATTGCATTTTATGCTTTTGGCGTTGACTTCTAAGGCCCTAACTATTCGATCAGGTGGAGCAACACCCTAGGGTGAAGCCTAGGTTGGCCGCAATGTAGAAATGTCCATAACTTTCACACTGGTTGCAATTATTCGTTTTATACGATTGAAAAGCTGTTGTATTTATATTGTGTTTTATGCTTCGTGCATTGACTTTTAAGGCCCTTACTATTCGATCTGTTGGAGCAACGCCCTAGGGTGAAGCCTAGGTTGCCCGGAACGTAGAAATGAGCATAACTATCACACTGGTTGCAATTATTCGTTTTATACGATGAAAAAACTGTTGTAGTTATATTGTATTTTATGCTTCTGGCGTTCACTTCTTAGGCCCTAACTATTCGAACTGGTGAAACAACGCCCTAGGGTGAAGCCTAGGTTGCCAGGAACGTAGAAATGACCATAACTTTCACACTGGTAGCAATTATTCGTTTTATACAATGGAAAAACTGTTGCATTTATTTTGTATTTTATGCTTCGGGCGTTGACTTCTAAGGCCCTAACTGTTTGATCTGGTGGAGCCACGCCCTAGAGTGAAGCCTCGGTTGCCCGGAACGTAGAAATGACCATAACTTTCACACTGGTTATAATTATTCCTGTTCTACGATGGACAAACTGTTGTATTTATATCGTATTTTATGCTTCTGGCGTTGACGTCTAAGTACCCAACTATTCGATCTTGTGGGGCAACGCTCTAGAGTGAAGCCTAGGTTGCTCGGAATGTAGGAATGGCCATAAATTTCACACTGGTAGCAATCATTCGTTTTATACGATGGAAAAACTGTTGCATCTTTATCGTATTTTATTCTTCTGGCGTTGACTTCTAAGGCCGTAGCTATTAGATGTGGTGGAGCAACGCCCTAGAGTGACACCTAGGTTGCCCGGAACGTAGAAATGACCATTACTTTCACAATGTTTGCAATTATTCATTTTATACGATGGAAAAATTAGTGTACTTATATTGATTTTATTCTTCTGGCGTTGACTTCTTAGGCCCTAACTATTCGATCTGGTGGAACAACGCCCTAGAGTGAAGCCTAGGTTGCACGGAACATGGAAATGACCATTACTTTCACACTGTTTGCAAATATACATTACATACGGTGGAAAAGCTGTTGTATTTATATTGTATTTTATGGTTCGGGCATTAACTTCTAGGGCCCTAACTATTCAATCTGTTGGAGCAACGGCCTAGGGTGAATCCTAGGTTGCTCGGAAAGAAGAAATGACCATAACTTTCATACTGGTTGCAATTATTTGTTTTATAGAGTGAAAAAACTGTTGTATTTATATTGTATTTTATGCTTCTGGCGTTCACTTCTTAGGCTCTAACTATTCGATCTGGTGGAACAACGCCCTAGGGTGAAGCCTAGGTTGCCCGGAACGTAGAAATGACCATAACTTTCACATTGGTAGCAATTATTCGTTTCATACAATGGAAAAACTGTTCCATTTATTTTGTATTTTATGCTTCGGGCGTTTACTTCTAAGTCCCTAACTGTTTGTTCTGGTGGAGCAACGACCTAGAGTGAAGCCTAGGTTGCCCGGGTCGCAGAAATGACCATAACTTTCACAATCGTTGCAATTATTCCTGTTCTACGATGGAAAAGCTGTTGTATTTATATCGCATTTTATGCTTCTGGCGTTGACGTCTAAGGACCTAACTATTCGATCTTGTTGGGCAACGCTCTGGAGTGAAGCCTAGGTTGCTCGGAATGTAGGAATGACCATAGATTTCACACTGGTTGCAATTATTCGTTTTATACGATGGAAAAACTGTTGCATCTTTATCGTATTTTATGCTTCGGGCGTGGACTTCTAAGGCCCTAACTATTCGATCTGGTGGAGCAACTCCCTAGAGTGAAGCCTAGGTTGCACGGAACGTAGAAATGACCATATCTTTTACACTGGTAGCAATTATTAGTTTTATACAATGGAAAAACTGTTCTATTTATTTTGCATTTTATGCTTCGGGCGTTGAATTCTAAGGACCTAACTGATTGATCTGGTGGAGCAACGCCCTAGAGTGAAGCCTAGATTGCCCTGAACGTTGAAATGACCAGTACTATAACACTGTTTGCAGTTATTCCTGTTATAGGATGGAAAAACTGTTGCATCTTTATTGCATTTTATGCTTCTGTCTTTGACTTCTAAGGCCCTAACTATTCGATCAGGTGGAGCAACGCCCTAGAGTGACGCCTAGGTTGCCCGGCACGAAGAAATGACCAGTACTTTCACACTGTTTGCAGTTATTCCTGTTATACGATGGAAAAACTGTTGCATCTTTATTGCATTTTATGCTTTTGGCGTTGACTTCTAAGGCCCTAACTATTCGATCAGGTGGAGCAACACCCTAGGGTGAAGCCTAGGTTGGCCGCAATGTAGAAATGTCCATAACTTTCACACTGGTTGCAATTATTCGTTTTATACGATTGAAAAGCTGTTGTATTTATATTGTGTTTTATGCTTCGTGCATTGACTTTTAAGGCCCTTACTATTCGATCTGTTGGAGCAACGCCCTAGGGTGAAGCCTAGGTTGCCCGGAACGTAGAAATGAGCATAACTATCACACTGGTTGCAATTACTCGTTTTATACGATGAAAAAACTGTTGTATTTATATTGTATTTTATGCTTCTGGCGTTCACTTCTTAGGCCCTAACTATTCGAACTGGTGAAACAACGCCCTAGGGTGAAGCCTAGGTTGCCAGGAACGTAGAAATGACCATAACTTTCACACTGGTAGCAATTATTCGTTTTATACAATGGAAAAACTGTTGCATTTATTTTGTATTTTATGCTTCGGGCGTTGACTTCTAAGGCCCTAACTGTTTGATCTGGTGGAGCCACGCCCTAGAGTGAAGCCTCGGTTGCCCGGAACGTAGAAATGACCATAACTTTCACACTGGTTATAATTATTCCTGTTCTACGATGGACAAACTGTTGTATTTATATCGTATTTTATGCTTCTGGCGTTGACGTCTAAGTACCCAACTATTCGATCTTGTGGGGCAACGCTCTAGAGTGAAGCCTAGGTTGCTCGGAATGTAGGAATGGCCATAAATTTCACACTGGTAGCAATCATTCGTTTTATACGATGGAAAAACTGTTGCATCTTTATCGTATTTTATTCTTCTGGCGTTGACTTCTAAGGCCGTAGCTATTAGATGTGGTGGAGCAACGCCCTAGAGTGACACCTAGGTTGCCCGGAACGTAGAAATGACCATTACTTTCACAATGTTTGCAATTATTCATTTTATACGATGGAAAAATTATTGTACTTATATTGATTTTATTCTTCTGGCGTTGACTTCTTAGGCCCTAACTATTCGATCTGGTGGAACAACGCCCTAGAGTGAAGCCTAGGTTGCACGGAACATGGAAATGACCATTACTTTCACACTGTTTGCAAATATACATTATATACGGTGGAAAAGCTGTTGTATTTATATTGTATTTTATGGTTCGGGCATTAACTTCTAGGGCCCTAACTATTCAATCTGTTGGAGCAACGGCCTAGGGTGAATCCTAGGTTGCTCGGAAAGAAGAAATGACCATAACTTTCATACTGGTTGCAATTATTTGTTTTATAGAGTGAAAGAACTGTTGTATTTATATTGTATTTTATGCTTCTGGCGTTCACTTCTTAGGCTCTAACTATTCGATCTGGTGGAACTACGCCCTAGGGTGAAGCCTAGGTTGCCCGGAACGTAGAAATGACCATAACTTTCACATTGGTAGCAATTATTCGTTTCATACAATGGAAAAACTGTTCCATTTATTTTGTGTTTTATGCTTCGGGCGTTTACTTCTAAGTCCCTAACTGTTTGTTCTGGTGGAGCAACGACCTAGAGTGAAGCCTAGGTTGCCCGGAACGCAGAAATGACCATAACTTTCACAATCGTTGCAATTATTCCTGTTCTACGATGGAAAAGCTGTTGTATTTATATCGCATTTTATGCTTCTGGCGTTGACGTCTAAGGACCTAACTATTCGATCTTGTTGGGCAACGCTCTGGAGTGAAGCCTAGGTTGCTCGGAATGTAGGAATGACCATAGATTTCACACTGGTTGCAATTATTCGTTTTATACGATGGAAAAACTGTTGCATCTTTATCGTATTTTATGCTTCGGGCGTGGACTTCTAAGGCCCTAACTATTCGATCTGGTGGAGCAACTCCCTAGAGTGAAGCCTAGGTTGCCCGGAACGTAGAAATGACCATAACTTTTACACTGGTAGCAATTATTCGTTTTAAACAATGGAAAAACTGTTCTATTTATTTTGCATTTTATGCATCGGGCGTTGACTTCTAAGGACCTAACTGATTGATCTGGTGGAGCAACGCCTTAGAGTGAAGCCTATATTGCCCGGAACGTTGAAATGACCAGTACTATCACACTGTTTGCAGTTATTCCTGTTATACGATGGAAAAACTGTTGCATCTTTATTGCATTTTATGCTTCTGGCGTTGACTTCTAAGGCCCTAACTATTCGATCTGGTGGAGCAACGCCCTAGGGTGAAGCCTAGGTTGGCCGGAATGTAGAAATGTCCATAACTTTCACACTGGTTGCAATTATTCGTTTTATACGATTGAAAAGCTGTTGTATTAATATTGTATTATATGCTTCAGGCGTTGACTTCTTAGGCCCTAACTATTCCCTCTGGTGGATCAACGCCCTAGAGTGAAACCTACGTTGCCCGGAACGTAGAAATGACCATTACCTTCACACTGGTTGCAATTATTCCTGTTATACGATGGAAAAACTGTTGTATTTTAATTGTATTTTATGCTTTTAGCGATGAATTCTAAGTCCCTAGCTATTCGATCTGGTGGAGCAACGCCCTAGAGTGACGCCAGGGTTTCTCGGAACGTAGAAATGACCATTACTTTCACACTGGTTGCAATTATTCGTTTTATACGATGGAAAAACTGTTCTATTTATTTTGTATTTTATGCTTCGGGCGTTGACTTCTAAGGACCTAACTATTCGATCTGGTGGAGCAACGCCCTAGAGTGAAGCCTAGGTTGCCCGGTACGTAGAAATGACCATCATTTTCAAACTGGTTGCAAATATTCCTGTTATAGGATGTAAAAACTGTTGTATTTGTATTGCATTTTATGCGTCGGGCATTGACTTCTAAGGCCCTAGCTATTCCATCGGTTGGAGCAACGCCCTAGGATGAAGCCTAGGCTGCCCGGAAAGTAGAAATGACCATAACTTTCATACTGGTTGCAATTATTCGTTTTATATGATGGAAAAACTGTTGTATTTATGTTGTATTTTATGCTTCTGTCGTTGACTTCTTAGGCCCTAACTATACGATCTGGTGGAACAACGCCCTACAGTGAAGCCTAGGTTGCCTGGAACGTAGAAATGACAATTACTTTCACACTGTTTGCAGTTATTCCTGTTACATGATGGAAAAACTGTTGCACCTTTATTGTATTTTATGCTTCTGGCGTTGATTTCTAAGGCCCTAACTATTCGATCTGGTGGAACAACGCCCTAGGGTGAAGCCTAGGTTGCGCGGAACGTAGAAATGACCATAACTTTCACACTGGTAGCAATTATTCGTCTTATACGATGGAAAAGCTGTTTTATTTACTTTGTATTTTATGCTTCTGGCGTTGACTTCTTATGCCCTAACTATTCCCTCTGGCGGATCAACGCCCTAGAGTGAAACCTACGTTGCCCGGAACGTAGAAATGACTATTACTTTCACACTGGTGCAATTATTCGTTTTATATGATGGAATAACTGTTGTATTTATATAGTGTTTTTTGCTTCTGGCGTTGACTTCTTAGGCCCTAACTATTCCATCTGGTGGAACAACGCCCTTGGGTGAAGCCTAGGTTGCCTGGAACGTAGGAATGACCATCACTTTCACACGGGTTGCAATTATTCCTGTTATAGGATGGAAAGACTGTTGCATTTTTATTGCATTTTATACTTCAGGCGTTGACTTCTAAGGCCCCAGCTATTCGATCTGGTCGAGCAACGCCCTAGAGTGAAGACTAGGTTGCCCGGTACGTAGAAATGACCATTACTTTCACACTGTTTGCAAATATACATTATACACGATGGAAAATCTGTTGTATTTGTGTTGTATTTTATGCTTCGGGCGTTGACTTCTTAGGCCCTAACTATTTGATCTGGTGGAGCACCGCCCTAGAGTGAAGCCTATGTTGCCCGGAACGTAGAAAAAAAAATTACCTTCACACTGGTTGCAATTATTCGTTTTATACGATGGAAAAACTGTTCTATTTATTTTGTATTTTATGCTTCGGGCGTTGACTTCTAAGGGCCTAACTATTCAATCTGTTGGTGCAACGCCCAAGTGTGAAGCCTATGTTCCCCCGAAAGCAGAAATGACGTTAACTTTCATATTGGTTGCAATTATTCGTTTTATACGGTGGAAAAACTGTTCTATTTATTTTGTATTTTATGATTCGGGCGTTGACGTCTAAGGCCCTAGCTATTCGGTCTGGTCGAGCAACGCCCTAGAGTGAAGCCTAGGTTGCCCGGAACGTAGAAATGACCATAACTTCCACACTGTTTGCAATTATTCGTTTTATACGATGGAAAAGCTGTTGTATTTATATCGTATTTTATGCTTCTGGCGTTGACCGCTTAGGCCCTAACTATTCCATCTGGTGGAACAACGCCGTCGGGTGAAGCCTAGGTTGCGCGGAACGTAGAAATGACCCTAACTTTCACACTGGTAGCAATTATTCGCTTCATACGACGGTAAATCTGTTTTATTTATTTGGTATTTTATGCTTCCGGCGTTGACTTCTAAGGCCCTAACTATTCAATCTGTTGGTGCAACGCCCAAGGGTGAAGCTATGTTGCCCGGAAAGTAGAAATGACGTTAACTTTCATACTGGTTGCAATTACTCGTTTTATACGATGGAAAAACTGTTTTATTTATTTTGTATTTTATGCTTCGGGCGTTGACTTCTAAGTCCCTAACTATTCGATCTGGTGCCGGAACGCCCTAGAGTGAGGCAGAGGTTGCCCGGAACGTAGAAATGACCATAACTTTCGCACTGTTTGCAGTTATTCCTGTTATACGATGGAAAAACTTTTGCATCTTTATTGTACTTTATGCTTCTGGCGTTGACTTCTAAGGCCCTAGCTATTCGATTTGGTGGAGCAACGCCCGAGAGTGAAGCCTAGGTTGCCCGGAACGTACAAATGACCATAACTTTCACACTGGTTGCTATCATTCGTTTTATACGATTGAAAAACTGTTATATTTATATTGTATTTTATGCTACGGGCGTTGACTTCTAAGGCCATAACTATTAAATCTGTTGGTGCAACGCCCAAGGGTGAAGCCTATGTTGCCCGGAATTTAGAAATGACGTTAACTTTCATACTGGTTGCAATTATTCGTTTTAGACGATGGAAAAACTGTTTTATATATTTTGTATTTTATGCTTCGGGCGTTGACTTCTAAGGCCTTAACTATTCGATCTGGTGGCGCAACGACCTAGAGTGAATCCTAGGTTGCCCGGAACGTAGAAATGACCATAATTTTCACACTGGTTGCAATTATTCGTTTTATGCGATGGAAAAGCTGTGGCATCTTTATTGTATTTTATTCATCTGGGGTTGACTTCTAAGGCAGTAGCTATTAGATGTGGTGGAGCCACGCCCTAGAGTGACGCCTGGGTTGCCGGGAACGTAGAAATGACCATTACTTTCACAATGTTTGCAATTATTCATTTTATACGATGGAAAAGCTTTTGTACTTATATTGTATTTTATTCTTCTGGCGTTGACTTCTTAGGCCCTAACTATTCGATCTGGTGGAACAACGCCCTAGAGTGAAGACTAGGTTGCCCGGAACATGGAAATGGCCATTACTTTCACACTGTTTGCAGGTATTCCTGTTATACGATGGAAAAACTATTGCATCTTTATTGTATTTTATGCTTCTGTCGTTGACTTCTAATGCCCTAGCTATTTGATCTGGTGGAGCACCGCCCTAGAGTGAAGCCTAGGCTGCCCGGAACGTAGAAAAGACCATTACCTTCACACTGGTTGCAATTATTCGTTTTATACGATGGAAAAACTGTTCTATTTATTTTGTATTTTATGCTTCGGGCGTTGACTTCTAAGGCCTTAACTATTCAATCTGCTGGTGCAACGCCCAAGGGTGAAGCCTATGTTGTCCGGAAAGTAGAAATGACGTTAACTTTCATACTGGTTGCAATTATTCGTTTTATACGATGGAAAAACTGTTCTATTTATTTTGTATTTTATGCTTCGGGCGTTGACTTCTAAGGCCTTAACTATTCAATCTGCTGGTGCAACGCCCAAGGGTGAAGCCTATGTTGTCCGGAAAGTAGAAATGTCCATAACTTTCACACTGGTTGCAATTATTCGTTTTATACGATGGAAATGCTGTTGTATTTATATCGTATCTTATGCTTCTGGCGTTGACATCTTAGGCCCTAACTATTCCATCTGGTGGAACAACGCCCTTGGGTGAAGCCTAGGTAGCGCGGAACGTAGCAATGACCATAACTTTCACACTGGTAGCAATTATTCGTTTTACACGATGGAAAAACTGTTCTATTTATTTTGTATTTTATGCTTCGGGCGTCGACTTCTAAGGCCCTAGCTATTCGATCTGGTCGAGCAACGCCCTAGTGTGAAGCCTAGGTTGCCCGGAACGTAGAAATGACGATAACTTCCACACTGGTTGCAATTATTCGTTTTATACGATGGAAAAGCCGTTGTATTTATATCGCATTTTATGCTTCTGGCGTTGACTTCTTAGTCCCTAACTATTCCATCTGGTGGAGCAACGCCCTAGGGTGAAGCCTAGGTTGCCCGGAAAGTAGAAATGACCATAACTTCCACACTGGTATCAATTATTCGTTTTATACGATGGAAAAACTGTACTATTTATTTTGTATTTTATGCTTCGGGCGTTGACTTCTAAGGCCCTAGCTATTCCATCTGGTGGATCAACGCCCCAGAGTGAAGCCTAGGTTGCCCGGAACGTGGAAATGACCATCACTTTCAAACTGGTCGCAATTATTCCTGTTATATGATGGAAGAACTTATGTATTTTTATTGCATTTTATGCTTCGGGCATTGACTTCTAAGGACCTAACTATTCAATCTGTTGGAGCAACGCCCTATGGTGAAGCCTAGGTTTCCCGGAAAGTGGAAGTGACCATAACTTTCATACTGGTTGCAATTATTCGTTTTATACGATGAAAAAACTGTTGTATTTATATTGTATTTTATGCTTCTGGCGTTCACTTCTTAGGCCCTAACTATTCGAACTGGTGAAACAACACCCTAGGGTGAAGCCTAGGTTGCCCGGAACGTTGAAATGACCATAACTTTCACACTGGTAGCAATTATTCGTTTTACACGATGGAAAAACTGTTCCATTTATTTTGTATTTTATGTTTCGGGCGTTGACTTCTATGGCCCTAACTGTATGATCTGGTGGAGCAACGCCCTAGAGTGAAGCCTAGGTTGACCGGAACGTAGAAATGACCATAACTTTCACACTGGTTGCAATTATTCCTGTTCTACGATGGGCAAACTGTTGTATTTATATCGTATTTTATGCTTCTGGCGTTGACGTCTAAGTACCCAACTATTCGATCTTGTGGGGCAACGCTCTAGAGTGAAGCCTAGGTTGCTCGGAATGTAGGAATGCCCATAAATTTCACACTGGTAGCAATCATTCGTTTTATACGATGGAAAAACTGTTGCATCTTTATCGTATTTTATGCCTCGGGCGTGGACTTCTAAGGCCCTAACTATTCGATCTGGTGGAGCAACTCCCTAGAGTGAAGCCTAGGTTGCCCGGAACGTAGAAATGACCATAACTTTTACACTGGTAGCAATTATTCGTTTTATACAATGGAAAAACTGTTCTATTTATTTTGCATTTTATGCTTCGGGCGTTGACTTCTAAGGACCTAACTGATTGGTCTGGTGGAGCAACGCCCTAGAGTGAAGCCTAGATTGACCGGAACGTTGAAATGACCAGTACTATCACACTGTTTGCAGTTATTCCTGTTATACGATGGAAAAACTGTTGCATCTTTATTGCATTTTATGCTTCTGGCGCTGACTTCTAAGGCCCTAACTATTCGATCAGGTGGAGCAACGCCCTAGAGTGAATCCTAGGTTGCCCGGAACGTAGAAATGACCAGTACATTCACACTGGTTGCAGTTACTCCTGTAAAACGATGGAAAAACTGTTGCATCTTTATCGTATTTTATGATTCTGGCGTTGACTTCTAAGGCCCTAACTATTCGATCTGGTGAAACAACGCCCTAGGGTGAAGCCTAGGTTGCCCGGAACGTAGAAATGACCATAACTTTCACACTGGTAGCAATTATTCGTTTTATACAATGGAAAAACTGTTCCATTTATTTTGTATTTTATGCTTCGGGCGTTGACTTCTAAGGCCCTAACTGTTTGATCTGGTGGAGCCACGCCCTAGAGTGAAGCCTCGGTTGCCCGGAACGTAGAAATGACCATAACTTTCACACTGGTTATAATTATTCCTGTTCTACGATGGACAAACTGTTGTATTTATATCGTATTTTATGCTTTTGGCGTTGACGTCTAAGGACCCAACTATTCGATCTTGTGGGGCAACGCTCTAGAGTGAAGCCTAGGTTGCTCGGAATGTAGGAATGACCATAAATTCCACACTGGTAGCAATCATTCGTTTTATACGATGGAAAAACTGTTGCATCTTTATCGTATTTTATTCTTCGGGCGTGGACTTCTAAGGCCCTAACTATTCGATCTGGTGGACCAACTCCCTAGAGTGAAGCCTAGGTTGCCCGGAACGTAGAAATGACCATAACTTTTACACTGGTAGCAATTATTCGTTTTAAACAATGGAAAAACTGTTCTATTTATTTTGCATTTTATGCTTCGGGCGTTGACTTCTAAGGACCTAACTATTCGATCTGGTCGAGCAACGCCCTAGAGTGAAGCCTAGGTTGCCCGGTACGTAGAAATGACCATCATTTTCAAACTGGTTGCAATTATTCCTGTTATAGGATGTAAAAACTGTTGTATTTGTATTGCATTTTATGCGTCGGGCATTGACTTCTAAGGCCCTAGCTATTCCATCGGTTGGAGCAACGCCCTAGGGTGAAGCCTAGGTTGCCCGGAAAGTAGAAATGACCATAACTTTCATACTGGTTGCAATTATTCGTTTTATATGATGGAAAAACTGTTGTATTTATGTTGTATTTTATGCTTCTGTCGTTGACTTCTTAGGCCCTAACTATACCATCTGGTGGAACAACGCCCTACAGTGAAGCCTAGGTTGCCTGGTACGTAGAAATGACAATTACTTTCACACTGTTTGCAGTTATTCCTGTTACATGATGGAAAAACTGTTGCACCTTTATTGTATTTTATGCTTCTGGCGTTGATTTCTAAGGCCCTAACTATTCGATCTGGTGGAGCAACGTCCTAGTGTGAAGCCTAGGTTGCCCGGAACGAAGAAATGACCATAACTTTCACACTGGTTGCTATTATTCGTTTTATACAATTGAAAAACTGTCTTATTTATATTGTATTTTATGCTTCTGGCGTTGACTTCTTTGGCCCTAACTGTTCGATATGGTGGAACAACGCCCTAGAGTGAAGCCTAAGTTGCCCGGAACGAAGAAATGACCATCACTTTCAAACTGGTTGCATTTATTCCTGTTATATGATGGAAAAACTGTTGCATTTTTATTGCATTTTATGCTTCGGGCATTGACCTCTATGGTCCTAACTATTCATTCTGTTGGAGCAACGCCCTAGGGTGAAGCCTAGGCTGCCCGGAAAGTAGAAATGACCATAACTTTCACACTGGTTGCAACTATTCGTTTTATACGATGGAAAAGCTGTTGTATTTATATTGTATTTTATGCTTCTGGCGTTCACTTCTTAGGGCCTAACTATTCGATCTGATGGAACAATGCCCTAGGGTGAAGCCTAGGCTGCCCGGAACGTAGAAATGACCATAACTTTTACACTGGTAGCAATTATTCGTTTTATACAATGGAAAATCTGTTCTATTTATATTGTATTTTATGCTTCGGGCGTTGACTTCTTTGTCCCTAACAATTCGATCTGGTGGAACAACGCCCTAGAGTGAAGCCTAGGTTGCCTGGAACGTAGAAATGACAATTACTTTCACACTGGTTGCTATTATTCGTTTTATACAATGGAAAAACTGTCATATTTATATTGTATTTTATTCTTCTGGCGTTGGCTTCTAAGGCCGTAGCTATTAGATGTGGTGGAGCAACGCCCTAGAGTGACGCCTAGGTTGCCCGGAACGTAGAAATGACCATTACTTTCACAATGTTTGCAATTGTTCATTTTATACGATTTAAAAAACTGTTGTACTTATATTGATTTTATTCTTCTGGCGTTGACTTCTTAGGCCCTAACTATTCGAACTGGTGGAACAACGGCCTAGAGTGAAACCTAGGTTGCCCGGAACGTATAAATGACCATCACATTCAAAC
Organism: Calliopsis andreniformis; assembly: GCF_051401765.1. Taxonomy (NCBI): domain Eukaryota; kingdom Metazoa; phylum Arthropoda; class Insecta; order Hymenoptera; family Andrenidae; genus Calliopsis; species Calliopsis andreniformis. Next base: position 11,765,809 of record NW_027480433.1, read on the forward strand.
TGGTTGCAATTATTCCTGTTATATGATGGAAGAACTGTTGTACTATTATTGCCTTTTATGCTTCGGGCATTGACTTCTAAGGCCCTAACTATTCAATCTGTTGGAGCAGCGCCCTAGGGTGAAGCCTAGGTTGCCCGGAAAGTGGAAATGACCATAAATTTATCCTGGTTGCAATTATTCGTTTTATATGATGGAAAAACTGTTGTATTTATATTGTATTTTTTGCTTCTGGCGTTCACTTCTTTGGCCCTAACTATTCAATCTGTTGGAGCAACGCCCTAGGGTGAAGCCTAGGTTGCCCGGAAAGTAGAAATGACCATAACTTTCACACTGGTTGCAATTATTCGTTTTATATGATGCAAAAACTGTTGTATTTATATTGTATTTTATGCTTCTGGCGTTCTCTTCTTAGGCCCTGACTATTCAATCTGTTGGAGCAACGCCCTAGGGTGAAGCCTAGGTTGCCCGGAACGTAGAAATGACCATAACATTCGCACTGGTTGCTATTATTCGTTTTATACGATGGAATAACTGTTATATTTATATTGTATTTTATGCTTCTGACGTTGACTTCTTAGGCCCTAACTATTCGATCTGGTGGAACAACGCCCTAGAGTGAAGCCTAGGTTGCCTGGAACGTAGAAATGACAATTACTTTCACACTGTTTGCAGTTATTCCTGTTATATGATGGAAAAACTGTTGCATCTTTATTGTATTTTATGCTTCTGGCGTTGATTTGTAAGGCCCTAACTATTCAATCTGTTGGAGCAACGCCCTGGGGTGAAGCCTAGGCTGCCCGGAAAGTAGAAATGACCATAACTTTCACACTGGTTACCATTATTCGTTTTATACGATGGAAAAGCTGTTGTATTTATATTGTATTTTATGCTTCTGGCGTTCACTTCTTTGTCCCTAACAATTCGATCTGGTGGAACAACGCCCTAGAGTGAAGCCTAGGTTGCCTGGAACGTAGAAATGACAATTACTTTCACACTGGTTGCTATTATTCGTTTTATACAATGGAAAAACTGTCATATTTATATTGTATTTTATTCTTCTGGCGTTGGCTTCTAAGGCCGTAGCTATTAGATGTGGTGGAGCAACGCCCTAGAGTGACGCCTAGGTTGCCCGGAACGTAGAAATGACCATTACTTTCACAATGTTTGCAATTGTTCATTTTATACGATTTAAAAAACTGTTGTACTTATATTGATTTTATTCTTCTGGCGTTGACTTCTTAGGCCCTAACTATTCGAACTGGTGGAACAACGGCCTAGAGTGAAACCTAGGTTGCCCGGAACGTATAAATGACCATCACATTCAAACTGGTTGCAATTATTCCTGTTATATGATGGAAGAACTGTTGTACTATTATTGCCTTTTATGCTTCGGGCATTGACTTCTAAGGCCCTAACTATTCAATCTGTTGGAGCAGCGCCCTAGGGTGAAGCCTAGGTTGCCCGGAAAGTGGAAATGACCATAAATTTATCCTGGTTGCAATTATTCGTTTTATATGATGGAAAAACTGTTGTATTTATATTGTATTTTTTGCTTCTGGCGTTCACTTCTTTGGCCCTAACTATTCAATCTGTTGGAGCAACGCCCTAGGGTGAAGCCTAGGTTGCCCGGAAAGTAGAAATGACCATAACTTTCACACTGGTTGCAATTATTCGTTTTATATGATGCAAAAACTGTTGTATTTATATTGTATTTTATGCTTCTGGCGTTCTCTTCTTAGGCCCTGACTATTCAATCTGTTGGAGCAACGCCCTAGGGTGAAGCCTAGGTTGCCCGGAACGTAGAAATGACCATAACATTCGCACTGGTTGCTATTATTCGTTTTATACGATGGAATAACTGTTATATTTATATTGTATTTTATGCTTCTGACGTTGACTTCTTAGGCCCTAACTATTCGATCTGGTGGAACAACGCCTTAGAGTGAAGCCTAGGTTGCCTGGAACGTAGAAATGACAATTACTTTCACACTGTTTGCAGTTATTCCTGTTATATGATGGAAAAACTGTTGCATCTTTATTGTATTTTATGCTTCTGGCGTTGATTTGTAAGGCCCTAACTATTCAATCTGTTGGAGCAACGCCCTGGGGTGAAGCCTAGGCTGCCCGGAAAGTAGAAATGACCATAACTTTCACACTGGTTACCATTATTCGTTTTATACGATGGAAAAGCTGTTGTATTTATATCGTATTTTATGCTTCTGGCGTTGACTTCTTAGGCCCTAACTATTCCATCTGGTGGAACAACGCCCTATCGTGAAGCCTAAGTTGCCCGAAACGCAGAAATGACCAGTACTTTCACACTGGTTGCAGTTAATCGTTTTATACAATGGAAAAGCTGTTCTATGTATTTTGCATTTTATGCTTCGGGCGTTGAGTTCTAAGGCCCTAACTATTCGATCTGGTGGAGCAACGCCCTAGAGTGAAGCCTAGGTTGCCCGGGAACTAGAAATGACCATATCTTCCACACTGGCTGCTATTATTCGTTTTATACGATGGAAGAGCTGTTATATTTATATTGCATATTATGCTTCTGGCATTGAATTCTAAGTCCCTAGCTATTCGATCTGGTGGAGCAACATCCTAGCATCATGCCTAGGTTGCCCGGAACGTTGAAATGACCATAACTTTCACACTGGTTGCTATTATTCCTTTTATACGATGGAAAAGCTGCTAAATTTATATTGCATTTTATGCTTCTGGCATTGAATTCTCAGTCCCTAGCAATTCCATTTGGTGGAGCAACACCCTAGAGTGAAGCCTAGGTTGCCCGGAACGTAGAAGTGACCATTACTTCCACACTGTTTGCAAATATACATTATATACGATGGAAAAGCTGTTGTACTTATATTGTAATTTGTGCTTCTGGCGTTGACTTCTTAGGCCCTAACTATTTCATCTGGTGGAGCACGGCCCTAGAGTGAAGCCTAGGTTGCCCGGAACGTAGAACATACCATTACCTTCACACTGGTTGCAATTATTCCTGTTATACGATGGAAAAACTGTTGCACCTTTATTGTATTTTACGCTTCTGGCGTTGACTTCATAGGCCCTAACTATTCGATCTGGTGGAGCAACGTCCTAGAGTGAAGCCTAGGTTGACCGGAACGTAGAAGTGACCATTACTTCCACACTGTTTGCAAATATACATTATATACGATGGAAAAGCTGTTGTACTTATATTGTAATTTATGCTTCAGGCGTTGACTTCTTAGGCCCTAACAATTTGATCTGGTGGAGCACCGCCCTAGAGTGAAGCCTAGGTTGACCGGAACGTAGAAATGACCATAACTTTCACACTGGTTACCATTATTCGTTTTATACGATGGAAAAGCTGTTGTATTTATATCGTATTTTATGCTTCTGGCGTTGACTTCTTAGGCCCTAACTATTCCATCTGGTGGAACAACGCTCTATGGTGAAGCCTAGGTTGCCCGGAACGCAGAAATGACCAGTACTTTCACACTGGTTGCAGTTAATCGTTTTATACAATGGAAAAGCTGTTCTATGTATTTTGCAATTTTATGCTTCGGGCGTTGACTTCTAAGGCCCTAACTATTCGATCTGGTGGAGCAACGCCCTAGAGTGAAGCCTAGGTTGCCCGGGAACTAGAAATGACCATAACTTTCACACTGGTTGCTATTATTCGTTTTATACGATGGAAAAGCTGTTATATTTATATTGCATATTATGCTTCTGGCATTGAATTCTAAGTCCCTAGCTATTCGATCTGGTGGAGCAACGCCCTAGATTGAAGCCTAGGTTGCTCGGTACGTAGAAATGACCATTACCTTCACACTGTTTGCAATTATTCATTTTATACGATGGCAAAGCTGTTGTATTTATATTGTATTTTATGCTTCCGGCGTTAACTTCTAAGGCCCTAGCTATCAGATGTGGAGCAGCAACGCCCTAGAGAGACGCGTAGGTTGCCAGGCACGTAGAAATGACCATTACTTTCACAATGTTCGCAATCATTCATTTTATACGATGGAAGAACTGTTGTACTTATATTGTATTTTATGCTTCGGGCGTTGACTTCTAAGGCCCTAACTATTCGATTTGGTGGAGCAACGCCCTGCAGTGAAGCCTAGGTTGCCCGTAACGTAGATATGTCCATAACCATCACACAGGTTGCAATTATTCGTTTTATACGATGGAAAGACTGTTGTACATATTTTGTAGTTCATGCTTCTGGCGTTGACTTCGAAGGCCCTAACTATTCCATCTGGTGGAACGACGCCCTAGGGTGAAGCCTAGGTTGCCCGGAAGGTAGAAATGACCAGTACTCTCACACTGGTTGCAGTTATTCGTTATATACAATGGAAAGACTGTTCTATTTATTTTGCATTTTATGCTTCGGGCGTTGACTTCTAAGGCCCTAACTATTCCATCTGGTGGAGCAACACCCTACCGTGAAGCCTAGGTTGCCCGGAACGTAGAAATGACCATTACTTCCACACTGTTTGCAAATATACTTTATATACGATGGAAAAGCTGTTGTACTTATATTGTAATTTATGCTTCTGGCGTTGACTTCTTAGGCCGTAACTATTTGATCTGGTGGAGCACCGCCCTAGAGTGAAGCCTAGGTTGCCCGGAACGTAGAACATACCATTACCTTCACACGGTTTGCCATTATTCCGGTTATACGATGGAAAAACTGTTGTACTTATATCGTATTTTATTCTTCTGGCGTTGACTTCTTAGGCCCTAACTATTTGATCTGGTGGAGCAGCGCCCTAGAGTGTAGCCTAGGTTGCCCGGAACGTAGACCATACCATTACCTTCACACTGGTGGAAATTATTCCTGTTATGCGATGGAAAAACTCTTCCATCTTTATTGTATTTTATGCTTCGGGCATTGACTTCTAAAGCCCTAACTATTCGATCTGGTGGAGCACGCCCTAGAGTGAAGGCTAGGTTGCTCGGAATGTAGAAATGACCATAACTTTTACACTGGTAGCAATTATTCGTTTTATACAATGGAAAAACTGTTCCATTTATTTTGTATTTTATGCTTCGGGCGTTGACTTCTAAGGCCCTAACTGTTTGATCTGGTGGAGCAACGCCCTAGAGTGAAGCCTAGGTTGCCCGGAACGTAGAAATGACCATTACTTCCACACTGTTTGCAAATATACATTATATACGATGGAAAAGCTGTTGTACTTATATTGTAATTTATGCTTCTGGCGTTTACTTCTAAGGACCTAGCTATTCGATCTGGTGGAGCAACGCCCTAGAGTGAAGCCTAGGTTGCCCGGAACGTAGAAATGACCATAACTTTTACACTGGTAGCAATTATTCGTTTTATACAGTGGAAAAACTGTTCTATGTATTTTGCATTTTATGCTTCGGGCGTTGACTTCTAAGGCCCTAACTATTCGATCTGGTGGAGCAACGCCCTAGAGTGAAGCCTAGGTTGCCCGGGAACTAGAAATGACCATAACTTCCACTCTGGTTGCTATTATTCGTTTTATACGATGGAAAAGCTGTTATATTTATATTGCATATTATGCTTCTGGCATTGAATTCTAAGTCCCTAGCTATTCGATCTGGTGGAGCAACATCCTAGCGTGATGCCTAGGTTGCCCGGAACGTTGAAATGATCATAACTTTCGCACTGGTTGCTATTATTCCTTTTATACGATGGAGAAGCTGTTAAATTTATATTGCATTTTATGCTTCTGGCATTGAATTCTCAGTCCCTAGCAATTCCATTTGGTGGAGCAACACCCTAGAGTGAAGCCTAGGTTGCCCGGAACGTAGAAGTGACCATTACTTCCACACTGTTTGCAAACATACATTATATACGATGGAAAAGCTGTTGTACTTATATTGTAATTTATGCTTCTGGCGTTGACTTCTTAGGCCCTAACTATTTGATCTGGTGGAGCACCGCCCTAGAGTGAAGCCTAGGTTGCCCGGAACGTAGAACATACCATTACCTTCACACTGGTTGCAATTATTCCTGTTATACGATGGAAAAACTGTTGCACCTTTATTGTATTTTAGCTTCTGGCGTTGACTTCATAGGCCCTAACTATTCGATCTGGTGGAACAACGTCCTAGAGTGAAGCCTAGGTTGACCGGAACGTAGAAATGACCATAACTTCCACACTGGTATCAATTATTCGTTTTATACGATGGAAAAACTGTACTATTTATTTTGTATTTTATGCTTCGGGCGTTGACTTCTAAGGCCCTAGCTATTCCATCTGGTGGATCAACGCCCCAGAGTGAAGCCTAGGTTGCCCGGAACGTGGAAGTGACCATCACTTTCAAACTGGTCGCAATTATTCCTGTTATATGATGGAAGAACTTATGTATTTTTATTGCATTTTATGCTTCGGGCATTGACTTCTAAGGACCTAACTATTCAATCTGTTGGAGCAACGCCCTATGGTGAAGCCTAGGTTTCCCGGAAAGTGGAAGTGACCATAACTTTCATACTGGTTGCAATTATTCGTTTTATACGATGAAAAAACTGTTGTATTTATATTGTCTTTTATGCTTCTGGCGTTCACTTCTTAGGCCCTAACTATTCGAACTGGTGAAACAACACCCTAGGGTGAAGCCTAGGTTGCCCGGAACGTAGAAATGACCATAACTTTCACACTGGTAGCAATTATTCGTTTTACACGATGGAAAAACTGTTCCATTTATTTTGTATTTTATGTTTCGGGCGTTGACTTCTATGGCCCTAACTGTTTGATCTGGTGGAGCAACGCCCTAGAGTGAAGCCTAGGTTGCCCGGTACGTAGAAATGACCATCATTTTCAAACTGGTTGCAATTATTCCTGTTATAGGATGTAAAAACTGTTGTATTTGTATTGCATTTTATGCGTCGGGCATTGACTTCTAAGGCCCTAGCTATTCCATCGGTTGGAGCAACGCCCTAGGGTGAAGCCTAGGTTGCCCGGAAAGTAGAAATGACCATAACTTTCATACTGATTGCAATTATTCGTTTTATATGATGGAAAAACTGTTGTATTTATGTTGTATTTTATGCTTATGTCGTTGACTTCTTAGGCCCTAACTATACGATCTGGTGGAACAACGCCCTACAGTGAAGCCTAGGTTGCCTGGAACGTAGAAATGACAATTAGTTTCACACTGTTTGCAGTTATTCCTGTTACATGATGGAAAAACTGTTGCACCTTTATTGTATTTTATGCTTCTGGCGTTGATTTCTAAGGCCCTAACTATTCGATCTGGTGGAGCAACGTCCTAGTGTGAAGCCTAGGTTGCCCGGAACGAAGAAATGACCATAACTTTCACACTGGTTGCTATTATTCGTTTTATACAATTGAAAAACTGTCTTATTTATATTGTATTTTATGCTTCTGGCGTTGACTTCTTTGGCCCTAACTGTTCGATATGGTGGAACAACGCCCTAGAGTGAAGCCTAAGTTGCCCGGAACGAAGAAATGACCATCACTTTCACAATGTTTGCAATTGTTCATTTTATACGATTTAAAAAACTGTTGTACTTATATTGATTTTATTCTTCTGGCGTTGACTTCTTAGGCCCTAACTATTCGAACTGGTGGAACAACGGCCTAGAGTGAAACCTAGGTTGCCCGGAACGTATAAATGACCATCACATTCAAACTGGTTGCAATTATTCCTGTTATATGATGGAAGAACTGTTGTACTATTATTGCCTTTTATGCTTCGGGCATTGACTTCTAAGGCCCTAACTATTCAATCTGTTGGAGCAACGCCCTAGGGTGAAGGCTAGGTTGCCCGGAAAGTGGAAATGACCATAAATTTATCCTGGTTGCAATTATTCGTTTTATATGATGGAAAAACTGTTGTATTTATATTGTATTTTTTGCTTCTGGCGTTCACTTCTTTGGCCCTAACTATTCGATCTGGTGGAACAACGCCCTAGGGTGAAGCCTAGGTTGCACGGAACATAGAAATGACCATAACTTTCACACTGGTTGCTATTATTCGTTTTATACGATGGAAAAACTGTCATATTTATATTGTATTTTATGTTTCTGGCGTTGGCTTCTTTGGCCCTAACTGTTCGATATGGTGGAACAACGCCCTAGAGTGAAGACTAAGTTGCCCGGAACGAAGAAATGACCATCACTTTCAAACTGGTTGCAATTATTCCTATTATATGATGGAAAAACTGTTGTATTTCTATTGCATTTTATGCTTCGGGCATTGACCTCTAAGGTCCTATCTATTCAATCTGTTGGAGCAACGCCCTAGGGTGAAGACTAGGTTGCCCGGAAAGTAGAAATGACCTTAACTTTCACACTGGTTGCTATTATTCGTTTTATACGATGGAAAAACTGTTATATTTATATTGTATTTTATGCTTCTGACGTTGACTTCTTAGGCCCTAATTATTCGATCTGGTGGAACAACGCCCTAGAGTGAAGCCTAGGTTGCCTGGAACGTAGAAATGACGATTACTTTCACACTGATTGCAGTTACTCCTGTTATATGATGGAAAAACTGTTGCATCTTTATTGTATTTTATGCCTCTGGCGTTGATTTGTAAGGCCCTAACTATTCAGTCTGTTGGAGCAACGCCCTAGAGTGAAGCCTAGGTTGACCGGAACGTAGAAATGACCATAACTTTCACACTGGTTACCATTATTCGTTTTATACGATGGAAAAGCTGTTGTATTTATATCGTATTTTATGCTTCTGGCGTTGACTTCTTAGGCCCTAACTATTCCATCTGGTGGAACAACGCCCTAGGATGATGCCTAGGTTGCCCGGAACGCAGAAATGACCAGTACTTTCACACTGGTTGCAGTTATTCGTTTTATACAAAGATAAGACTGTTCTATTTATTTTGCATTTTATGCTTCGGGCGTTGACTTCTAATGCCCTAGCTATTCCATCTGGTGGAGCAACACCCTAGCGTGAAGCCTACGTTGCCCGGAACGTAGAAATGACCATTACTTCCACACTGTTTGCAAATATACATTATATACGATGTAAAAGCTGTTGTACTTATATTGTAATTTATGCTTCTGGCGTTGACTTCTTAGGCCCTAACTATTTGATCTGGTGGAGCACCGCCCTAGAGTGAAGCCTAGGTTGCCCGGAACCTAGAACATACCATTACCTTCACACTGGTTGCAATTATTCCTGTTATACGATGGAAAAACTGTTGCACCTTTATTGTATTTTAGCTTCTGGCGAAGACTTCATAGGCCCTAACTATTCGATCTGGCGGAGCAACGTCCTAGAGTGATGCCTAGATTGACCGGAACGTAGGAATGACCATAACTTTCACACTGGTTACCATTATTCGTTTTATACGATGGAAAAGCTGTTGTATTTATATCGTATTTTATGCTTCTGGCGTTGACTTCTTAGGCCCTAACTATTCGATCTGGTGGAACAACGGCCTAAGGTGAAGCCTAGGTTGCCCGCAACGTAGAAATGACCATAACTTTCACACTGGTTGCTATTATTCGTTTTATACGATGGAAAAACTGTTATATTTATATTGTATTTTATGCTTCAGGCGTTGACTTCTGAGGCCGTAGCTATTCGATGTGGTGGAAGAACGTCATAGAGTGAAGCCTAGGTTGCCCGGAACGTAGAAATGTCCATATCTTTCACACTGTTTGCAATTATTCATTTTATACGGTGGCAAAGCTGTTGCATTTATATTGTATTTTATGCTTCTGGCGTTGATTCCTTAGGCCCTAACTATTCAATCTGGTGGAGCAATGCCTCAGAGTTAAGTCTAGGATGCCCGAAACGCCGAAATGGTCATTACTTTCACGCATGTTGCTATTGTTCCGCTTATACGATGAAAAGACTGTTGTATTTTTATTGTATTTTATGCTTCAGGCGTAGGCTTCTAAGGCCGTAGCTATTCGATATGGTGCAGCGCCGCCCTAGACTGAAGCCTAGGTTGCTCGGAACGCAGAAATGACCACTACTTTCACACAGTTTGCAATTATTTATTTAATACGATGGAAAAGCTGTTGTATTTATATCGTATCTTATGCTTCGGGCGTTGACTTCTTAGGCCCTAACACTTCGATCTGGTGGAGCAACGCCCTACAGTGAAGCCTAGGTTGCCCGGAACGTAGACATGACCATAACCTTCACACAGGTTGCAATTATTCGTTTTATACGGTGTAAAGGCTGTTGTATTTATTTTGTATTTTATTCTTCTGGTGTTGACATCTTAGGCCCTAACTATTCGATCTGGTGGAACAACGCCGTAGAGTGAAGCCTAGGTTGCCCGGAACGTAGAAGTGACCATTACTTTCACACTTTTTGCAATTACTCATTTTATACCATGGAAAAGCTGTTGTATTTATATCGTATTTTATGCTTCTGGCGTTGACTTCTAAGGACCTAGCTATTCGATCTGGTGGAGCAACGCCCTAGAGTGAAGCCTAGGTTGCCCGGAACGTAGAAATGACCATAACTTTTACACTGGTAGCAATTATTCGTTTTATACAATGGAAAAACTGTTCTATTTATTTTGTATTTTATGCTTCGGGCGTTGACTTCTTTGGCCCTAACAATTCGATCTGGTGGAGCAACGCCCTAGAGTGAAGCCTAGGTTCCCTGGAACGTACAAATGACCATCACTTTCACACGGGTTGCAATTATTCCTGTTATAGGATAGAAAGACTGTTGTATTTTTATTGCATTTTATGCTTCTGGCGTTCACTTCTTAGGCCCTGACTATTCGATCTGGTGGAACAACGCCCTATGGCGAAGCCTAGGTTGCCCGGAACGTAGAAATGACAACTACTTTCACACCGTTTGCAATAATTCCTTTTATACGATGCAAAAGTTGTTGTATTTATAACGTAATTTATGCTTCTGGCGTTGACTTCTTAGGCCCTAACTATTTGATCTGGTGGAGCACCGCCCTAGAGTGAAGCCTAGGTTGCCCGGAACGTAGAACATACCATTACCTTCACACAGGTTGCAATTATTCCTGTTATACGATGGAAAAACTGTTGCACCTTTATTGTATTTTAGCTTCTGGCGTTGACTTCATAGGCCCTAACTATTCGATCTGGTGGATCAACGTCCTAGAGTGAAGCCTAGGTTGACCGGAACGTAGAAATGACCATAACTTTCACACTGGTTACCATTATTCGTTTTATACGATGGAAAAGCTGTTGTATTTATATCGTATTTTATGCTTCTGGCGTTGACTTCTTAGGCCCTAACTATTGCATCTGGTGGAACAACGCTCTATGGTGAAGCCTAGGTTGCCCGGAACGCAGAAATGACCAGAACTTCCACACTGGTTGCAGTTAATCGTTTTATACAATGGAAAAGCTGTTCTATGTATTTTGCATTTTATGCTTCGGGCGTTGACTTCTAAGGCCCTAACTATTCGATCTGGTGGAGCAACGCCCTAGAGTGAAGCCTAGGTTGCCCGGGAACTAGAAATGACCATAACTTTCACACTGGTTGCTATTATTCGTTTTATACGATGGAAAAGCTGTTATATTTATATTGCATATTATGCTTCTGGCATTGAATTCTAAGTCCCTAGCTATTCGATCTGGTGGAGCAACGCCCTAGATTGAAGCCTAGGTTGCTCGGTACGTAGAAATGACCATTACCTTCACACTGTTTGCAATTATTCATTTTATACGATGGCAAAGCTGTTGCATTTAAATTGTATTTTATGCTTCCGGCGTTAACTTCTAAGGCCCTAGCTATCAAATGTGGAGCAGCAACGCCCTAGAGAGGCGCGTAGGTTGCCAGGCACGTAGAAATGACCATTACTTTCACAATGTTCGCAATCATTCATTTTATACGATGGAAAAACTGTTGTACTTATAGTGCATTTTATGCTTCGGGCGTTGACTTCTAAGGCCCTAACTATTCGATTTGGTGGAGCAACGCCCTGCAGTGAAGCCTAGGTTGCCCGTAACGTAGATATGTCCATAACCATCACACAGGTTGCAATTATTCGTTTTATACGATGGAAAGACTGTTGTACTTATTTTGTAGTTTATGCTTCTGGCGTTGACTTCTAAGGCCCTAACTATTCCATCTGGTGGAACGACGCCCTAGGGTGAAGCCTAGGTTGCCCGGAAGGTAGAAATGACCAGTACTCTCACACTGGTTGCAGTTATTCGTTATATACAATGGCAAGACTGTTCTATTTATTTTGCATTTTATGCTTCGGGCGTTGACTTCTAAGGCCCTAACTATTCCATCTGGTGGAGCAACACCCTACCGTGAAGCCTAGGTTGCCCGGAACGTAGAAATGACCATTACTTCCACACTGTTTGCAAATATACTTTATATACGATGGAAAAGCTGTTGTACTTATATTGTAATTTATGCTTCTGGCGTTGACTTCTTAGGCCGTAACTATTTGATCTGGTGGAGCACCGCCCTAGAGTGAAGCCTATGTTGCCCGGAACGTAGAACATACCATTACCTTCACACGGTTTGCCATTATTCCGGTTATACGATGGAAAAACTGTTGTACTTATATCGTATTTTATTCTTCTGGCGTTGACTTCTTAGGCCCTAACTATTTGATCTGGTGGAGCAGCGCCCTAGAGTGAAGCCTAGGTTGCCCGGAACGTAGACCATACCATTACCTTCACACTGGTGGAAATTATTCCTGTTATGCGATGGAAAAACTCTTTCATCTTTATTGTATTTTATGCTTCTGGCATTGAATTCTAAGTCCCTAGCTATTCGGTCTGGTGGAGCAACGCCCTAGAGTGAAGCCTAGGTTGCCCGGAACGTAGAAATGACCATTACTTGCACAGTGTTTGCAGTTATTCATTTTATACGATGGAAAGGCTGTTGTATTTATATTGTATTTTATGCTCCTGGCGTTGACTTCTAAGGCCGTAGCTATTAGACGTGGTGGAGCAACGCCCTAGAGTGACGCCTACGTTGACCGGAACGTAGAAATGACCATTACTTTCACAATGTCTGCAATTATTCATTTTATACGATGAAAAAACTGTTGTACTTATATTGTATTTTATCCTTCTGGCGTTAAATTCTGAGTCCCTAGCTATTCGATCTGGTGGAGCAACGCCCTAGAGTGAAACATAGGTTACCCGGAACGTAGAAATGACCAGTACTTTCACACTGGTTGCAGTTATTCGTTTTATACAATGGAAAAACTGTTCTATTTATTTTGCATTTTATGCTTCGGGCGTTGACTTCCAAGGCCCTAGCTATTCCATCTGGTGGAGCAACACTCTAGCGTGAAGCCTAGCTTGCCCGGAACGTAGAAATGACAATTACTTCCACACTGTTTGCAAATATACATTATATACGATGGAAAAGCTGTTGTACTTATATTGTAATTTATGCTTCTGGCGTTGACTTCTTAGGCCGTAACTATTTGATCTGGTGGAGCACCGGCCTAGAGTGAAGCCTAGGTTGCCCGGAACGTAGAACATACCATTACCTAAACACTGGTTGCAATTATTCCTGTCATACGATGGAAAAACTGTTGCACCTTTATTGTATTTTATGCTTCTGGCGTTGACTTCATAGGCCCTAACTATTCGATCTGGTGGAGCAACGTCCTAGAGTGAAGCCTAGGTTGCCCGGAACGTAGAAATGACCAGCACTTTCACACTGGTTGCAGTTATTCGTTTTATACGATGGAAAAACTGTTCTATTTATTTTGCATTTTATGCTTCGCGCGTTGACTTCTAAGGCGCTAACTATTCAATCTGTTGAAGCAACGCCCTAGGGTGTATCCTAGGTTGCCCGGAAAGTAGAAATGACCATAACTTTCATACTGGTTGCAATTATTCGTTTTATATGATGGAAAAACTGTTGTATTTATATTGTATTTTATGCTTCTGGCGTTCACTTCTTAGGCCCTAACTATTCGATCTGGTGGAACAACGGCCTAAGGTGAAGCCTAGGTTGCCAGCAACGTAGAAATGGCCATAACTTTTACACTGGTAGCAATTATTCGTTTTATACAATGGAAGAGCTGTTCTATTTATTTTGTATTTAATGCTTCGGGCGTTGGCTTCTAAGGCCCTAACTGTTTGATCTGGTGGAGCAACGCCCTAGAGTGAAGCCTAGGTTGCCCGGAACCTAGAAATGACCATAACTTTCACACTGGTTGCTATTATTCGTTTTATACGATGGAAAAACTGTTATATTTATATTGTATTTTATGCTTCAGGCGTTGACTTCTGAGGCCGTAGCTATTCGATGTGGTGGCAGCACGTCATAGAGTGATGCCTAGGTTGCCCGGAACGTAGAAATGTCCATATCTTTCACACTGTTTGCAATTATTCATTTTATACGGTGGCAAAGCTGTTGCATTTATATTGTATTTTATGCTTCTGGCGTTGACTCCTTAGGCCCTAACTATTCAATCTGGTGGAGCAATGCCTCAGAGTTAAGTCTAGTATGCCCGAAACGCCGAAATGATCATTACTTTCACGCATGTTGCTATTATTCCGGTTATACGATGGAAAGACTGTTGTATTTTTATTGTAGTTTATGCTTCAGGCGTAGGCTTCTAAGGCCGTAGCTATTCGATATGGTGCAGCACCGCCCTAGAGTGAAGCCTAGGTTGCTCGGAACACAGAAATGACCACTACTTTCACACAGTTTGCAATTACTTATTTAATACGATGGAAAAGCTGTTGTATTTATATCGTATTTTATGCTTCGGGCGTTGACTTCTTAGGCCCTAACACTTCGATCTGGTGGAGCAACGCTCTACAGTGAAGCCTAGGTTGCCCGGAACGTAGATATGACCCTAACCTTCACACAGGTTGCAATTATTCGTTTTATACGGTGTAAAGGCTGTTGTATTTATTTTGTATTTTATTCTTCTGGTGTTGACTTCGTAGGCCCTAGCTATTCGATCTGGTGGAACAACGCCGTAGAGTGAAGCCTAGGTTGCCCGGAACGTAGAAATGACCATTACTTTCACACTGTTTGCAATTACTCATTTTATACCATGGAAAAGCTGTTGTATTTATATCGTATTTTATGCTTCTGGCGTTGACTTCTAAGGACCTAGCTATTCGATCTGGTGGAGCAACGCCCTAGAGTGAAGCCTAGGTTGCCCGGAACGTAGAAATGACCATAACTTTTACACTGGTAGCAATTATTCGTTTTATACAGTGGAAAAACTGTTCTATTTATTTTGTATTTTATGCTTCGGGCGTTGACTTCCTTGGCCCTAACAATTCGATCTGGTGGAGCAACGCCCTAGAGTGAAGCCTAGGTTCCCTGGAACGTACAAATGACCATCACTTTCACACGGGTTGCAATTATTCCTGTTATAGGATGGAAAGACTGTTGTATTTTTATTGCATTTTATGCTTCTGGCGTTCACTTCTTAGGCCCTGACTATTCGATCTGGTGGAACAACGCCCTATGGTGAAGCCTAGGTTGCCCGGAACGTAGAAATGACAATTACTTTCACACTGTTTGGTATTATTCATTTTGTACGATGGAAAAGCTGTTGTATTTTTATTGTATTTTATGCTTCTGGCGTTCCCTTCTTAGGCCCTAACTATTCGATCTGGTGGAACAACGCCCTAGAGTGAAGCCTAGGTTGCCCGGAACGTAGAAATGACCATTACTTGCACAGTGTTTGCAGTTATTCATTTTATACGATGGAAAGGCTGTTGTATTTATATTGTATTTTATGCTCCTGGCGTTGACTTCTAAGGCCGTAGCTATTAGACGTGGTGGAGCAACGCACTAGAGTGACGCCTACGTTGACCGGAACGTAGAAATGACCATTACTTTCACAATGTCTGCAATTATTCATTTTATACGATGAAAAAACTGTTGTACTTATATTGTATTTTATCCTTCTGGCGTTAAATTCTGAGTCCCTAGCTATCCGATCTGGTGGAGCAACGCCCTAGAGTGAAACATAGGTTACCCGGAACGTAGAAATGACCAGTACTTTCACACTGGTTGCAGTTATTCGTTTTATACAATGGAAAAACTGTTCTATTTATTTTGCATTTTATGCTTCGGGCGTTGACTTCCAAGGCCCTAGCTATTCCATCTGGTGGAGCAACACTCTAGCGTGAAGCCTAGCTTGCCCGGAACGTAGAAATGACAATTACTTCCACACTGTTTGCAAATATACATTATATACGATGGAAAAGCTGTTGTACTTATATTGTAATTTATGCTTCTGGCGTTGACTTCTTAGGCCGTAACTATTTGATCTGGTGGAGCACCGGCCTAGAGTGAAGCCTAGGTTGCCCGGAACGTAGAACATACCATTACCTAAACACTGGTTGCAATTATTCCTGTCATACGATGGAAAAACTGTTGCACCTTTATTGTATTTTATGCTTCTGGCGTTGACTTCATAGGCCCTAACTATTCGATCTGGTGGAGCAACGTCCTAGAGTGAAGCCTAGGTTGCCCGGAACGTAGAAATGACCAGCACTTTCACACTGGTTGCAGTTATTCGTTTTATACGATGGAAAAACTGTTCTATTTATTTTGCATTTTATGCTTCGCGCGTTGACTTCTAAGGCGCTAACTATTCAATCTGTTGAAGCAACGCCCTAGGGTGTATCCTAGGTTGCCCGGAAAGTAGAAATGACCATAACTTTCATACTGGTTGCAATTATTCGTTTTATATGATGGAAAAACTGTTGTATTTATATTGTATTTTATGCTTCTGGCGTTCACTTCTTAGGCCCTAACTATTCGATCTGGTGGAACAACGGCCTAAGGTGAAGCCTAGGTTGCCAGCAACGTAGAAATGGCCATAACTTTTACACTGGTAGCAATTATTCGTTTTATACAATGGAAGAGCTGTTCTATTTATTTTGTATTTAATGCTTCGGGCGTTGGCTTCTAAGGCCCTAACTGTTTGATCTGGTGGAGCAACGCCCTAGAGTGAAGCCTAGGTTGCCCGGAACCTAGAAATGACCATAACTTTCACACTGGTTGCTATTATTCCTTTTATACGATGGAAAAACTGTTATATTTATATTGTATTTTATGCTTCAGGCGTTGACTTCTGAGGCCGTAGCTATTCGATGTGGTGGCAGCACGTCATAGAGTGATGCCTAGGTTGCCCGGAACGTAGAAATGTCCATATCTTTCACACTGTTTGCAATTATTCATTTTATACGGTGGCAAAGCTGTTGCATTTATATTGTATTTTATGCTTCTGGCGTTGACTCCTTAGGCCCTAACTATTCAATCTGGTGGAGCAATGCCTCAGAGTTAAGTCTAGTATGCCCGAAACGCCGAAATGATCATTACTTTCACGCATGTTGCTATTATTCCGGTTATACGATGGAAAGACTGTTGTATTTTTATTGTAGTTTATGCTTCAGGCGTAGGCTTCTAAGGCCGTAGCTATTCGATATGGTGCAGCACCGCCCTAGAGTGAAGCCTAGGTTGCTCGGAACACAGAAATGACCACTACTTTCACACAGTTTGCAATTACTTATTTAATACGATGGAAAAGCTGTTGTATTTATATCGTATTTTATGCTTCGGGCGTTGACTTCTTAGGCCCTAACCATTCGATCTGGTGGAGCAACGCCCTACAGTGAAGCCTAGGTTGCCCGGAACGTAGATATGACCCTAACCTTCACACAGGTTGCAATTATTCGTTTTATACGGTGTAAAGGCTGTTGTATTTATTTTGTATTTTATTCTTCTGGTGTTGACTTCTTAGGCCCTAACTATTCGATCTGGTGGAACAACGCCGTAGAGTGAAGCCTAGGTTGCCCGGAACGTAGAAATGACCATTACTTTCACACTGTTTGCAATTACTCATTTTATACCATGGAAAAGCTGTTGTATTTATATCGTATTTTATGCTTCTGGCGTTGACTTCTAAGGACCTAGCTATTCGATCTGGTGGAGCAACGCCCTAGAGTGAAGCCTAGGTTGCCCGGAACGTAGAAATAACCATAACTTTCACACTGGTTGCAATTATTCGTTTTATACAATGGAAGAGCTGTTGTATTTATATTGTATTTTAAGCCTCTGGCGTTGACTTCTAAGGCCCTAGCTATTCGATCTAGTGGAGCAACGCCCTAGAGTGAAGCCTAGGTTTCCCGGAACGTAGAAATGACCATCACATTCAAACTGGTTGCAATTAATCCTGTTATACGATGGAAAAACTGTTGTATTTTTATTGTATTTTATGATCCTGGCGTTGACTTCTAAGGCCCTAACTATTCGATTTGGTGGAGCAACACCCTGGAGTGAAGCCTAGGTTGCCCGGAACGTCGAAATGACCAGAACTCTCACACTGGTTGCAATTATTCGTTTTATACGATGTAAAAGCTGTTGTATTTATATCGTATTTTATGCTTCTGGCGTTGACTTCTTAGGCCCTAACTGTTCGACCTGGTGGAGCAACGCCCTAGAGTGAAACCTAGGTTGCCCGGAACGTAGAAATGACCATTACATTCACACTGGTTGCAATTATTCCTGTTATAAGATGGAAAAACTGTTGTATTTTTATTGTATTCTATGCTTCTGGCGTTTAATTCTAAGTCGCTAGATATTTGATCTGGTGGAGCAACGACCTAGAGTGAAGCCTAGGTTGCCCGGAACGTAGAAATGACAATTACTTTCACACTGTTTGGTATTATTCATTTTGTACGATGGAAAAGCTGTTGTATTTATATTGTATTTTATGCCTCTGGCGTTGACTTCTAAGGCCGTAGCTATTAGATGCGGTGGAGCAACGCCCAAAAGTGACGCCTAGCTTGCTCGGAACGTAGAAATGACCATTACTTTCACACTGGTTGCAATTATTCGTTCTATACGATGGAAAAGCTGTTGTATTTATATCGTATTTTATGCTTCTGGCGTTGACTTCTAAGGCACTAACTATTCAATCTGTTGGAGCAACGCCCTAGGGTGAAGCCTAGGTTGCCCGGAAAATAGAAATGACGTTAACTTTCAAACTGGTTGCAATTATTCGTTTTATAAGATGGAAAAACTGTTGTATTTATATTGTATTTTATGCTTATGGCGTTGACTTCTAAGGCACTAACTATTCGATCTGGTGGAGCAACGCCCTAGAGTGAAGCATAAGTTGCCCGGAACGTAGCAATTACCATCACTTTCAAACTGGTTGCAAATGTTCCTGTTATATGATGGAAAAACTGTTGTATATTTATTGCATTTTATGCTTCGGGCATTAACTTCTAAGGCCCTAACTATTCAATCTGTAAGAGCAACGCCCTAGGGTGTAGCCTAGGTTGCCCGTAAAGTAGAAATGACCCTAGCTTTCATACTGGTTGCAATTATTCGTTTTGTATGATGGAAAAACTGTTGTATTTATATTGTATTTTATGCTTCTGGCGTTCACTTCTTAGGCCCTAACTATTCGATCTGGTGGAATAACGCCCTATGGTGAAGCCTAGGTTGACCGGAACGTAGAAATGACCATAACTTTCACACCGGTAGCAATTGTTCGTTTTACACGATGGAAAAGCTGTTATATTTATTTTGTATTTTATGCATCGGGCGTTGACTTCTAAGGCCCTAACTACTCAATCTGTTGGAGCAACGCCCTAGGGTGAAGCCTAGGTTGCCCGGAAAGTAGAAATGACCAGTACTTTCACACGGGTTGCAATTATTCCTGTTTTAGGACGGAAAGACTGTTGTATTTTTATTGTATTTTATGCTTCAGGCGTTGACTTCAGAGGCCGTTGCTATTCGATGTAGTGGAAGAACGCCCTAGGGTGAAGCCTAGGTTGCCCGGAAAGTAGAAATGACGTTAACTTTCATACTGGTTGCAATTATTCGTATTATAAGGTGGAAAAACTGTTGTATTTATATTGTATTTTATGCTTCTGGCGTTGCCTTCTTAGGCCCTAACTATTCGCTCTGGTGGAACAACGCCCTAGAGTGAAGCCTAGGTTACCCGGAACGTAGAAATGACCAGTACTTTCACACTGTTTGCAGTTATTCCTGCTATACGATGGAAAAACTGTTGCACCTTTATTGAATTTTATGCTTCTGGCGATGACTTCTAAGGCCCTAACTATTCTATCTGGTGGATCAACGCCCTAGAGTGAAGCCTAGGTTGCTCGGAATGTAGAAATGACCATAACAATCACACTGGTTGAAATTATTCGTTTTATACGATGGAAAAACTGTTATATTTATATAGTATTTTATGCTTCTGGCGTTGATTTCTTAGGCCCTAACTATTCAATCTGGTGGAACAACGCCCTAGAGTGAGGCCTAGGTTGCCCGGAACGTAGAAATGACCATCACTTCCATACTGGTAGCAATTATTTGTCTTTTACGATGGAAAAACTGTTGTGTTTATATTGTATTTTATGCTTCTGGCGTTGACTTCTAAGGCACTAACTATTCGATCTGGCGGAGCAACGCCCTAGAGTGAAGCCTATGTTGCCCGGAACGTAGCAATTACCATCACTTTCAAACTGGTTGCAAATATTCCTGCTATATGATGGAAAAGCTGTTGTATTTTTATTGCATTTTATGCTTCGGGCATTGACTTCTAAGGCCCTAACTATTCAATCTTTAGGAGCAACGCCCTAGGGTGAAGCCTGTGTTGCCCGGAAAGTAGAAATGACGTTAACTTTCATACTGGTTGCAATTATTCGTTTTATACGATGGAAAAACTGTTGTATTTATATTGTATTTTATGCTTCTGGCGTTGACTTCTAAGGCACTAACTATTCGATCTGGTGGAGCAACGCCCTAGAGTGAAGCCGATGTTGCCCGGAACGTAGAAATGACCATCACTTTCAAACTGGTTGCAATTATTCCGTTTATATGATGGAAAAACTGTAGTATTTCTATTGCATTTTATGCTTCGGGCATTGATTTCTAAGGCCCTAACTATTCAATCTGTTGGAGCAACGCCCTAGGGTGTAGCCTAGGTTGCCCGGAACGTAGAAGTGACCATAACTTTCACACTGGTTGCTATTATTCGTTCTATACGGTGGAAAAACTGTTGTATTTATATCGTGTTTTATGCTTCTGGCGATGACTTCTTGGGCCCTAACTATTCCATCTGGTGGAACAACGCCCTAGGGTGAAGCCTAGGTTGCCCGGAAAGTAGAAATGCCCATAACTTCCACACTGGTAGAAATTATTCGTTTTATACGATTGAAAAACTGTACTATTTATTTTGTATTTTATGCTTCGGGCGTTGACTTCTAAGGCCCTAGCTGTTCGATCTGGTGGAGCAACGCCCTAGAGTGAAGCCTAGGTTGCCCGGAACGTAGAAATGACCATCACTTTCAAACTGGTTGCAATTTATCCTGTTATATGATGGAAAAACTGTTGTATTTTTATTGCATTTTATGCTTCGGGCATTGACTTCTAAGGCCCTAACTATTCAATCTGTGGGAGCTACGCCATAGGGTGAAGCCTAGGTTGCCCGGAAAGTAGAAATGACCATAACTTTCATACTGGTTGCAATTATTCGTTTTATACGATGAAAAAACTGTTGTATTTATATTGTATTTTATGCTTCTGGCGTTCACTTCTTACGCCCTAACTCTTCGATCTGGTGGAGCAACTCCTCAGAGTTAATCCTAGGATGACCGAAATGTCGATATGATCATTACTTTCGCACTGGTTGCAATTAGTCATGCTATACGATGGAAAAACTGTTGCATTTTCATTGTATTTTGTGCTTCTGGCGTTGACTTCTAAGGCCTTAGCTATTAGATATGGTGGAGCAACGCCCTAGAGTGACGCCTAGGATCCCCGGAACGTAGAAATGACCATTACCTTCACACTGTTTGCAATTATTCGTTTTATACGATGGGAAAGCCGTTGTATTTATATTGTATTTTATGCTCCTGGCGTTGACTTCTAAGGCCGTAGCTATTAGATGTTGTGGAGCAACGCCCTAGGGTGACGCCTAGGTTGCCCGGAACGTAGAAATGACGAGAACTTTCACACTGGTTGCTATTATTCGTTTTATACGATGGAAAAACTGTTATATTTATATTGTATTTTATGCTTCTGGCGTTGACTTCTTAGGAACTAACTGTTCGATCTGGTGCAACAACGCCCTAGAGTGAAGCCTAGGTTACCCGGAACGTAGAAATGACCAGTACTTTCACACTGTTTGCAATTATTCATTTTATACGACGGAAAAGCTGTTGTATTGATATTGTATTTTATGCTTCTGGCGTTGACTTCTAAGGCCGTAGCTATTAGCTGTGGTGGACCAACGCCCTACAGTGACGCCTAGGTTGCCCGGAACGTAGAAATGACCATCACTTTCAAACTGGTTGCAATTATTCCTGTTACATGATGGAAAGACTGTTGTCTTTTTATTGCATTTTATGCTTCGTGCATCGACTTCTAAGGTCCTAACAATTCAATCTGTTGGAGCAACGAACTAGGGTGATGCCTAGGTTGCGCGGAAAGTAGAAATGACCATTACTTTCACACTGGGTGCAATTATTCGTTTTATACGATGGAAAAGCTGTTGCATCTTTATTGTATTCTATGCTTCTGTCTTTGACGTCTAAGGCCGTAGCTATTAGATGTGGTGGAGCAACGCACTAGTGTGACGCCTAGGTTGCCCGGAACGTGGAATGACCATTACTTTCGCAATGTTTGCAATTATTCATTTTATACGATGGAAAAGCTGTTGCACTTATATCTTATTTTATGCTTCTGGCGTTCACTTGTAAGGCCCTAACTATTCGATCTGGTGGAGCAACGCCCTAGAGTGAAGCCTAGGTTGCCCGGAACGTAGAAATGTCCATCACTTTCAAACTGGTTGCAATTAATCCTTTTATACGATGGAAAAGCTGTTGTATTTTTATTGCATTTTATGCTTCCGGCGTTGACATCTAAGGCACTAACTATTCAATCTGTTGGAGCAACGCCCTAGGGTGAAGCCTAGGTTGCCCGGAAAGTAGAAATGACGTTAACTTTCATACTGGTTGCAATTATTCGTTTTATAAGATGGAAAAACTGTTGTATTTATATTGTATTTTATGCTTATGGCGTTGACTTCTAAGGCACTAACTATTCGATCTGGTGGAGCAACGCCCTAGAGTGAAGCATAAGTTGCCCCGAACGTAGCAATTACCATCACTTTCAAACTGGTTGCAAATGTTCCTGTTATATGATGCAAAAACTGTTGTATATTTATTGCATTTTATGCTTCGGGCATTAACTTCTAAGGCCCTAACTATTCAATCTGTAAGAGCGACGCCCTAGGGTGTAGCCTAGGTTGCCCGTAAAGTAGAAATGACCCTAGCTTTCATACTGGTTGCAATTATTCGTTTTGTATGATGGAAAAACTGTTGTATTTATATTGTATTTTATGCTTCTGGCGTTCACTTCTTAGGCCCTAACTATTCGATCTGGTGGAATAACGCCCTATGGTGAAGCCTAGGTTGACCGGAACGTAGAAATGACCATAACTTTCACACCGGTAGCAATTGTTCGTTTTACACGATGGAAAAGCTGTTATATTTATTTTGTATTTTATGCATCGGGTGTTGACTTCTAAGGCCCTAACTACTCAATCTGTTGGAGCAACGCTCTAGGGTGAAGCCTAGGTTGCCCGGAAAGTAGAAATGACGTTAACTTTCACACAGGTTGCTATTATTCGTTCTATACGATGGAAAAAGCTGTTATGTTTGTATTGTATTTTATGCTTCGGGCGTTGACTTCTTAGGCCCTAACAATTCGATCTGGTGGAACAACGCCCTAGAGTGAAGCCTAGGTTGCCTGGGACGTACAAATGACCATCACTTTCACACGGGTTGCAATTATTCCTGTTATAGGACGGAAAGACTGTTGTATTTTTATTGTATTTTATGCTTCAGGCGTTGACTTCAGAGGCCGTTGCTATTCGATGTAGTGGAAGAACGCCCTAGGGTGAAGCCTAGGTTGCCCGGAAAGTAGAAATGACGTTAACTTTCATACTGGTTGCAATTATTCGTATTATAAGGTGGAAAAACTGTTGTATTTATATTGTATTTTATGCTTCTGGCGTTGCCTTCTTAGGCCCTAACTATTCGCTCTGGTGGAACAACGCCCTAGAGTGAAGCCTAGGTTACCCGGAACGTAGAAATGACCAGTACTTTCACACTGTTTGCAGTTATTCCTGCTATACGATGGAAAAATTGTTGCACCTTTATTGAATTTTATGCTTCTGGCGATGACTTCTAAGGCCCTAACTATTCTATCTGGTGGATCAACGCCCTAGAGTGAAGCCTAGGTTGCTCGGAATGTAGAAATGACCATAACAATCACACTGGTTGAAATTATTCGTTTTATACGATGGAAAAACTGTTATATTTATATTGTAATTTATGCTTCTGGCGTTGATTTCTTAGGCCCTAACTATTCAATCTGGTGGAACAACGCCCTAGAGTGAGGCCTAGGTTGCCCGGAACGTAGAAATGACCATCACTTCCATACTGGTAGCAATTATTTGTCTTTTACGATGGAAAAACTGTTGTGTTTATATTGTATTTTATGCTTCTGGCGTTGACTTCTAAGGCACTAACTATTCGATCTGGCGGAGCAACGCCCTAGAGTGAAGCCTATGTTGCCCGGAAGGTAGCAATTACCATCACTTTCAAACTGGTTGCAAATATTCCTGCTATATGATGGAAAAGCTGTTGTATTTTTATTGCATTTTATGCTTCGGGCATTGACTTCTAAGGCCCTAACTATTCAATCTTTAGGAGCAACGCCCTAGGGTGAAGCCTGTGTTGCCCGGAAAGTAGAAATGACGTTAACTTTCATACTGGTTGCAATTATTCGTTTTATACGATGGAAAAACTGTTGTATTTATATTGTATTTTATGCTTCTGGCGTTGACTTCTAAGGCACTAACTATTCGATCTGGTGGAGCAACGCCCTAGAGTGAAGCCGATGTTGCCCGGAACGTAGAAATGACCATCACTTTCAAACTGGTTGCAATTATTCCGTTTATATGATGGAAAAACTGTAGTATTTTTATTGCATTTTATGCTTCGGGCATTGATTTCTAAGGCCCTAACTATTCAATCTGTTGGAGCAACGCCCTAGGGTGTAGCCTAGGTTGCCCGGAACGTAGAAGTGACCATAACATTCAGACTGGTTGCTATTATTCGTTCTATACGATGGAAAAACTGTTATATTTATATTGTATCTTATGCTTCTGGCGTTGACTTCTTTGGCCCTAACAATTCGATCTGGTGGAACAACGCCCTAGAGTGAAGCCTAGGTTGCCTGGAACGTTCAAATGACCATCACTTTCACACGGGTTGCAATTATTCCTGTTATAGGACGGAAAGAATGTTGTATTTTTATTGTATTTTATGCTTCAGGCGTTGACTTCAGAGGCCGTTGCTATTCGATGTAGTGGAAGAACGCCCTAGGGTGAAGCCTAGGTTGCCCGGAACGTAGAAATGACCATAACTTTAATACTGGTTGCAATTATTCGTTTTATACGTTGGAAAAACTGTTGTATTTATATTGCATTTTATGCTTCTGGCGTTGACTTCTAAGGCACTAACTATTCGATCTGGTGGAGCAACGCCCTAGAGTGAAGCTAAGGTTGCCCGGAACGTAGAAATGACCATCACTTTCAAACTGGTTGCAATTATTCCTGTTATATCATGGAAAAACTGTTGTATTTATATTGTATTTTATGCTTCGGGCGTTGACTTCTAAGGCCCTAGCTATTCAATCTGTTGGAGCAACGCCCTAGGGTGAAGCCTAGGTTGCCCGGAAAGTAGAAATGACGTTAACTTTCATACTGGTTGCAATTATTCGTATTATAAGATGGAAAAACTGTTGTATTTATATTGTATTTTATGCTTCTGGCGTTGCATTCTTAGGCCCTAACTATTCGCTCTGGTGCAACATCGCCCTAGAGTGAAGCCTAGGTTACCAGGAACGTAGAAATGACCAGTACTTTCACAGTGTTTGCAGTTATTCCTGCTATACGATGGAAAAACTGTTGCACCTTTATTGAATTTTTTGCGTCTGGCGTTGACTTCTAAGGCCCTAACTATTCTATCTGGTGGATCAACGCCCTAGAGTGAAGCCTAGGTTGCTCGGAATGTAGAAATGACCATAACAATCACACTGGTTGAAATTATTCGTTTTATACGATGGAAAAACTGTTATATTTATATTGTATTTTATGCTTCTGGCGTTGATTTCTTGGGCCCTAACTATTCAATCTGGTGGAACAACGCCCTAGAGTGAGGCCTAGGTTGCCCGGAACGTAGAAATGACCATCACTTCCATACTGGTAGCAATTATTTGTCTTATACGATGGAAAAACTGTTGTGTTTATATTGTATTTTATGCTTCTGGCGTTGACTTCTAAGGCACTAACTATTCGGTCTGGCGGAGCAACGCCCTAGAGTGAAGCCTAGGTTGCCCGGAACGTAGCAATTACCATCACTTTCAAACTGGTTGCAAATATTCCTGTTATATGATGGAAAAGCTGTTGTATTTTTATTGCATTTTATGCTTCGGGCATTGACTTCTAAGGCCCTAACTATTCAATCTGTTGGAGGAACGCCCTAGGGTGTAGCCTAGGTTGCCCGGAACGTAGAAGTGACCGTAACTTTCAGACTGGTTGCTATTATTCGTTCTATACGATGGAAAAACTGTTATATTTATATTGTATCTTATGCTTCTGGCGTTGACTTCTTTGGCCCTAACAATTCGATCTGGTGGAACAACGCCCTAGAGTGAAGCCTAGGTTGCCTGGAACGTTCAAATGACCATCACTTTCACACGGGTTGCAATTATTCCTGTTATAGGACGGAAAGACTGTTGTATTTTTATTGTATTTTATGCTTCTGGCGTTGACTTCTAAGGCACTAACTATTCGATCTGGTGGAGCAGCGCCCTAGAGTGAAGCCGATGTTGCCCGGAACGTAGAAATGACAATCACTTTCAAACTGGTTGCAATTATTCCGTATATATGATGGAAAAACTGTAGTATTTTTATTGCATTTTATGCTTCGGGCGTTGACTTCTACGGCCCTAACTATTCAACCTGTTGGAGCAACGCCCTAGGGTGAAGCCTAGGTTGCTCGGAAAGTAGAAATGACCATAAGTTTCATACTGGTTGCAATTATTTGTTTTATACGATGGAAACACTGTTGTATTTATATTGTATTTTATGCTTCTGGCGTTGACTTCAAATGCACTAACTATTCGATCTGGCGGAGCAACGCCCTAGAGTGAAGCCGAGGTTTCCCGGAACATAGAAATGACCATAATTTTCATACTGGTTGCAATTATTCGTTTTATACGAAGGAAAAACTGTTGTATTTATATTGTATTTTATGCTTCTGGCGTTGACATCTAAGGCACTAACTATTCGATCTGGTGGAGCAACGCAATAGAGTGAAGCCTAGGTTGCCCGGAACGAAGAATTGGCCATCACTTTCAAACTGGTTGCAATTATTCCTGTTATATGATGGAAACACTGTTGTATTTTTATTGCATTTTATGCTTCGGGCGTTGACTTCTAAGGCCCTAACTATTCAATCTGTTGGAGCAACGCCCTAGTGTTGAAGCCTAGGTTGCTCGGAAAGTAGAAATGACCATAAGTTTCATACTGGTGGCAATTATTCGTTTTATACGATGGAAAAACTGTTGTATTTTTATTGTGTTTTATGCTTCTGGCGTTGACGTCTAAGGCGGTAGCTATTAGATGTGGTGGAGCAACGCACTAGAGTGACGCCTAGGTTGGCCGGAACGTGGTATGACCATTACCTTCGCAATGTTTGCAATTATTCATTTTATACGATGGCAAAACTGTTGTACTTATATTGTATTTTATGCTTCTGGCGTTGAGTTCTTAGGCCCTAACAATTCGATCTGGTGGAACAACGCCATAGAGTGAAGCCTAGGTTGCCCGGAAAGAAGAAATGACCATAACTTTCATACTGGTTGCAATTATTCGTTTTATATCATGGAAAAACTGTTGTATTCAAATTGTATTTTATGCTGCTGGCGTTCACTTCTTAGGCCCTAACTATTCGATCTGGTGGAACAACGCCCTGTGGTGAAGTCTAGGTTGCCCGGAACGTAGAAATGACCATAACTTTCACACTGGTTGCTATTATTCGCTTTATACGATTGAAAAACTGTTACATTTATATTGTATATTATGCTTCTGGCGTTGCCTTCTTAGGCCCTAACTGTTCGATCTGGTGGAACAACGCCCTAGAGTGAAGCCTAGGTTACCCGGAACGTAGAAATGACCAGTACTTTCACACTGTTTGCAGTTACTCCTGTTATACGATGGAAAAACTGTTGCATCTTTATTGAATTTTATGCTTCTGGCGTTGACTTCTCAGGCCCTAACTATTCGATCTGGTGGAGCAACGCCCTAGAGTGAAGCCTAGGTTGCCCGGAACGTAGAAATGACCATCACTTTCAAACTGGTTGCAATTATTCCTGTTATATGATGGAAAAACTGTTGTATTTATATTGTATTTTATGCTTCGGGCGTTGACTGTTAAGGCCCTAACTATTCAATCTGTTGGATCAACGTCCTAGAGTGAAGCATAGGTTGCTCGCAATGTAGAAATGACCATAACATTCACACTGGTTGAAATTATTCGTTTAATACGGTGGAAAAGCTGTTGCATCTTTATTGTATTTTATGATTCTGGCGTTGACTTCTAAGGCCCTAACTATTCGATCTGGTGGAGCAACGCCCTAGAGTGAAGCCTAGGTTGCCCGGAACGAAGAAATGACCATCACTTTCACACTGGTTGCAATTATTCGTTTTATACGATGGAAAAACTGTTGTATTTATATTGTATTTTATGCTTCTGGCGTTGACTCCTAATGCCCTAACTATTCAATCTGTTGGAGCAACGCCCTAGGGTGTAGCCTAGGTTGCCCGGAAAGTAGAAATGACCACAACTTTCATACTGGTTGCATTTACTCGTTTTATATGATGGAAAAACTGTTGTATTTATATTGTATTTCATGCTTCTGGCGTTCACTTCTTAGGCCCTAACTATTCGATCTGGTGGAACAACGCCCTAGGGTGAAGCCTAGGTTGCCCGGAACGCAGAAATGACCATAAGTTTCATACTGGTTGCAATTATTCGTTTTATACGATGGAAACGCTGTTGTATTTATATTGTATTTTATGCCTCTGGCGTTGACTTCTAAGGCACTATCTATTCGATCTGGTGGAGCAACGCCCTAGACAGAAGCCTAGGTTGCACGGAACGTAGAATTGGCCATCACTTTCAAACGGGTTGCAATTGTTCCTGTTATATGATGGAAACACTGTTGTATTTTTTTTGCATTTTATGGTTGGGGCGTTCACTTCTAAGGTCCTAACTATTCAATCTGGTGGAACAACGCCCTAGAGTGAGGCCTAGGTTGCCCGGAACGTAGAAATGACCATCACTTCCATACTGGTAGCAATTATTTGTCTTTTACGATGGAAAAACTGTTGTGTTTATATTGTATTTTATGCTTCTGGCGTTGACTTCTAAGGCACTAACTATTCGATCTGGCGGAGCAACGCCCTAGAGTGAAGCCTATGTTGCCCGGAACGTAGCAATTACCATCACTTTCAAACTGGTTGCAAATATTCCTGCTATATGATGGAAAAGCTGTTGTATTTTTATTGCATTTTATGCTTCGGGCATTGACTTCTAAGGCCCTAACTATTCAATCTTTAGGAGCAACGCCCTAGGGTGAAGCCTGTGTTGCCCGGAAAGTAGAAATGACGTTAACTTTCATACTGGTTGCAATTATTCGTTTTATACGATGGAAAAACTGTTGTATTTATATTGTATTTTATGCTTCTGGCGTTGACTTCTAAGGCACTAACTATTCGATCTGGTGGAGCAACGCCCTAGAGTGAAGCCGATGTTGCCCGGAACGTAGAAATGACCATCACTTTCAAACTGGTTGCAATTATTCCGTTTATATGATGGAAAAACTGTAGTATTTTTATTGCATTTTATGCTTCGGGCATTGATTTCTAAGGCCCTAACTATTCAATCTGTTGGAGCAACGCCCTAGGGTGTAGCCTAGGTTGCCCGGAACGTAGAAGTGACCATAACATTCAGACTGGTTGCTATTATTCGTTCTATACGATGGAAAAACTGTTATATTTATATTGTATCTTATGCTTCTGGCGTTGACTTCTTTGGCCCTAACAATTCGATCTGGTGGAACAACGCCCTAGAGTGAAGCCTAGGTTGCCTGGAACGTTCAAATGACCATCACTTTCACACGGGTTGCAATTATTCCTGTTATAGGACGGAAAGAATGTTGTATTTTTATTGTATTTTATGCTTCAGGCGTTGACTTCAGAGGCCGTTGCTATTCGATGTAGTGGAAGAACGCCCTAGGGTGAAGCCTAGGTTGCCCGGAACGTAGAAATGACCATAACTTTAATACTGGTTGCAATTATTCGTTTTATACGTTGGAAAAACTGTTGTATTTATATTGCATTTTATGCTTCTGGCGTTGACTTCTAAGGCACTAACTATTCGATCTGGTGGAGCAACGCCCTAGAGTGAAGCTAAGGTTGCCCGGAACGTAGAAATGACCATCACTTTCAAACTGGTTGCAATTATTCCTGTTATATCATGGAAAAACTGTTGTATTTATATTGTATTTTATGCTTCGGGCGTTGACTTCTAAGGCCCTAGCTATTCAATCTGTTGGAGCAACGCCCTAGGGTGAAGCCTAGGTTGCCCGGAAAGTAGAAATGACGTTAACTTTCATACTGGTTGCAATTATTCGTATTATAAGATGGAAAAACTGTTGTATTTATATTGTATTTTATGCTTCTGGCGTTGCATTCTTAGGCCCTAACTATTCGCTCTGGTGCAACATCGCCCTAGAGTGAAGCCTAGGTTACCAGGAACGTAGAAATGACCAGTACTTTCACAGTGTTTGCAGTTATTCCTGCTATACGATGGAAAAACTGTTGCACCTTTATTGAATTTTTTGCTTCTGGCGTTGACTTCTAAGGCCCTAACTATTCTATCTGGTGGATCAACGCCCTAGAGTGAAGCCTAGGTTGCTCGGAATGTAGAAATGACCATAACAATCACACTGGTTGAAATTATTCGTTTTATACGATGGAAAAACTGTTATATTTATATTGTATTTTATGCTTCTGGCGTTGATTTCTTGGGCCCTAACTATTCAATCTGGTGGAACAACGCCCTAGAGTGAGGCCTAGGTTGCCCGGAACGTAGAAATGACCATCACTTCCATACTGGTAGCAATTATTTGTCTTATACGATGGAAAAACTGTTGTGTTTATATTGTATTTTATGCTTCTGGCGTTGACTTCTAAGGCACTAACTATTCGGTCTGGCGGAGCAACGCCCTAGAGTGAAGCCTAGGTTGCCCGGAACGTAGCAATTACCATCACTTTCAAACTGGTTGCAAATATTCCTGTTATATGATGGAAAAGCTGTTGTATTTTTATTGCATTTTATGCTTCGGGCATTGACTTCTAAGGCCCTAACTATTCAATCTGTTGGAGGAACGCCCTAGGGTGTAGCCTAGGTTGCCCGGAACGTAGAAGTGACCGTAACTTTCAGACTGGTTGCTATTATTCGTTCTATACGATGGAAAAACTGTTATATTTATATTGTATCTTATGCTTCTGGCGTTGACTTCTTTGGCCCTAACAATTCGATCTGGTGGAACAACGCCCTAGAGTGAAGCCTAGGTTGCCTGGAACGTTCAAATGACCATCACTTTCACACGGGTTGCAATTATTCCTGTTATAGGACGGAAAGACTGTTGTATTTTTATTGTATTTTATGCTTCTGGCGTTGACTTCTAAGGCACTAACTATTCGATCTGGTGGAGCAGCGCCCTAGAGTGAAGCCGATGTTGCCCGGAACGTAGAAATGACAATCACTTTCAAACTGGTTGCAATTATTCCGTTTATATGATGGAAAAACTGTAGTATTTTTATTGCATTTTATGCTTCGGGCGTTGACTTCTACGGCCCTAACTATTCAACCTGTTGGAGCAACGCCCTAGGGTGAAGCCTAGGTTGCTCGGAAAGTAGAAATGACCATAAGTTTCATACTGGTTGCAATTATTTGTTTTATACGATGGAAACACTGTTGTATTTATATTGTATTTTATGCTTCTGGCGTTGACTTCAAATGCACTAACTATTCGATCTGGCGGAGCAACGCCCTAGAGTGAAGCCGAGGTTTCCCGGAACATAGAAATGACCATAATTTTCATACTGGTTGCAATTATTCGTTTTATACGAAGGAAAAACTGTTGTATTTATATTGTATTTTATGCTTCTGGCGTTGACATCTAAGGCACTAACTATTCGATCTGGTGGAGCAACGCAATAGAGTGAAGCCTAGGTTGCCCGGAACGAAGAATTGGCCATCACTTTCAAACTGGTTGCAATTATTCCTGTTATATGATGGAAACACTGTTGTATTTTTATTGCATTTTATGCTTCGGGCGTTGACTTCTAAGGCCCTAACTATTCAATCTGTTGGAGCAACGCCCTAGTGTTGAAGCCTAGGTTGCTCGGAAAGTAGAAATGACCATAAGTTTCATACTGGTGGCAATTATTCGTTTTATACGATGGAAAAACTGTTGTATTTTTATTGTGTTTTATGCTTCTGGCGTTGACGTCTAAGGCGGTAGCTATTAGATGTGGTGGAGCAACGCACTAGAGTGACGCCTAGGTTGGCCGGAACGTGGTATGACCATTACCTTCGCAATGTTTGCAATTATTCATTTTATACGATGGCAAAACTGTTGTACTTATATTGTATTTTATGCTTCTGGCGTTGAGTTCTTAGGCCCTAACAATTCGATCTGGTGGAACAACGCCATAGAGTGAAGCCTAGGTTGCCCGGAAAGAAGAAATGACCATAACTTTCATACTGGTTGCAATTATTCGTTTTATATCATGGAAAAACTGTTGTATTCAAATTGTATTTTATGCTGCTGGCGTTCACTTCTTAGGCCCTAACTATTCGATCTGGTGGAACAACGCCCTGTGGTGAAGTCTAGGTTGCCCGGAACGTAGAAATGACCATAACTTTCACACTGGTTGCTATTATTCGCTTTATACGATTGAAAAACTGTTACATTTATATTGTATATTATGCTTCTGGCGTTGCCTTCTTAGGCCCTAACTGTTCGATCTGGTGGAACAACGCCCTAGAGTGAAGCCTAGGTTACCCGGAACGTAGAAATGACCAGTACTTTCACACTGTTTGCAGTTACTCCTGTTATACGATGGAAAAACTGTTGCATCTTTATTGAATTTTATGCTTCTGGCGTTGACTTCTCAGGCCCTAACTATTCGATCTGGTGGAGCAACGCCCTAGAGTGAAGCCTAGGTTGCCCGGAACGTAGAAATGACCATCACTTTCAAACTGGTTGCAATTATTCCTGTTATATGATGGAAAAACTGTTGTATTTATATTGTATTTTATGCTTCGGGCGTTGACTGCTAAGGCCCTAACTATTCAATCTGTTGGATCAACGTCCTAGAGTGAAGCATAGGTTGCTCGCAATGTAGAAATGACCATAACATTCACACTGGTTGAAATTATTCGTTTAATACGGTGGAAAAGCTGTTGCATCTTTATTGTATTTTATGATTCTGGCGTTGACTTCTAAGGCCCTAACTATTCGATCTGGTGGAGCAACGCCCTAGAGTGAAGCCTAGGTTGCCCGGAACGAAGAAATGACCATCACTTTCACACTGGTTGCAATTATTCGTTTTATACGATGGAAAAACTGTTGTATTTATATTGTATTTTATGCTTCTGGCGTTGACTCCTAATGCCCTAACTATTCAATCTGTTGGAGCAACGCCCTAGGGTGTAGCCTAGGTTGCCCGGAAAGTAGAAATGACCACAACTTTCATACTGGTTGCATTTACTCGTTTTATATGATGGAAAAACTGTTGTATTTATATTGTATTTCATGCTTCTGGCGTTCACTTCTTAGGCCCTAACTATTCGATCTGGTGGAACAACGCCCTAGGGTGAAGCCTAGGTTGCCCGGAACGCAGAAATGACCATAAGTTTCATACTGGTTGCAATTATTCGTTTTATACGATGGAAACGCTGTTGTATTTATATTGTATTTTATGCCTCTGGCGTTGACTTCTAAGGCACTATCTATTCGATCTGGTGGAGCAACGCCCTAGACAGAAGCCTAGGTTGCACGGAACGTAGAATTGGCCATCACTTTCAAACGGGTTGCAATTGTTCCTGTTATATGATGGAAACACTGTTGTATTTTTTTTGCATTTTATGGTTGGGGCGTTCACTTCTAAGGTCCTAACTATTCAATGTGTTGGAGCAACGCCCTAGGGTGAAGCCTAGCTTGCTCGGAAAGTAGAAATGACCATAAGTTTCATACTGGTTGCAATTATTCGTTTTATACGATGGAAATTCTGTTGTATTTTTATTGCATTTTATGCTTCGGGCGTTGACTTCTTAGGCCCTAACTATTCAATCTGTTGGAGCAACGCCCTAGGGTGAAGCCTAGGTTGCTCGGAAAGTAGAAATGACCATA